>NC_044277.2:84713097-85026035 GCF_004027225.2 Strigops habroptila
AACTGAAGGACAGAGGAGTGTTTTGAAAATAGGGATAGTCTAATGTTCTAACACTTTTAATAATACTTTTTCTAAATATGTCTTCTATCAGTATTCCTTGGTTTCTATTATTTTAGGAGCAAGACCAGTGCAGAATCCCTGCTGCTGATCCCTGTATATGCTGATACATTATACAGTGTTGACTTAAATTAACATGCGTTGCCATTTTTAAAATATTCTTGGGTTATTTAGATTGTCTTACGTATCAGCATAAAGCTCTTAAAGCTTTACTGCTCACATGAGAAAAGTTAGCAATTCGGGTTTAGCTCAAACATTAAAATCCAAACTTGACTAATTGTTGTAATGCCATTCACAGCTTTGCAAAATTTGGATCTTTAGAAACTTCTCAACTTGGTTGCTGCTTAACGTGTTCGTGATCCTGTTTATAAAAGTCTTTGGTTGTTGGCACCAAGGCTATTTAATTTTTATTGAATATGAAATGATTGCATTAGTATTGACTGTGGTCTTTACTCTCAATCTTTATAAGAGGGTAGAGCTGTTTCATGAAATGCAGCAGACAGCTATCCACGCTTAAGATTTATTGTTATTGTTGCAATTAATTATTCTTCTTTGCCTCTTTAACTTATACAGCAACATGACTACTCAGCTCCTTTGCTTTATTCCTTTATCTATCTAGTGTGTTATGTAAGTAAAAAGCCAAATAAAGGTGCGCTGTTATTTTTTTGCCCTTGAACTAGTTTGCATTTGCCAAGTTCCCACAGAGCATCCTGTCTTCCAAGTCAAGTGATTATGAAGACGTAAAATTTCCTCACAACCCCCCTCACTCAAACTCTTAAGGGGAGATAAAGCGCAAAGTTGAACTGAAGAAAACTATTTTTTGAAGAAGTTGTAATTGTGTGGATATTGCTGTGGATGCTTAGCATGAGAAAATGGCGCATCACTTACTGAATGGTGAATGGCAATGCTCATTGCATATATCTTTAAAACCTCATTGATTCAGGCTGTAGATGATTGGGATGTTCCAATTGAAAATGTAGAAGCATGTACTTTCTAGCCTTAGGAAAGAAGTGATTTTTTTTTTTTTTCTTTTTTTTTTTTTTCCCCCCATAATACTGTAGTTAAAGCCTTAATCCACAAACATACTGTGGATTCTTTCCTCTTATTGAAACATGCCATAAAGTGGTTAAATAGCTTTCAGTGGGTTTTGTCCAGCGTGGCTTCATCCCAGATTTAGCTATCGCTATCATGGATTTTCCAAATTGGTTACCTTAACTGAATTTATGATGCAAATAGAGACATTTTGAAGAATTCCACCGCTGTAAGTTAAGTTTATGTGAAAAGCTTTTGAAAGGTCTGTGGATGGGGCTGAAGTTTTGAGGCTGAGATGTGTCTGGGGCTGCCTTCAAGCCCGCTCAAAGACCTGTCCCTATTTTTCTTTTATTAATAACTATTGTAGCTATGTGAGATAACCACAGGACAAATGTAGAGACGCTTTATGTTCCACCTTTCTCAAGGCTATTAAGGAACTAAGAGTCAAGGCTAGGACTTGTGGTTTCATGACTTCAGTAAAGGATAAGAGTGGGAAACAATTAAGGCAGTAAATAAATCTTGGGTTTACTGTTCTGTCAACTGTAGTATGTGTGTTGCAGTGAAGTACCTGGTGTGCCTTATGCCAACAGTGCTACTCATTAGTACTTTCCTAATGTCTGTGAAAAGACTATAAAACCAGTTAAGGCCTTATAAATCCACTCCATTACTTTGAAACTTTTGGGGCTGATGGAAAAGAATATGACTTGTTTGTACTGTGTTGAGATTATCTATATTATCTGTTTGTCCAGTAGTGTGTGTGTGTTGTGTCCTGCCATGGTCTTGTAGTCTGGGTTTTCCTGTGTTTTGAGGCTTGGAACTCATTTTAAAATGTTTGTAGTTAGCATGTTGGTATTTCTTCAAATCTTGTATATACAGAAAGTGTTGGGTTTGTTGTGGGATTTTTAACTCTTCAAAGCTGCTGGCTTTCTGTGATGTCAGCAGGGGCAACAATGGAAAACTATAATTATTCCAAAAAGGATCTCTTGAGGTAACGGTTACAGTGGAGTGGCAAGAAGGTTACATTGCTACTGCTCACACAATGCTCACTTTGTATAGAAACCATCTTTGTGTGTTGGTACTGTCTTAGGGTTTAGAAATGGAAATAAATCACTGCGGAATCAAAGAGGTTGTTACCTGAGGGCTGACCTGCAGTAACCAATGCTGTGCCTGCCCTGGCAGTAACCCAGTTATCTCATATGTGCAGAGAGTTTAAAGAGGTCACACATATGTGTTCCATGGATTCACTAGTGCCTAGGGATCTTCTGAAGTAGCAATGTTTTTCTTTTTATCTGAGGCCTCAGAACACCCACACTTACTATTTTCTGGTTTTGCTTCACTTTTTGTTAAATTACATTAACCCAACAATTTAACAATTTCACAGCCAACCTTGGATTGTAGAACTTTGTTTAAAAGATAGAGTGTGAAAGTGTATGAAAACTATTGCATGTGAAAATATTTTACAGTTAGTCTTCAGAAAATGTAAGAATGCCTCTTCTTGAACTTCTTTTTGGGGATAAATTTATTAATCTTGCTGAGTATTTTTCCAGCTGATGCCATAGACAAACATTGTCTTATCCATGAGGAGATATGCAAAGCCTGAATGTGGATTTGAAGAACTTGCATAGCAGGTCGATTTCTAAGGAGCTGTTGGTTGAAATAACCAAGTACTTCAAAAGATTTGATTGCACTAGCGTTTGTCTAGTCTTACATAGCTTAACTTCCAAAATTTATGTTTTCCTTGCTAAGGGAGCGTCGCTTCATGAGCATGCTGTAGTTGAACTTAACGTGCTTTCTGTTTTCTTGCCTGAGTTTGAACAGACCCAGCAAATCACAGCCGTGTTGTCCTCTAGCATGTAGGACTTGTAATGAAACAAATATGCCACAAGGTGGCTCAACAATATAGCACCTCAAGCGTTTCTGAGAAGTTTTTGGTACACTTTGCAACACAGTATTTCACTACATTTTAGCACTAATGTGAAAACACTTGTTCTGAATAGTGCTGCAACCTGCTATCAGGTTTGAGGAATACATAATTTCTTCATCGCATCACTGAATGGTCTGTATTGCACAAGTGTAGAAACAGCATGGTGTCCTCTGTGTGCTTTTTTAGTGTGATATTACAGCAGATTTGTATTTCAGTCAGACTTTTTGGAATTGATTTCATCTGAAGGGAATTTGTTATTCACTTTTGAAGCTTTAAGTGAAACTTTGTTTTTAAGCCTGTCAAAGTTGGCTTACTGTTTGTAGAAAGAGAAAATGGGAATAGTAGTATTTTTATGACGCTGAAATGTGAATTCTTTCCAAAAAAGTTAAAATACAAATGACGATGCAGCTGCAGAAGGAAACATGATACTTAGAATCCTTATCTTTTTAATATGCCTGGGACCAAAAAGTAACTATAAAAATGTCGCCTTGTTTTGAAACAAAAATGAGAAGTTCTGGGAGAACAAGATGATCTTTCAGCCCACACAATTTCCCATTTGACGTAGTAAAAGTTCTTTTTAATTCTGGCTTGGATACTAATGCTAAAACAGAAATGGCAGTGGTGCCTGAGCTAGAATGGATGCAGATTCATCTTGATAGCAGCTAATGCTTCCTAATGCTGCTGGTGTGGGGCAGAGGGAGGTAGGTTTGCCACTGAGGTAGGGAAGAGAGGATGCTGAAGACTCAGGAAAAAATTGAATATTTGCAGTATTAAGATGCAGATCTTATGAATTTTGTGAAAATACAGACTTATGCTGGGGAGTCCTGGGTTCCATTACTTTTCCTCCTTCTCCACGTTGTGACTATATCTTGTCAGCACATTACTAAGTATATGATGACCTGGCTGTGACCAACTGTTGATCTTTCTGGGACCGGGAATGCAAGCCAGGACAAGTCTGGTTGAAAGAGATGTGTATCATACAGTTACCCCTTAAATCTTGAACTATTTTGATCTATAGTTGTTTAGGTTTCATAGCTTGTAGAAATTGAAATTAGTATTTTTCCTGTGCCTATGGAAAGTGACCAGTGTAATGAAGTGATTATATCTTATATAGACTGCCATATTAGGAGCTAAAGCCCATGTGATTAAAATAAAGAGGAGAAAAGGAACAGCAAAAGCATCTTGTGTTCTGAAAGTGCTTTGCTGTTATTCTAATATAAGATGATGATGGACATGTTTCGCTAATCACGCTGATGTGGGATGCTTAGAAGTACAGTCAGAAGCAAGTGATTACTAATCTGTTTTTAAATTCTGGTACTGAATGCACATGTAGGGTATATCTGGAGTTCATCCAGCAGTAGTGAGAAGTGTTTTTCTGAAGAAGTCTTTCTGCTGTAGTCAGAACTTAAGTAAGATGAAGTTCACTCCATTCATCTAGTTTAATCTTGTATTTTGAACTATGAGAAGATTAAATAGATAAATAAATAAAAACCGGGAGGATTGTACAGGAGGCAGCAGAGCTCATGTAGCCCTATACCAGCTTTCAGGCAGGTAGCAGCAGTATGTGCAGCCTGGCAGGACAGCAGTCCCTTTTGCAGAATGTTGTGGTAGCCTATCCTCTTACGAGCAAGGCTTTGTCCAGGACAGTGCCTGTGTTTAAAGAATGGTTGTGGTGCCTCTTCTGAATGCAGGCTCTACAAATTGCTTTGGCATCCATGATGTTTGAATGGCCAAGAAACAGGGGTGGGTCTCAAAGGAACTGGAAGCTGAGAGCAGTTTTGTAGAACTGGGGCCTTTGCAGTGGAACTTGTTTGGTTAAATGTATATGCTTGTCTGCCATATGTAATGGACTAGTTAAGAAAAAAAAGCAGATCTTTGTAAGGGGGAGGATCCAGGATGCTTAGTGCTGTCTTTCTAAGAATAGACAAAACCTCAAGGTGGGAAGTTTGGTGAATACCAAACTGTTCTACAACTGCTTTTCTCATGGCTTTGTTCTTCCTCTTTGAACTAGCAGGTTGATTGATTAGGTTTGGTTTGGGTTTGGGTTTGGTTTGTTGAGGGTTTTTTGGTGGTTTTTTGTTTGTTTGTTGCTTTCTTTTTTTGTTTGTTTCATCTGTGGTTTTTCTGGTTTTGGTTTGTTTTTTTTTTTTTTCCCCACAACCCTGTGCTCTTGAATCTCCTCTGTATATAGCATACTGACTAAAGGAACTTCGCTGGAAGCAGGACCATGGTAAAGCAAGGGGGAAAGACTAAACCACAGCTCTTCCTCTTCTGATGTGTCCAGTTCTACCCAACCCAAGTCTGAAATGGAGGGACTGGTGAGATGGTGAAGGGCTTAGGTTATTTAGGTGCTTGTTCAGGATGCAGGCAAAGAAAGTCGAGTCTCATACTTGCCCCCTTGTAACCACATTTCTCCCGAAAACGAGTGGGTCTCATGTTACTTGCCCAGGCAAGAGGAAAATACAGATTCTAATGGGGATAAAGGGAAGTGATCTCTCAACATTAGTTTACAAACTAGGCAAGAAGCTTCAGCTGAAACATATGAAAGGTAAATGGTTTATATTTGAGTCTGATGTGGTAGAAAGTGTTTCCTTCCCCACCCTTCCAATGTGAAAGCTCTTTCACTGGAAGTTGCTTGGCAATACTAACAGTTACATATCTGTCAAAGCCACAAATCGCTGTTTCTTCCTATTACAATGCATAACAGCAAATTTTGATATGGCTTTACTCCATGTAATTTAAAATAAAAAGTCCTCCTTCTCTTCTACTCCCTCCCCTCCATTTATTTACTTTTTGTTAGTAGCCACTAAGGCCTCTGTATACAATCCTTGAACAGACTGCTGTGGTTGGGCTGCTAGAAATTCATCCCAGGGTTAGATGAAAACATTGATCATGTCAATGTATCACTTTAATTCATTGGTTTGCAGTGTATCAATATATACTCCTTAATCATTGCTTGGAGATTTTTGATGCAGAACAGATTTGGGGCTTTGATAACAATAAGGAGACTTACTTGCTTTAAGTGAACCAGTTTTTCTAAGAAAGTGGCAGAATCAAAATCTAAAACTTTGAACAACAAACTTTTTCAAGATCTCAAACTTGTAATCACACCAGAATATTCCTCTGAAGGCCACTGGTATCTCCAGGCAAAAAGTAATATTGTTGTGGTGGCATTCTATATTGTCCCTGCACCCATCCCTTTACCAAGTAATATGCAAACGTCTGCGCCAGTGTTGCAGATGGAATGACCGAGAACTGGAGCCAGATACTACCTCTTATTAAATTGTAGAAGGAACACTGTTTTCCAATCCCTGCCCATGGCAGGGGGGTTGGAAGTAGATGATCTTGAGGTCCTTTCTAACCCTATTCTATGAAACAAGCTATGACTGGAAATTTTCATGCCTTTTATGGAGAAAGGCCCTGGATCAGTGAGTACAGAATGTGTATCTCCTTTGGTGCCTTCATTTACTGTGCTTTAATTGCAAGTGAAAACATGCTTTTATGCTTGCATTTAAGCAAGGTGAACATCTATTTTTAGAAGTACCATCAGACTTTTTTGTGATAAGATACATATGTATGTAAATGCTTGGGCATATATATACATGCAGTATTCAGCTGTTTTTCTTTTATGAAGCAAAAACTTGAATGTATTAGGGCTAGGATGGTGGTGGGGTTTATAAGGTGTTCCTAGTTTGTACAATGGCTCCTGAAAGGAAACGCTTGAAATCTTCTGGCAAAGTTATTTTAAAATGACTTCAGCTCTTTTCTTAACCACAGAGGCTCATGCTTGTTTTCTGTGGTATAATAGAATAATTGCCTTTTTATTTCTCTATTTTCTAAGAGAAAATAGAAAATACATCTCATGCATAGGTGACTGCTTAATCATGCCTCCCTGCCATGTTATGGAAGCCTGAAATCTTTCACCTCTGGTGAAATCACTTTTTTTTCCTCTTTGCTTAGATTGAAGACTGAGAAAGGTGGCAGGAATGGTTGGAATTTGCTTTCTTCTGAAACTGAAGTTGTCCTATCTGGGTTTTAGATTACTCGATGATTGATAGATTTGACTGGGTTTTCTAGCCCCTAAACGGTTTTGGCAGGTCCAAAGCTCTTGTAAGTGTGGTAAGTGTATTCTGTTGCAGGTATGTAGAAAGGAATATTTTCCCGGCCTGTACTCTGTCTGCTAAATGAGAACAAGTCTTTTGGCAAAAAGAGAAAGGAAAAACTGGCATTGAAGAGAGCCAGTGTTAAAATGATGAGACTTGAAAGAATGCTACAGGAAAAGCTGAAGTGAGGGAGGGAATGGGGATTCCCCTTCTCCTGCCACAAGGAAACATTCTCTGTTTATTTAGTAGTAAACAGGTTTCTCATCTTGGATAAATGGGTTAACAGTAGTGTCCTGGTAGGCAAACCTAGCTGACTCATGTGTGTTGCTGTTGTTTTGTACAATATTAACTTGGTTCACCACTACAATGTGTCTGTAGTCAAACAGCAGATATCTGGAGTCACTGTGCTTTCCTGAGGGAGATGAAGAGGAGAAACTAAAATATCAGGTGCACCACCTGGAGTACAATGCTTCCTTATAAACTAGGTTGTTTCTAGATTCCCTGAGATGTATTTACCACTAGATAAATACTTATGATGTATGATTGATAGGGCAAAGATATGTTGTATTATATCATCTTTTTCTGATTAAAAGGGTAGTGCTTTGAAGTAGTGCTCTTCTATGTGTGCATGTGTGTGTTTAAAATACAAAAAAGTGTCTGCAGGATCAGGTGGTTCTGTCTGATCTCTGAAGACAAATGAAACATACTTCACTATTTCAAAATAATGATGCTATAGATGTGAAGCAGTTAACCTCACAAGCAAAAATGTTTTGCTTTATTGCTCCTGGTTGTAAGGTACCCCTAAAAAATCAAAATATGTGAGGTACACATTTCTGTGTCAAGAACTAGAAGTAACCAGACTTCAGTTTTGACAAGGGTAAGTTGGTTGGTTTTGTCGTGTTCTGGGTTTGGTTTTGGTTTTTGGTTGTTGGGTTGGTTTGTTTATTTTATAACAAAGTGTTTAAATAACTTTTATCAGTTTTTCTTTTATGGAAAAATCATACCCTGTAGTCACTAATTTCATTAGCGTTGAGTCAGGCTCTGGATGTTAGCTGGGGCTCTGACACATCTTGCATGTAATACTCCATTCATGAGTACCCTGGGTCTTGGAAATCCTTTGTGTTTGTGCTATTTCATTCTGGGAAAAGAGGGTTAAACAGTCTAACCTAGTCTTGAGGTAAATTACAGGAAACTATATCATTTTTTGACAATTTACCTTTAAACCTGTGATTCTGCATTACCAAGTTTGGGTTAAAAAAAAAAAAAATTAAAAAAAAATTCAATTTATCAATGTGGAATTTTTGTTAGTATGTTGGGGGGTTTTGTGTTCTTGGGACATGAAACAGTATCAAGTGGATGTGTATTTTGTTGTTTCTACCTGACCTTTTCCACTACAAGGAATTCTCATACGTACTTGAAAAGAGGCGATATCAAAAGGACTTTAACGGGGATTGCGGCTGGTTCTCTAATTCTCAAATTTAAGTTTTATCAAAAGGCTGGTTTAATATAGCAAAATAGGATGACAATAGTTAATGCTGGAATTTAAATCTTAAGTTATTGTCTTTGATCTGGCTTTTTGAAGGGCAGAGAAGAATAATTCTTGGTAGACCTGTATAGGTTGATATATATAAATGTCTTTAGACATTTTGACACTGTTGAAAGAATATCAACTATCTGCGTACAGTTTATGGCTCTTAATCTCTTTTTAATCTATGTTAGGAAAACTGAAGTGCTGAAGGCTTCTACAGAAAGTACTGGAAGTAACTGTTTCTGTTGAAGGATTTCTTTTCCTTGTTTCCTCTAATCCAATAACTAGTTAAGATGATGTGACTTGCAAATTATGTTGACAATAACGTGGATAATAGGAAAGAAAAAGGAAGAAGATAGATTCTGATTTTTTGCCTACTTAAAAGGCATGAATCTTCATGTATACTAGATAAAAGATTAAAAGGTAAGCTTGATAGATGGTATTTGCATCACTAACAAAGTGATGCCTGCAACCTTCTCTAACTGATTTTTTTTTTCCTTTTTTTGTGAAAGATTGCTATGTTAATACTATTTTAACAAAAAGGCAATCTCAAATTTCTGTCAAAAATCAAGTCAGTTAATAAGAGTAATGATGCTTAATAATGATTGTGGCTTACACTTGATCCCTCTCACACTTTAGTTAAGCAGGATAATGATTTCTTTGTTACACATACTGTTCTGACTTGTGTAGACCAGCCTGCTTATCACAAGAATGATTCTAGTACAAGCACCAGAGGACTACAGGCTTATTTTATACCACCAGTAAAAAATGGCGGGTTGAACTGTAATAGAGTAGTTTCTGTCTGGTATCACTTTAGCATCTGTGGTCATCAAGCAGTAGCATGTGCCGCCGGCACTTTGCACATTCCTGCACATACTTTGTGTGACATATGTACTGATGCATGAAGGAAATCGAGGAAGGCCTGTCATCCCATGTGGCTGGTAAGGAGAGGAGTTGGCTGCCACCATCTCTGTGTGAGAGCAGAAACTGGGGCTTGTTGCCTCGCATGCATGGTTCAGCACAGAGCAGGAACCTACTGTTGCTGCTGCTGCAGCACGCAGCAGTTCCCAAGCTGTGGTACCAGTACCTGAGGAACCCAACATAAGGAACACATGAGATGATGAGCATAGGGATCTGTCAGGTGGGTGTTTGCAGGGAAGGCTTGCATATCAGGTTTGAGAGAATAAGGAAAAGTAATGATGCCAACTGTGACAGCAGCGGAGAAGATCAAAGACCTCATCCTGCAAATAGGTGGATGTACTTTCTCCTAGCGCATCTTCCTAATGCAACTGCGTGTTCCTGAAGGGCTCAAAGAGAATTAGTACCCTAAGCTTGGAAATGTTGCTGAAAATAGTGATATTCAGACAGGATTTGGTCTGTGATGGTGGTAGAGATGAAGAGAGAATAGAAGACATTCATTTTAAACCCAAAGGAATTATGAAGACGAGTAGAGTGGAAGTAGTAGTCCCAGAAAAGATTGGTCTGGGATACTAAAGAGCTATTAAGAACATTTGTCTTGCTTACCAGGAACAAAGATGAATTGGTGTAGACTTTAGAGTGACTAGAATCCTAGAAGCTTTCCATAAGGAGCAGGGATGTTCAGGGCTAGAATAAAAGGATCAAGGTTGGTGTACCTAATAGAAAAGCTTTAAACTTGGAAAATAGAGAATAGTTAGGGGATGATACTGATATGAGCTACACATTCGGCTGCTCCAGTGTAGTTCTCATTAGTAATCTTTCACAGGGAAAGCCCTCAGTTCTGGAATGCCTTCTGGTCATCACATGCTGCAAAATTTATTAATCCCAATTCTGAGCCTTGATCTTGTCTTCAAAATGTTGCATAAACTTCATCTCCTTACATTCATGCCTTATCATGGTATGAAGTGATTGCATAAGTTCAGATTCAACAGAATGTAAGTTCTTTGATGTTTTTGAAAATCTTCTTAAAAAAAAAAAGGGATAGTTCTGGGATCTGTTATTGATCTCTAGCTATAATTTTACATCTCCTGTATTTGTGGAATGCATTTTAGCTCGGGAAGGATAGGAATTACAGATTTGAGTGGCTATGAAGTGGTCACAAGAACACTTGTAGGGAGAAAAGAGGATATTCCTGGCAATTAGGTAAGTTCTGAAGTGACCTTTCCCTGTAGGAACTAGAAACAGTCGTCGTCTTTTCTTTAGCTGAAGCTGTGGGGAAAGGATTTCTTTTCTACTGCAGTACTAGAGAAATGGTGGAATGTTGGATTGAGGTTTGTTGCAGCTGGTGGTAAACCCTGTAGGCACCTAACTGAAGCTGCAAGTAAGGCACAAGAGTTGCATGGATGCTTATCTACTTCCATCCCTCCCAAGTACCCATTGAGACTTTAAGGTGACTGTCCTTACTATGATGGCTGTCTTTGCCCATTTGTGCTGGATAAGAATTAGCAACTTCCTTACTAATACCTTGAGTAGACCTATTGTTAGGGGGGGAGGCTGTTTCTTGTTTCCTAATTTGAGTTGACCAGTGTGTCTGATTACTGAATTGAGTTGGCGTGGGAGAGAATGAAAAGCAAAATATTTGTGGTCAGAAGCCCAACAACCCTGCTTTGGCTCCCTCTTCTTGGTGGGTTTGGGCTGTGGTTCTCCTCCCTTCCTCCTGAACTGACTCATTCCATCATCTTGGAGTGTGCCACACTAGAAACTGCCCCCTGAAAAGATGAGGTTAAAAGTGTAAGATATAGTAGAATTAAATGCTGCTAAGTAGCAGGGCTCGTTGTGGTTTTTGTACAGTAATTATTGTAAACCTAGTAATTAAAGCTGAAAATGCTGCAGATTCTTTTATAAAGTCTTTTTAGCTGGCAATTTTTGTAAGAATTTGCTGTCTCATTGAAGTCTGTACTGAACTACAAAGTCTGATACTAATGACTATGAGTCACTGAAGATTTGGTTGTTCCTGTTTTGATACATATGTGTAGGTTCTTGATATTGCACTGTAACTTAAACTCTGGTCACTTAAGTGTTTTATCGTTCTTACTGAGCTTAGTAGTCTTCTACAATTAAATGCTTCTTTTACAAGAAGTTATTCATCTGCTGATGTGTTTGAGAATAGTGGTTCAGACAATACTGTTCTGTGATGATTATGTTGTTGAATATTAATCTTATTTTGCTTGATTAGATGGGTGTGTTTCCTTCTCTCCAGCATCTCCACCTTGGGAAAGTTTAACTGATAATATTTGTATTAGACTTATATAAAGATGTGGGATCAGTAGCTGCAGAAACAATCCCTGTCTTTGTAAAACATGCTCTTTTATGTAGAGATTAAAAAAAAAAAAAGGTACATATGTTTCTTTAGTAGGACTTAAGTTTCCTTATTAATTAATTATTTTTTTTTTTTTGGCCTTGCAAGGCGTAGGTGCGTTTAAATTTCCATCTAAAGTTGTGTCTACAATCTGCATTTAGTCTTCTGGAAGCTATTTTCTGGAAGTTGCTACTGATTTTTTTTTTTTTTTTTAATACATTCTTAGCATACACCTTCAAAACAGTCTGATAGGTTAGTTAAAGTTCATCAAGATAAACTAGTAGTTCAGCAGATTAAGAGTTATGCCAGTGCTGGCTTCCCCTTCCAATATTCAAGCAATGGCTACTGTGTGAGCTGTGGGGTTTTTTCTCCTCTCTCTTTATTCCAATTCCAGTGGGGAGATATGCTTTATACCATTCGTAAAATAGTTAGAATACTTGCTTAGGATTAGCAACATGGAAGTAATTTGCAAGTTTATGTTCTCAAATGGTTCAATAGTAAACTCATTGGAAGAAAATTTTTTTCACTTCACCTTCTTCACAAGATAGCCAGGCTTATTTCAGCCAGTGAATGTTTTAACATTTAATGTGCTTCCATTAACTTTTAAGTGCTGAAAGTTTTGCTCTGATAATAAAGTTCTGAAGCTGGCTGTAAAGCAAGCTTAAAAGGAAAAAAGTCAGTTTTGTGAAACTTTTTGCATGGAAATGGACATGAAATTATAGTCTCTTTCCTTGAGGTAAACAGGTACTGTTAATTCTTAAGAAATTGCTAATAAATATTTATGCTAAATCCTAAACTGAACATCAGTTTTTTCAAGACATACCATGCTTTATCTGAAAGGAAGAACAACCTGGGGGAAGAAAGTTGAATGGTTTGAGCACCTTCAATGGACCTTGGTGTTTTAGGGAGTCAAGGGAAGAATACAGAGGAATCAACTTCCTCCACAGTGAAAGCTGAAGCTTCTTTATAACGTCACTTTGTGTGTGCATGTTAGATAACTTAATGCAACAGACCTATATTCAATTTCTGCAGTAATTTATGGCAGGCCTTGTATAGTGTCAAAAGCAAAAGTGGCAACCCCCTCACCACCAAAGCACCAGAAGCTCAAGTTCTAGAATAAAAACATACTATATTTCTAATGTTGCAGCTACATTTGTTTGACCAGTTCATGCAATTCACTCGTTCAACAATTAGCAAGTGCCTTAAATTTTCAATTTTATTTTCAAGGGAATCTTTTGAGCCCTTCTTTATTGAAAAAGCATTTCTTTCTAGCATTTGTTTCTGCTGTGGTGGCTTTACATTTAAATGTAACTGTGTCCTTCCCTCCCAGTCTGGTACGAAAGCTGAAATCTAGTGTGTATGGGTTTTTGGCTTATTCTCAGGAATTGCTAGCTGCCTTTTAAAAGAACTAAACCTGGGATTTAGAAAGTTTTTAGCCTCCTCCCCACTGTAGCTAGCTTTTTCTTATTTTTACCTTCTGCTTGTCTTTTCCATCTTAACTTACTAAAAATCAGACTTTTCATTGGCTTCCTTTTTTGCTACCTTCAAGCACAGAGAAGGATCATGGATAAGAAAACTGGTGTAATAACACAGAAATAATTGTTTCGTCAGAGTATTATGCATGGCAAGTGGCTAAGTAGTAGAGCAAGTGATTCAATCATTATATTTTGAAAACACTGCATAAAAATGCAACTCTTGCCTAACAGATAAACCTTTTAGCATACATTTCTAATAAAACCGTTAGCTTATTTGCTTGTAACAAAATAGTTGCGTTCATAGGCCCTTAGAATCACAGAGTCATAGAATAGTAAGGGTTGGAAAGGACCTTAAGATCCTCTAGTTGCAACCCCCCTGCCATGGGCAGGGACACCTCGCACTAAACCATGTGGCCCAAGGCTCTGTCCAAACTGGCCTTGAACACTGCCAGGGATGGAGCATCCACAACCTCCCTGGGCAACCCATTCCAGTGCTTCACCACCCTCACTGTAAAGAACTTCTTCCTTATATCTAATCTAAACTTCCTCTGTTGAAGTTTGAAGCCATTACCCCTTGTCCTACCGCTTCAGTCCCTAAGGAAGAGTCCCTCCCCAGCATCCTTATGGACCCCCTTCAGACACTGGAAGGCTGCTATGAGGTCTCCACACAGCCTTCTCTTCTCCAGGCTGAACAGCCCCAACTCTCTCAGCCTGTCTTCATACGGGAGGTGCTCTAGCCCTCTTATCATCCTTGTCGCCCTCCTCTGGACTCACTCCAACAGCTCCATGTCCTTTTTATGTTGAGGACACCAAAACTGTACACAGTACTCCAAGTGGGGTCTCACAAGAGCAGAGTAGAGGGGCAGAATCACCTCGTTTGACCTGGTAGTCATGCTTCTTTTGATGCAGCCGAGGATACGGTTGACTTTCTGGGCTGCAAGCGCACACTGCTGGCTCATGTTAAGCTTCTCGTCAACCAACATCCCCAAGTCCTTCTCTGCAGGGCTGCTCTGAACCTCTTCTCTGCCCAACCTATAGCAGTGCCTGGGATTGCCCCGACCCAGGTGTAGGACCTTGCACTTGGCTTGGTTAAACTTCATAAGGTTGGCATCGGCCCACCTCACAAGCACGTCAAGATCCCTCTGGATGGCCTCCCTTCCCTCCAGCGTATCAACCGAACCGCACAGCTTGGTATTGTCAGCAAACTTGCTGAGGGCGTGCTCAATCCCACTGTCTATGTTGCCGGCAAAGATGTTGAACAGGACCGGTCCCAACACCGATCCCTGAGGGACACCACTCGTTACAGGTTTCCAACTGGACATCGAGCCATTTACCACAACTCTTTGCGTGTGGCCATCGAGCCAGTTCTTGTTATAAGAATCCTTTGCTTCCTAATAATAAGATATCAGACAATGAAGAGGATTAGTTTGGCATGTTTGCTGCAATGCTTCCATTAGGCTTTGTTTCAACTGTATCTTTCTGCCATCTCCCTGTCTTTCCATTTGCCTTTTAATTCTGCAGTGCAATTATATCAGGTCTGTGTATTTTCCTATGCTTTAGTTATCTATAAAATTTAGAGGGTGTAAGTGCATTGAGAGAATATTAGATGTCCTGTCTTCGGGGGGCGGGGTTGAATATAGATTTACTTGATAATACTAATGCCTATGCTGTACATACACTACATAGGATGGATGTAGATCATATTCTAAAGATGATTGTGGAGATAGTTGAAAGAACTGTAAATTTTCTTACAGAAACTGTAATAGGGTATTATACTCAGGTGATCCTAATCAGTAATATAAATTGAGTGCTTAAAAAAAACCTCTGGCATCCCTAGTTTGCAGATTTCCAACAACCGTTGCCAAGAGGTGGTATGTTTGGCAGCTTCTCTGTGTTAACATTTTAATCTCATTTATAGTGATATTAAATGCAGTTATAATTTTTACGTTTTCTTGGAAATGAAATCCCCAAGTGCAGAAGGTTATAACGATGCCATCTAAAGTCTATGGATGGAGACCTTTTTTAATCCTGCTGCTGCCCTTTGGCTTTCCAAAGCATGAAAGCAGTGGGACCGATAGAGCTGCCAGTTTTGTGAGTAGTAGGGTCCTAGGTGCCTAGGATGGACTCACTGGGGCAGTACTGAACCTGATGAAACTGCTCCTGCTGTTCCTGCTTGTGGAAGTGAACAGACACATGTACTCAAGCTTTTAGATTGGGGAGTAACATTGAAAACAAAATGTGGAAATGCATAAATCCCCTGCTTCATTGCTGGGATTCTCTTCTAGGGAAAACTAACAGTTTTCAAATACTTCTGGCATACTTTGGAATTGAAAAGAAGTAACTAGAAATGGGTTTAATATCTGCTTGATGCTTTTTCCCCAATTGGATGATTAATTTGGAATTAATGACTTCAAACTAATACCTTGTTCTTCTGTGCCATGTGTGGTTCAAAGAGTGGAAGTTGAAAATGTCAGCATTTACTTGTGGTTTAGCCCCTAGTTTAAGGGGTTAGAGTTTGGAACCGGGGAACCATGGCTTGTAGAACGATGTAACAGTTTGGAAAGAAAAGGAAGATACTAGAGACTCAGAGCCTGTGAACCTTCCTCAGTCTTTTACAAATGACTTGTTTCCTTTAGAGTTAATCTTCCTTAAGTCCTAGATTCAAAGATTTGAAGAAGCTTTTGCAAATATATTCTTCTAGCAAAGAAGACTTCTCCCCTCCAGTTTTCCTGTCTCATACTGTAATTGGAGCCAGAACCATACCAATGTTTTCAGACCTGTTTTAATGTGTAAGTTTGATTTGTTATATTTATATACATGCCAACACAACCAAACATTTTAAAAAGATAGGAGTGTAATCAGCTGGCAGCACAGTGACAGTATGTAAGGTTTCCTACAGAGACTCAATATTTCAGTTCGGGTTGGGGGGGATGGAGTTAGTCCTCTTTCTCCAACATCTGTTGTATATTTTATATTTGCAGGTGTGAGAAGATGGCTACAAAAGACTAGCCAGCTGATGGCATTATTTTAGAATTATTTTTTATTAAAGGAGTGTTAATTTACAGCTAAATTCTGGCTTGCACATTGTTTTTCTGTAACTTCAAACAGTGACTGAAAGATTGTTATATTGTGCCAAAACAAAAGGTGTCACATCCAGTTGCAGCCAAACACTTTCTGCTCTGGGGACACATCAATGAAGAATTACTATTTTTTCATGGCCTAGTGCTACCTTTTCCAGCCTGGGCTCTAGAGCTGGTGAAGGAAAGAAGCTTAAAATTGGGGAAGACACTCCCCAAACAACAAAAGAAATGCTTGGAATATATAGCTGCTTGATTACGTGCAGATGAATCATCCTGTTAGTACATTATTCCATTAATCCTGACTATAAAGTAGGCACTAACTGGTGGAAGGTAGTTTGAAGGTCACTGGTTAAATTGGGAACTTGAAGAAAGCTTTTAAAATGGGGTAATAGGGCCTTCATGTGCATCATTTAAATGAGAACACTTTTTTTTTTTTTTTTTTTTTTTTTTTTTTAATGCAGTGGATTATCTAGGAACCATTTTTAGGGGTCTGTGATCTGACATTGGTTCTGAAGTCTGTCTTACTCTCCATGGTATGCGAGATAATCTTTTGTCAAGTCTATTCAAGTTTTAAAATAGACTAATGACTTCAGATGTCTTGATGAATGCCTTGCAGGAAGGTACTTGCAGCCTCTGCTACAGACCTGTTAAACTGTGAAATGCTCTGCATTTCCATCCCTGGATCTTGGTGATGTCCATGATACCCCAGGCTGTGCTTTTTGCCATTCAACTGCAAGCTTCAAGAAGTGTTGATATTTTAATTCTGGATTATTTCAGAGGTGGAACTCTTTCTCTGTATAAAAATTTCAACCTACCATGGTACTGAAGAATCCAGCATTATGCTAACATCACATTATACTTTGAAATACGAAGGAAAGATTTTACTGCTTTCAGATGAAGTAATTTGTTCTGCTTGGAGTATTAACCTAATGTGACTAAATTTTGATCTTAGTCTTTGGTTTGCCTGCTTAAGACTCCCTCTAACTTGAGTGCATTTCCTCTGAGCTAGAAGTGGATAGACGCATTGTGATTATCCTGCACTGAAATGTTTCTGGGGAAGTATGAAGTAATTAATGTCCTCATGTTAGCTAATGCTGCAGGTGAACGGTGAAAAGTTACTGATCTTCAATCTTAAGGATTGTGTTTGTGCTACGCTGTGTGGTTCTTAATTAGTTCTTGGGGTTTGGGGATAAAAGCCTTTTTGTGTACTATTAAAAGAAAGAAAATGGGAGAACCCTTTCTTTTTGCTTCCATCAGTTTCTCTTCAGGTTGCACTTTTCATGAGTATGAAGGCTAGTATCTTTCAGAGACCACACCAATTTGGACTATTTTGGAATACTGTAATGCTTAAAACTGTTCACATTTGTTTAACAGCAACTTGGAAGGTTAAAATACTTTTCTTGCGCTTACATTTAGATTGTTGAAATAAAATAATCATTCAAAGACTAATAGTAATGTACAAGCCCCCTGCTTCAATCAACTGGGAGTATTTTTGATTGAGAGTTGCAGTAAATATTGAAAACATCTTTAATGTAGTTATCTCACATACATAATTTTTTGTAGTAGAGATCATGTTTGTGCATCTGCAGTTCATGGATCAGTAAAAACTTGGCTATGGTGCTAGAATTTGGTAACTCTGAAGGATTCTTGAGCTGTTTTCTAACCTTCAGCAGATCCCATCTTTGGGAGGCATAACTGAATTAAAGCACTTTGGATCATTTTCTTTCCCAAAACAGGAAATGTGTGGCTAGGATTGTATAGTCTTTCTCTTATTAAAGCCCTGCAAAGAATTTCCATGGGTCTGAAGTTTTAAGAACACTTCTGGGTAGTTATGTGAAAGAGAAATGTTCATTTTAAATACATGCTAAACTTTCTCCTCATGACTGTGATGTCTTTTTCTTGTGAATTATGCAATGTATAGAAGGTAAAATGAAGCTGAATAGTTTGGACCATAACATTTTTTCCACATAGTTCATTATAAAGTATTACACAACTCTTTCCGTGAACACAAAATATGACACTGAAGCTTGGAGAATTAGAACATTTCTAAGAATAAGGCATTCCTGTACAGTATCTAGCATACTTAGACTGCTCTCTATTCCCTCTTCCCTTTTGGTAATAACTTATAGCATTTTTGTCATAAGCTAGTCCCTTAACAAATTTGTTTTCATTGGCATAAGAAATGTAGTGTACAATAGCGTATATTGCAGTAGAGCTATATAAACTCTAGCTGGTTTATTTTAATAAAGCATTCCCAATTAATGGGTATTGACAATTTGCTCATAAGAGTTAAAAAGAAGCTTATTCTTTTAAGAAGTAATGAGGAAAACCCTCCACAAATCTTGCAATAGCCCTGTATGGTCTTGAACTCCAGATGAAGAGGTGGGAGGATTGCTTTCGACAGCAAGCTTAATTTTTTAGCCCAGTTATAGTATGTCTGGTGATATCAAGAGGAAATAATTTTATAAAGGAGAAGGCCAGAGAAAGAAGTGATGAGAAGCAATAGAAGATCTTGCCAGCTGCTCTACAATATACTCGATGATTGCTGACAGGGAAGCTGAATGTTTCTTTCTGAGCCTTGCAGTTGATTTAGTATTGCTCCCTGACTTGGTTACCCCATAGGTCTGTCTTTTGTTTCCACGCTCTATCTATAACATATTATTAGTGTCAGTATAATCATCCATTAGAATTGTGAATTAATTAAAAATGGTCCCACAAAACGCTGTCAAGGATCAATTAGGTGAATAATCCTTGAATGAGCCATGAAGAGTGGATCCAATAGAGGCTGGTGAGGTTAGTATTACTTTAATACCCTTTTCATTTTTCAGTCAAGCTTTTCTTCTGGATTTCAGCAAATCTGTTAAATTCAAAATTTGTTGGTGCAGTTACTATACTGTTTCCAGAAATCTTAACATCAGTTTGCTCATTACTGTTGTGTAAAAACATTTGAATGTGCCACTTATTAATATTTCTGCAGTTAAAAATCCTTTATTTCTTTCTGCCTTGTAACAGGGTACGTGTGCTTAAGAATTTCTGCTGAGACATGTACTTGTATACATGTTTTAATCAGTCTTCATTCCTGATACCTGTTTTCAGGACTATTTGCATAGACTGCTATAGCATTTAAGGGTGTCTTATAATGCATAATCATTAATCTTAGGCTTATGGCAAAAAGAGGCTTAAAACCAAATTGAAGTTGCTGGGTGAGATCAAACACAAATCATACCACAGACAAAAGTTGAGGCCTCACAGAACTGTTCTTTGCATGTTTTAAACTATGTGTGACAGTGCATCTAAATCTTTACTTGTTACAACAGCATCTTTAGTGCTTTAGTTCTCAGGAGAATGACACAAAAATTATGGAAATAATTTTGCAATTTGTACTTTAACTGGATGGCATCAGCAAGAGCAATTTGTTTTGCTCTGCCTTGCTATGCATTAAAAAGGGAGGAAAGAGGATTCCTTTTAGTATCTTGCACTACTAGTCTAGCTAGTTGCATTGAAGGATGCATTTCTATTACGATTTTCCTCAAGCTGTAAATAAACATATGCAAAGTCAAGAACTATCTCACAAAGCTGTCATTAACCTTGTTATTAACTTCTAGGCATAAGTACTTGGGGATGGAGAAACTGTAAAATAGAGTGTGTAAGATACTGGTTTCTGTTGGTTTTCCTATGGGCATCTGGGACTGCAAATGGCTGTCCTGCTGCTTGCCTCCTGACCACCTCCCACAAAACGTCAGTAGGACCACTGAGTTTCAACGTGGTGAATTTTTCCCCATTTGGTGTGAAAGTTAAGTATAAATTGAGTATTTACAGATTGCTAGCTTTCACAAAAAGGGAAAGCAGCACGATGCTAAGCAATCATTAGAATTCTGCATCAGTGAAGCATAAAACAACTAAGCTGTCTAAGGTATGGGGTGATCCAGTGAGGAATACATCCACTTGTTTCTGTGTGTCCTTGAATTGAAACTGATTTCTCATAGATCAAAAATGTTTGACTTGTGCATTAAATGTTTGTGCATAAATGATTCCTGATGCTGTTCAAGAACTGTGCCTAGCTTCTGCTTTTATGTAAATGAACTACTCGGAAAACTGTTCTTATGAAAGATAACATTAAATGCTGACTAGGTATGAGCTTCTTGCATATCACATTTATGTAAGCATGGGTAGACAGAGAAAAACATAGCTTGGCGTGAAATGTGTTAAGAATAAGTAAAGAGGTATCTGTCTCCAACATCTTTGGGTGAAATTTTCATTTTAAGGAAAGTAGCAGAACAAAATCAAAATGTGACAATAGTTGTGGGAAAACATAGCATTCACTGAATAGATCTGCAGAAAAACTTGTACTTGCAACTGGCAGTTTTACCTTCCTGCATGTCAGCAGGAGAATAGCAAACTCAACCCTTCCTTGTCCCATCCCAGTAATTTTGGAGAAATTCTTGTATTACACTTCAGCAAGATGGGCACCCCTCCTTGTCTGCCTGTGCTTAGAGTTTACCCCCTCCCTGGGACCCCTGCTGTTTACTTTCAGATGCAAATTTTAGTCACTTGATTGCTAAATTAGTTTGTCAGGTTGAGATTGCCCTACAAAAGTACATGAGAGTACCTGGAAACATTTTCTTTCAAGTTTGTACATCCCTTCGCGTAAACCTCTGTCTCGAGTGAAATAGAAATATCTGGAAAAAAAACCTGAATATTGTCCTTATGGATCTAGAACTGCTGTCATGTTTAGAAACAAGCTAATTTTATGAAAGATCTAGGAAAGTTTGTATTCGTATCACAGGTCATCCAGATGTGCACATAGTGCTTGAATTGCAACAGGTGGCTGACTGCTTTGTAGGCATCTAGCCAAAAGGAGCAGCTTTGCCCCAGCTAGCATCCTTCTAGCCAGTCTGTTTGCCAAAGCAATATTGACTAGCAAGATGTGCAAACATGAAGCCACAGTTGTTTTGGAATTCTGCCAGGGGAGCAGCATGCCTGTGGCCTGCGTTTATGGACAGTCTGTGCATAGCAGATGGCATAGATGACTGCAGTACTAATTGCAACTCCAAATGAATGAGATGTAGTGCTGTGAATCAGGCAGCATGACTGTTCTCAGAGGGAGGGAAGGGGTGTAGCTGTGATGCTTTATATCCTAATGGTGGAGTTTTACCATCATCTCTGAGCTGTTGTAGACTTCCTTCTGGGTTGCAATAAATCAAATATCTTCCTCCAAAAGGCCTGCTGGTGCAGTGTCATTTAAGCAGTTTTCTGTGAGGTAGAGTAGTTAAGCTAGCTGTGTAGTTATGTACACCTACTGGTTGTCAGCGTGTTCACTAGTATGAAAAGATTCAGTAGTACTCTTGCAACCTTTTTCAGTGTATTTCCAGATGCTCTAAATAAATGCAATCAATCCCTAAAGAGTAAGGATGGTCATTGAAAGGGTACCGTGTAGTGTAGTTTGATCAGGGCATAGGTCATATAATAAGGTGCCTGTATAGCAGTCCTGGTTTTATGTCTTTAAAAGCTTTCTAAAAAAGCTTTCAAGGGGAAGGATAGGAGGAAAATGGATGATGCTCCTTCTCTTGGAATGAGGCAGAGAGAGAAGACAGATGGTTTGATGAGGAGTACCTTAGTTGATGTGGCAATGAAGAGCTCCTTAAGAGCTGCCCAAATTATTTTTCCATGTGTGATGTAGTTCGGTATGCAAGCTTCCTTTTTCTGTCTACTTTGAGCATATTGTAATGATTCAGTGTGTAAGCATTTAAGAAGATTCATAAGGTAGAAGGTGCAATTTCTTGACTTATTTGTCAATTAAATTATTTCTTATTTCTTGTCTTTATTTGCCGGAGGTGTTGGCTCAACACAGGTAAAAGCCAGATGGCAGGTGAACCCACAAATATGAAGCATGAAGACTATTCCAAATAGTCAGCTGCATGGTGGTGTTAATCTGTAATTCTTAATAGCATTAAAAGGAGGACCTGGGTACTTCATTTTAGGAACTGCTTATGTCTGTGCATATCTGAGAATCTTCTCACAGGGGGTTTAGTGTTCAAAGAAAAGGGCCATTTTGAGTCCCTATTTTTCTGAAAGTGAGGCTGCCTTGCACTTTGCTGTTATGTTTACATTTGATGATTAAGAAAACTCGGAGTTCTCTTCCTGTGCTTGCTGTGGAAATTTAAAGTGTTTCTTAAAGATAGGATGTTTTTAAATGCCAGTGATGACTGTATTAAAAACTAGATGCAATTTTCTTCACATTTGCCTTTGTGCAAAAACTGCCTCATTGCAGTTCAGTTACAGTGTACCCTCATGTCCCTTGGCAATTAAAGAATTTATGAATTTTAAAGAAGTAGCATTGTGATACTGTGTTGCTTGGCTTTAGTAAGCTGTAAACAGAAATAAATGTAACAGAACAGTCTGCAAAGTGAGAGAGACAGGGAGGCTTCCATAGTATTTCCTGTAGTTCCTAGGGCACAAAGCAATTAAAAAAAACTGCAAAGAAACCTGAAGATTAGAGGAAATTACTATGAATACAGACAAAAATGACTAAAATGTGTCCTATGTACTAAGTCTCTCCACAGCTTGCAAAGTCAGTTAAATTTAACTAGTTTCAGGTTTTGTGGAACAGCAAATGAAAGAACTTAAAGTAAGAAATGTTTGAAACAACTTTTTGGAGTAATTTATTTTGATGCTTTTTTTAAAGGCTGCTTTGTGAAAGTTTTAAATAGTTCTGTTTTCAGAGATCTGTGCAAAACTGCGTAACTCATTGGAACAAAACTGATGTGACAATATTTAAACTATACAGTTGCTGTATCTTGATATATCTCTGTCCTAATATTAAATAGGAAACTGTTCATGACAGCTAGGTAGCTGGAAGAATTCTTCTGATAACTGCATTTGAAGATGATACAAGTGGTTATTGCTAACTCAAACTGCAGGTGACTTTTTAATACTGTATGAATTGAAGGAAAAGGTATTTGCTGGTGGTTTTGTGGTAGTTGTCTATTTGAAATCCTGTTCCTGAGAGATAGGATAAGCAAATATCACTGCTTGCTTTCCCTTTCTAATTCCCCTTAGACAAGAACCTTGGCAATTAATGAAACTGGGTGGGTTTTTTCCCCTTTCAAAGCTGACAAGGGAAAGCTGTGAAGTTGGGTACACAAGGCATTGTGCGGTATCTGTAAATAATAAGGATGACCTTCTGCAACCTTCTCTGAAAAAACACTGCATCCTTTTGCTATCACCTAGATAATCCTTATCCTGCTTGGCTTCTCGCCACCAGGAAGCTCAGTCCATGTGGCATTGAGGTGCTTGATTAGCAAGAGCAGCATGTGGAAAAGAAGTATCAGGTCTAATGTCCACTTTCAATCTATACTGTAATGCTTTGAACATAAGTTTTTTTTATTATATAGTTAAGCATCTCTACCAACAGTTGTTTTTGCTTGCACAGGAAGGTAGGCACTGTCTGAATTAATAGTTCTGTTCGTTCAATCAAGTGTTACCACAGAGTCTGTATTTATTTACAATTATATTATAGAACATATATGGTGTGTTTAAAAAAAGATATAAATTCTAGACTTTAAAAGTGGTGCGAGCAGCTTTAACCTCAGCAGCTGTGCTAGGCTGCTGCAGGAAAAAACAATCAAACAAACAAAATCAACCAAAAAAGACCAAATAAACAACAACAAAACCTCACAAACCCAAAGCAAGGCAAAACACACACACACAAAACCCCAAACAAAAACCACCACAAACAAACAACAAAACCCATGTAGTGCTGTCTGGGAGTGAGGTGGGTCCACAATTTCTGGTAGGATGTGTGTTGAGGTATGGTCATAAGTTCAGGTGGCCTCCTCAGTTACAGTAATAGCCACATTACTGCTTTTGTTTTGGTTTTCTGTAGGATGTTAAAGGTAAAGATGGCATGATAAGATTTCCTACTTTGCTCCTGGTGTCACTTCACAAAGTTACTCACATGTCTTAAACACAACTGACACTGTTTCTTCAAAAAACATTTCTGGGCTTTATGGTTTGTAACTGTGACAACTTTGAACTGTCGAAGTTTGAGGTCCAAAATACTCTTTTTGAGAGCAGGTGCTGCAGCTTAGTTCTGAGTTCCTGGTTTCTTTGCTCTGTGCAAGTAGGTTCTGCATCTTTGGGCTTCTAGTGGGTAGTGTTTGGGGTTAGCTTGCATTTGTTGCAGATTAAGGAGCTTCCCCTTGAGTTGGCTGCAACAGTGTTAGTCCCCAAATGGGTCTGATGGGTTAGTCTGAGTACTCGAGGATGGGCATGTCCAAAATGCTCATAGCTGCTGTTACTATTTTGGAAAGGTGAAACACCATCTGATGCCAGTAGCTTTTTGAAAGTAGGAGGAAATAGGGATGGGCAAAACAGTCATCTTGTGGGTTTTAAACCTGTTAATGAATTTCCCATTACAAACACTATAAGTAGAGGCTTTCATTTTCTCATGGACTACTGTCCATATGAGTTGCATTGCCATGTTTATAGATACATTCCTCCAATCCCTGTGGTTTCATTAGTGAGATGATAGAAAAATATAGCTAGGTTTCTCTCAAATTTAGAGTTTGTAACTGGTTTCTTTTGTATTAGTATACTACAGACATTCAAATTTGAAGAGAAAAGTAATGTATTACAGCTTTTAATATGCATTCATTGTTCTTTAAAATCTTCAAAAGGCTCTCTACTGATACTTTTCCTCTTTATAAAAATAGTTCTTTGGATGTATCTGAAAACTAGTAGTTATTTTGAGTTTCTGAATGTTGGAGCATACAGCCTGAGAGTTTAGGGGCATAATTTTTTAGTTTTTCCTGAAAAGCTATCAAGCACCTGACTGTTGTCACTGGGAAACCACGACATAAGTTTATTTGGAAATAACACATTAAGTGTCACAAGTTCCTTCAATAAGGAAAAAACCCTTAGTATACTCAGTTTGACGGTGTAACTTGTTTTTGCAAGCTGAGATGTTGTGGGAATTGTGTGATAGATGCAAACTATTTCCTTATTGTAGAATTTTATATGTGTTTTAGACTGAAGGTTTTATATTTTTTTAAAAATATAAACTCTTAAAAAACCCCAAACAGCAGTATTGCACTGACGTACCTTACTGTTGTTGGCTGAAGTTAAGCCAAAACTAGTAACTAGTTGACTCTCTTAATGTTAAGGAGCAAATTTGAATTACACAAGTTTATTCTGTTCATGTTGGCTTCAGAGTGGTTTGGAGGTTTGTTCTTTAGATTAAGCGTCTGTGGTGAGGTTCACAGTAGAATAGCTATAAATATTGATGATGTGAATAATGTTTTGGGTAAAGATAACTGGAGGGATAAAGGAAGAAAAAATTGTTGCTGTTGTCCGTAACTGCAGTTGCAGCTCTTAATATAACTTAATAGTTTACCAGTGGAATAGTGCGTGAGGTCAGACGGAGCTCAGACTAGGAAATAACAAGGTGATTCACTCTTCCAAAGCAACTTTGCTTTTCTTTTACTTTTTAAACAACTCTAAATTGAGAAAGATCAGAGTAATATAATTAGAATGTTTTTGTTATTATTGCTAATGATAACTTTCCTCCTACTTATTTTTTTGTTGTACTGCAGTTAATGCGTTACAAAACCTCTTCAATTAAGTGGGGAATGTTTTTAAACAAAGATTATTTTTTTTTTTAACATCTATTGCCTTTTGACTTTTTATTTTGACTGCAGGAACAAAAGGACACTTGTTTTCCTATTCTTACTTGGCCAGAATGCAAATCAAAATAGCAAAATAACTACTGCATTTGGAGGGTGGCAGCTTTAATAAATCAGTTGAATGCTTCAGATTTCATAATTCTTCCTTTTTTCAGTATAGAGAATTTTTTATGAACACTTTAATGCTTTACCTCGAGTATTGCCTAGAAGATTTGAGACAAAGTGCAGCACTGTTCTGTTTATAGTAGCTGCAAAAAATTACCGATTTCCTCTGTAAATCACTGGAAATTATTAGAAGTATGCATTTTTCAGCAAAAATAACATTGCACTGTAGTACTTGCACGGATATTTTTTTTTTTTTTTTTTTTTTTTAAGGAAGCCTATTTCAGAGTGCTACAAACGAATGAATAGTTGTTATTATGTATTTTAATTAAAATCATTTAAATGTTGCTTTAATGTGGTGTGAGTTCCCTGCTTCAAAGGATCTGTCACCATACTCCAGCTTAATAAGTCACTAAAGCAGTGTTAGCTGATAGCTGTGCAAAAGCTTAAAATTTGATGAAGCAACAATTTATTGTGCAAGGTCAGTAGTGGCATAGCTCTGCATATTTTCATGGAGGTATAGACTATTCATTGAAACAAGGCTAAATAAAAATAGTGTCTATTGGTGATGTTACTGCGGAAAGATCCCTGTAAGAAATAAAACCCATGTCCTATAGCTGAACGTGTGCATCTTCTTTCCACGCACAGTCCCCCAAACAGATTAGTTGAACCTATCCAAATTTAACTTCAGCAGATCATGGATGTAGTTTGTAGTTCAAACAGAATTTAGAATCACTATGAATGGCCTTGATAATTGACATCATCTATAATTTGAACTTCCATGAACTCACCTTTGTAGTGTTATTCCTGAGGGCATGGCATGAGCCTTACATGATTTTGAATTTTATAAGTATTACCAACTTTGGTCTTTTGTGTGATATGTGGAAAATTATGTCATTTTTTTCTAAAGGAACAATGAAGTCTGAAAACTTGGTGACATGGAAGTAAAGCATGTAGCAAATGGATAGATATTTCATCATACATGCCCATCGTGGAAATATCAAAACCCAACACCTTCTTCAAACAGTGTAGATGACAGTGGATGTGTTGTGTTTTTATATTCTCAGGTTTTATTGCTAATCCATTTGCAAAGGTATGAAGAGTACGGGAGATGATACAGTAGTCAGGCTCTCTTCCCTGCTGTGCTATCCAATGAAGTGGTGCTTTTTGAGTGATTGTCTTTTATGGCGGAGATTCAGGGGTCTGGGAGTCTGTTGTTTCAGAAAGTAGAAAGCTGGGCTGTTGGTGGGCAAGGGATCTTGCAGCAGGATTTCTCATGATCTTTTGCATGGCTTTGGGATTTCCTATTATTACATGTTTGCAGGGAATGTCCTTTTTACCACCATACTGTGGGATGTTTCTTCTCTTATACTATCCCTCTGCAACGGGAGCCCTTTCTCCTCTGAGTTACAGTCGTAATACACTTGCATCACTCATGTTAGGATTTTAATTCCTTCCTCCCACCCTGAAAAAACACTCCAAATGGTTCTCCTGGAGTGCTAGGAATAGTAATAAAAAGAACCCTATTCCTCCTCCTCTTGGTCTCTTTTCTTTTTTTCAGCCATCTAGTACTCTTTCTACTCCTCTTTATTAGCAGAGAGGAGCTGTGGGGAAGAGGGAGTCCCCTTATATAGATTACGAACACTCAGGTAGGATGTAACCTAGTTCTTGAATCCAGGAGTCAGTGGAGGGATGTTGGAACTGTCAATATCAAAGGAAGAGGATGGAGATGTCTTGTAATTGGGGTTGCTTTTGCAGCCTTCTCTGAATGTGCCAATTTAAATCCAAAACAAATCCATTGCAAATGGAATTTCCTGATGTAGAACAGTACAAAATAAAGGAGATTTTGGATTGTCTATTTAATTCCACTTGTTTTCAGTTGTCTGTCTAAATGATCCTGTTCTTTGCTCACAGATCAAGTCAAACTTGATGTTCTCTTTAATTCTAGATGTTTGTGGCAAAGCACTGTCTAACTCTTGTTTATGTTTCAATTTCTTCACTCTGTTGGAAAAGGTTTTCTTTGATAGTGTGTCAAAGCTTATTGAAGTTCTTGACATTAACTACTGTATTAAATATAAAATATTGCATCCTAAAGTTGTCTCTTTCTAGTTTATGTGACTGTTTTCTTTTGTCCGGGGATTTTACAGACATGCTGTAAGGCAGCTGCAGTCGGAAACCTGTTGCTGTGTCTTGGAAGCCAGTTGAAGTGTCATTCTTTGTATGTGCTTTCAAACTACTATTTGGCTGAAGACAGCATAGTGATTCTTCAAGTTTAATGTGTCAGAGTGTGCTGATGAGGAACTGTTTTAACTGAGGTGGTTTGTTTAGTCAGTCTTGTTAAACTGTTTTGACCGTTCAAGCTGATCAGACATTTCTGTGCAGGGCCAGGTCTCATTGCAGTCCTACTTAAAGGCAGTTTGTATGCTCTTTTATTTTAAGACTGATCTTTTGGCCATAGACAGAAGTAGCTAACTCTTCTGAGGTGTCCTGGGTTCAGCAAAACCTCATTTTGCTAATTTGTTGCAAACTGAATAGCAATAGCTGGGTACTTTACGTTAGCAGAGGTAAGCTCTCAAATGTGACATTTCTAAAGTAGAATAGCATATTGCCCAGTGGAGGGAGCACAGTAACTAAGCACTCTAATCTGTATAGGCTGGTTTTTCACCTTGCTTTTGTGGCTGACTTTGGGGAGTAGGGTACCTATAGCTACCTTAATGAGCAGATTGGCCTCTGGGTATACTTATGCCTTTCTGGTGCCCACCACCACTTAAGCTGGTATTGGTTTCTCTCAGTATTAAAGAGGAGATGATTTAGGCCATAGCCTTGGGGTAAAACACTCGGCAAGATAGGATCAAGGACTATAACCATTTCTAACAAAAGGGAAGACTCTTCCCCCCAGTCCCCAACTTCATGGATTAGACCAAGTCATGCACTTCATGCTGGTCCATTCCTACTCAGATGCAAACCAGGAATGGATATGGTTGACAGCATGTGGCTCAAAGCAAAATCTGCTAACCCTAAAAAAAATTGAGATTTGTTGCTAAACACCTAGTTCCTCTACTACTTGTTTCATTGTTCAGTGATTCCTGAATCTTGAAAGCTCTGTTTGTAGTATAAATGAAAATCAATAGGTTTGATGATAGAATTTATATGCATAATGCAGTCTCCTATGGATAAATGATTAAATCACTTAATAGAGCTTAATATTATTTACTCCTTGACCTCATTAGGAAAAAATGGAAACTGTACTATCCTTACAAGCTACAAATGCTTCGACACTTTGATCGCTGTTCTGATTGCCATTTGTATTGACAGCTGGTCTACTGAAAAGGAAAGGAAACATGAAGCCTGGGAGCCGTGTTTGATATGGTATCACAGTGCGGGACAGCATGAATCCGCATTGTGTGCGATTACTAGACAGTAAATCAGCTGTGCTGTGCCAGAGCCAGAAACCAGTAGCTTTCACACTTGCTGCCTGTTTCCCACTCATTGTAAAGCCCTGCCCTATCACTTGATAGACCTGGAAAGGAAGTGGAGAGGAAGTGAGTGCCACTGCTGGTTCAAAATGTTCCAGGACGACTGGAAAGTTTGAGCAATGGCCTGGGTGAGAAGAACAAGACCTTATTGACAGGGTTCAATCCTAGTCAAGCCTGTTTCCCATCAACTTCCGAAGTAATCATAGTCTTTCTTTTTTCATCTCATTTGCACTCTCTGGGTCTCCCTCTTTCACCTCGTTTTTATTTTATATATTTATGTATTTTAGTGGACTGAACAACTAAGGAGAATTGGGAAGTTTCCTTCCCCCTGTTCCACCTCTGATGAATCCTGGAGGAATTACTAATGAAAAAGATGACAACCACAGTAAAGGTAGTTGTCATCAGCTGCTTTGCCTCCAGAGTTTCCATTTTTGGAGTTTGGATATTCTTTGAATTTCTCCTTTCGATAGGATTTTGTTCTTTTAATTTGATATACAGAAAGCAGACTGTTCCAGTGGTTCCATGGCACACATGGTTTGTCATGTTCCAGACCAACCAGTGTGATAGACTGATGTCTGTTGGGTTATGGAACTGTAAAGCTGTGTGAACACACGCATATACACGTAGTGAGGAAGTATGCAAGCTGAGACTTGCTTTCTTGGTTTCAAGCTCTTCTGGACTGTGTAAGACTTTATGAAATATACCATAAAGTCATTTAGTTTTTCTAACACTGCAGTTTTAAACTACAATGACATGCCCCTTGTACACAGCACTATGCCATTTTGGATAGACTTCTGCATGATTTTGTCATCAATGTAGTAAGCGGTCTCTACTGGCAGTCCTGCTGCTCTAGGGCCTCCTAGTGCATCTCATATTTCTTACTTCAGTATGTTATTATCCTTAGGCTGTCTATGAGATGAGAAAAGCTCATTTAATTTGAGGTAAGAGAGGTTTTTCTTTGAGAAACATGCTTTTAAAAAGAGGACCAGAGAGATGTCTGTTTAGTTTTGCACTTAAATGTCTCTGACCATGATCACGGCTGAGCAGATCCACAAAATAGAGTTTAAGCATGTAAGCATAGGTGGTATCCCATGTTTTTTATGGTCTTTCTGTAGCAAGTCGATTCTGGAATACTCTCACATGTTAAAGGAACAAGAAGTTCAAAAAGTCAGTGAAAAAGATGCAGAGTCTTTGGGCATGGGTAATATTCACTGAATTGGTTAGTGAGCACTCTTCTGGAGGGGTAAGCTTTGCTGGGTTTGTGATGGTGTGTATACATTTATAAGGATAATATGTATACACACCAAATGTGTCTGATTCCTTATTATATTTTATTTGGTAATCCTGGCAATAGTGATGCCAGGAAAATCATCTTATTTCAGAAAAATGTGTGATTTGAAGTCTTTGGGTTTTGCAAATTTAATAATTTAAGTTTGACAAGAATTTAAAAGGAAGGAAAAAAGAAGGGGGGGTGGGGGGGGGCAAAAAACCCAACAAAAAACACTCAAAACCAAAACAACCCAAACTCTCAACCGTCAATGATATATAAAATGTAAAAGTGGCTTGTATTCTGTAGTATAAATATACAGTGTGCAAGGGATGTTTTTGAAAACTCAATAGGTCAGGCAGAATTATTGCTGCTTCCAGGGGGCTTCTGGAAGCAGTGCGTGTGCAAGGGAGATGTGAGAATGACAGAGTGTTACAGAGGCACATCAGATTGCAGAGTATAGATAGCTTGTACCAATTTTTTTAGAATGTTTTTCCTTCCCTATCTCCAAAATAGTTAAAGTTCAATAACTGTGGTTAGGGTATTTTGGAAAGATGTCCCCAGGCACTTCATAATGGAACTTGGGAAGAGATTCAAGAGACAGGAGTTCTCAACCAGTGTTTATAAGCAACTTATTTTAAAATACACTGCTTCTTAATATAAAATTAACCAAAAAGTGTCTGGGTATTTAGGTTGGTATATAAATCTGGAGAAATCGAAGTATATTCTTGTTACCGGTTCAACTCACTGCAATATTTTTTTTCCCCTTTTTTGAGACTTTAACCAGTTCAAATCTCCCAGGCCTATTCTGTGTTTCTAACATTTTCCTATATCTTACTCTTCCCAGGATGGCTCGTACTTGGCTGAGTTCCTGCTGGAAAAAGGCTATGAGGTGAGTGACTCGGTGACCGGCTGCAGGCTGATGGAGTCGTTTGGATGCTGCAGCTCCGGCTTCCTCTGCTTCTGTCCTTCTCTGTGTATGTTTTCCACTCCAGTGCTAGATAACAAATCAAAACTCCGGAGAGGAATGTGCAACATGGCCTGTAATCATGCCAGCTTATTGTACTATTTATCATCTAACGTCCACTGGTGGATTCCCTCTTCTCCTCAGGGTATAGCTGCTTTGCATGTTTCCCGCCAACTCAGATAAGCAGCGACCTGTGTGAGCCAAAACTGTAAGGAATTAGGCAATAATTTATGATGCAATGTACCACATAAAGGAATAAGAATCTCTTGTTTGTTCTCTTTTTCCCCTCTCTCTCCACTCTAAAGGCCCTTTTATTTTGGCAGTTACACTTCAGCAATGAAAACCTTGCATTTCCCCCTACAAAAAGGGAAAAAAGAAAAAAACCCAAACCAACCCTCAAAATATGCTTTTGTAGTATTACTTTCCACCCCTTTTCTTAGATTAATTATATTCTTGATTAATATTATTATTTTCATTTACCTTTTCCTCAAAATAAGGGGAGTCTGATTCCTTACTTCTTGCTGCAAAAATTTCCATGGCAAAATCATGTTTTTGGTGACCCAGCAAAGTAACAATCACAGTATTATAGTATGATTTGATGGTTTTGAACTGTTGTGGGCATATGTATAAGAATGTTTGCCTTCTCAGTCATGAAAGGTTCTTCCAAAATGCACGATAATGAAAGGAAAGGGTTGGTCAGATTAATCTCCCTACAACATAGTATTTTCTGGGGTTTTAGTGGAAGTTAGTGCTTGTTCTAATATTGTGTTTTACTACTTCTGTTCTAACACTCCTTCATAGCTTAGTGAGAGGTCTCTTCTCAGCCAGTTTGTTCTTTCCATGCTTTTGCACATGGTTAATCTTGCCTTGTTCATTCCATCCTTTCTTCTGGTTTGGTGATTGATCTGCTTATCGATGTGTGTGTTGTAAATTGATGATTTTTACTATTTCTCCATTCCATTTGAGGAAGAGAGTTATCATTGTGGTTGCTTCTGCTTCTTTAAAGGCAAAAACACCCTAGTCCACAGTGAAATTGAGAACTGCTAACTGCAACTAAAATGAAATATAACCCTTTCCACAATAGAAAGGTTATAATAATTGTGTAGAAATCTTTTTTCTGTTCCTCAACTCTCCATTTACTTGCTGGAATTCGTTCCTGTGTTCCCAGTTAAAAACCTCTGTTCCTGATGAACTGAACACAAGAATACATGTGATAACTGATTGCCTCCCTAACAAAGATCGTCTATTTGACTTCTTTAAATAGATTTGAAATTTTTAAAAAATCAGTCCCTGTTGAGAAAACTCCACTGATCTTACATTCTTAACTAGATTAACCAGTTTGCACACATTTTCATTTGTCATAAAGTTTGCATTTCACCTGTCCTGTGCAGACAAAGATATCTTTCATCACTTTTTTTACGGTTATATTGCTGTCATGGATTAAGCATTTGGCAGGTTTTCTTTCTCTTGTATGTGCATACCAAAAAAAGGAGTGGGAGGAAAAAAAGAATAGAAAAAAGAAGCTGGATTTGCATGTTTTCTTGTTATCACTGGATGCACCAGGCTCTCTGGATTTGTTTGTTTGCTGAAACTTTTTTCAGTCCTGGGGTGATTGCATTTAGCACATCTCATTGGTTAAATGTTGGTATCACCGTCATTCAGCTGACACAAAGCTCTTGCAAGCATGGTCTTTCATCAAGGTTTGAGCTGGCAAGATTTGACTTATTGGTCAATCGTTTGTGTGAACTTGAATTTCAACATGACTTCATTCAGAGGTAGATAATTGAGACCTCAAGAAAACTTTTATCAGGACTTTAAGCCAAAATATTTAATTTTGCTAGAAGAATGTTAGAGCACTTCAGTTAGCTTCCTTTAGAATAATTTGATGCTTTAAAACTGCAGTCTGCTTTTTACTCAGCAAAACAAATGTTCTTTTGAGTACTCAAAATATTTCCAGCATCTTTTGTAAAAGTGAAATTGTTATAGAAGTTTCTTACTTTGAAAGTGTTTCTCTGTAAACCTTATGTTGCTATAAATTATCCACATAACTTTAACCACATAAATATGAAAATTTATCCTTGTAAATTCATTATTTTAAGGAAATTTCTTTTGGCAGGCCATGTTTCTCAGTTTCCCATTGGTTCTCAAAATGGAAATATTTTAGTTGCGGAAAGTTTAGCATTTGAATTGTAGGACAAGATATGTTGTAAGCCTGTTGTGTGGCTAGGCACACAAGATTTTATGCAAGGAAATCGGCATCATAAATTTGACTTGCAAGTTGTGAAGATGAAGCTATTCAGCTATTATTAGAGATCTTGCCACAAAAATGTCATCCTTGAAGCAGTCAACTGGTCTCACTCTGTGGTTGTGTATATATTTTTATTCAGTTAAGTTTCAGACTTAAGATGGAATAAAAAGTGTCAATAACCATAGCTTGTGTTATGTGTAAAACAAAAACCCCCAAATAAAACAAAACTCCAAACACTGCCTATTCCTGCTGGTATATTCTCACAAGTTCAAGTTAACACTGAAGTGAGAGAGTAAAGCAATGGCCCAACCCAGCTAAGTGCAGGATGCATCAAAATGTAAGGGATCACTCTCAGAAATAATGGGCAGGGAGAAGCGGAGGACAGTCAGATGCTGAAGTTCGATTTCATTTGTGCAAGCACAACTTCTGCAGCTGGTAACCCAAGCTAACATGAATTTTGGCAGCAGGCATGGGGCTATCTTACATAAGGAGGAAACAGGTGCAGTGTTTGAACAATTTCTCTAATGTATTAGACACAAATGGGCTTTCTTTAATGTTAGTCAGAACCAGTGGGGTTCTTTTACAGTCTTATTTATCATTGCTGGTTAAAGGAAATTCCCAACCTGCGTTTCAGCCTTAGGCTTGCCTGTGTGTCTTGTAACCCACTGGAGAACACTGACTCATGAGGTCCATAAAAAAGCACTGACTGTTCTGGCTGTTCTTCCAACACCCCAGAAAGTGAATAACAGCTGTTTTCTAAAATATTTTTGGGCCTTGCAGCTCCTGCCCTTTCTTTCCCCTTGTCATTTTCTTCTCCATTTCCCACCTCTCTGCCCCCTCTCTCCTTTCCTTAGCCCCATCTCCTGCTGCTGCTTTATCTATGCCCATCATCTCTGGCTTGAGAAAGACTTCTCTGCAACCAGGGAGAAGTGGTTATCTTAGGATTCACATATCGCTTCTCCAACTCCAATAGTGCTGACAAGTCTCACTCACTAGGAGATGGTGCTTTAGGGCAATTCAGTGTTTCCTGTACTGTTTGTGATGCTTGGGCTGCTAGTGGTGTCAACAAAGGAGAAGGTGAAACCACTCAAGGGTATGAAAGTAAGACATCATCAGAGCTCATCTCCAAGTATTTTGTTATGATTTGGATAATTGTCTGTCTTTAGGAATAGAGGCAAGCTCTGATTACCTTACGAAACAGTTAGGCCCATGTATATGAAAAGAGAGATGATGATGATGAACACTTTCCTCTTAATGCTTACCACTTTCCTTTTGAATTTCTCTTTGTTCAATCCCCAGGTACATGGCATCGTTCGTCGGTCTAGTTCTTTTAATACAGGCCGGATTGAACATCTCTATAAGAACCCACAGGCTCACACTGAAGGAAGTAAGACATTGTTTTTATATTTAAGGTGGTTTTGGTTTTTGGGGGGTTTTTTGAGAGGGAGTGGGGGTTGGTTGGTTTGTTGTTTTTTTTTTTGTCTATGGCATGTGTTTGGTGGAGAAAAGATCCCCTGGAACATGAAAGGGAATCCCAGTTTCCTCTACCTAAATGTTAGCAATGAATAGTTATTTTTAAGCTGTGCTTGATTTAGGATTGGTTATTTAAAACAAACAAGCAAGTAAAAAAAACCCCCAAAACCCTTGATAGCTAAGCTTTGCTTTTCTCTGCTTGTGTTAGCTAGCTGCTCCATCTCAGAAAGAAAGAGATGACTTTCTCTGATGAAAATCTAACACAAAACATAAGTACTCTTGTGTGTGTGAGTTACCAAGAGGGGAAAATGAGGGGGGCCCAGGAAGGAATTGTGTGGAAATGCTGAGACAGTTCACACGTAGCTAGGCAGTAGCAATTAGAAAAAGGCTGAGTCTGCAAAAAGCTACAGGAAGTTAAAACCACTGAGATATCAGAATAGTAAAATGTGGGGGGTTTTGAGGCAGTTATCTTAAGTACTCCACTTCTGTATCCTCATGAGTTTCTTATGCCTGATGGAGGTGAAGGCTTGGGGACAGCCTGTGTGACAGCATGACAGCATGAATAAGACATGGTCAGTTCTTACTGATGACAGGAAGAACGAATCTCCTGAATTTCTGCACCCAATGAAATGATTACCATTTCTTTTCTGAAGGACAGGCATTGGTTTTTGAAATTTACTGACAATTTACTGTATTCTCTGTTACTGACGATAATTTTGAAAGCTGAAATCATTGCCTTCAGCGTACGCTTTGCAAAAATTGAGTATTTTACCTTAAAGAAGGTTAACTGGTCACTTAATGAGAAGCTCAAATGTTGAATGGCTCCAGTTCAGCAGGATTGAGCATTTTAATAACCATATAGCTCTCTACACTATTCATATTTTGTAGACTTGTGCAGACTGACACTGTCCTAAATAGTCCAATTTAAGTTAGTATTAACCCTAAATATCTCTATGCCGTCTCATGTATTTTGAAGTCTGCTTCCACCATGGTTGAACAGAGCCTTTTGTCAATTTTAATATATAATGCAACTTTTAGACTTCACTTGATCTTTGCTTGTAATTTAAAAAAAAAAACAAACAACCCAAAACTGTGGATAGTTACTACTTACTGTACATTGCTCCTTAAAATACCTGGTTGAGAGAGGGGTAAATTTGAATAAAATATCTTCATGAAGAATACTGAAACCTGTGCTTCCGTCAAGGACAATGCAAGAACTGTGTTTCCTATGACTTGCATTCAGAGCTTACAAAGTAAAATGAAGCAAGAGAAATCAAATAGGAACCTGTGCATTGTGAGGACCATCTTGTGACTATGAAAAGTGATTTGAGAAGGCAATGTAGATTGTGATAATATGTATATGAACATTTAAGGAAAGGCATGGAAGAAAGGAAAAAGAAAACAGACTTCAAATGTTTTTCCCCACTTTTTATCTAATTTTCGTTTAACTGAGGAATGCAGCCATATGAAGGGGAGGAGGAGGAATTGGAGTTGGAATCTCGGGAAAAGCTACTCCATGGAAACTGTTTGGAAACAATGGGTTTCCAGGCAGTACTGGAGGAAGCAAAGAAGCAATAGTGGTTGATGTGAGCAAACCCTAATTTTGTCTTTGCTGTATGTGTTTTTCCCATGAGGAATTGATTACACAGTGCACGATGATGATCTTCCTAGACAGTGAACCTCTTTATACAAAAAAATAGTAGGGAGAACAAGAAGGAAAACAAGCTGTTTCCTGAAGCAAGCCCTTCAGCTATTGCTTGCTGAGGAGGCTTACAGATTGGATAATATTGCTAAACCCCAAAGGTTTTGATATTTAATCTGTGTTTATAAATCTTTGTACCAAATAAACCCCATTTCTAGTAAGTCTTTCCACTTAGCCTGTTACTTCTGAAGGACCTTTTTTTCATCAGTCAGAAAATGAACAAAGCCTCGTGTCCTGGTCCCATTCAAAAAAGCCCTTTTGGACAAGAAGCTTTGAAGACTTGATTGTAGACCAAAATGGGTATTCCTTTTTGATAACTTTAAGGTAGTCATGGGAGGGTACTTCTGATACTTGGCTCAGCATGACTGGCAGCCCACCTTCCAGTGGGAAGCTCTGAGTCTGCTCTCTGGCCTGGGAATGGTGGCGGAACTGGATGTCTCTGGTGTAGGAAGAGAGCGTCTGACTGTGGCACTTCTTTCCTGCTCAGCTGCTGCTTAGGCTGGAGAGGAACCAGTTGCTCTTTCAGACCCTAAGGCTCCCACAGAGCTGCTGCTGCTCCCTGGACCTCCTCTTCTAACAGCATCCTCTGCTCCGTTCTCTCTGAAAGACTGGCTAAGTTGGCAGGGTGATTTTGTTTAACTCCCAGCCAAGGTTAGCAGCAGAAGAGGGTCTCCTGTTGCCTAGGGGAAGCTTTCTTTTCTGGTGCAGAAAGGGTAGTGCATTTGGGTTCTTCCCTGCTCCCACCAGCCCACAGAGTTTTCTTAAGAAAGGTGGTAACTGCCATCAGAGAAATTGATTAGATAGTGCTTGCTCTTGGTCTCTATTTAGTGTTGCAAGAAAAATGCAACCATTGTAGAGGTGGTCTGGACACCAACAATGTTGAAGATCGCAGGTTAAAAATATCAGACTAGCTTTATCCTGTAACCATTTGGGATCTTGTGCATGCTGTGGCACACAGGCAGAACTGGTTTCATGCATCGAATTTCATTTGGAAAGCAGGACAGTTGCATTCCATACAAGTGGAAATGAAGTATTATTCCAGCACAGCTTGTATAGAACTGATGGCAATAATGAAGGCAGCCCCCACCATGGATAATTGATGTGTATGCACAAAAAGGGTCATAACCTGCTTGCCAGCATTCATATTTAATCAGAGTTATCTCTTTTTAAAAAAGGTTGCACTACTATTCCCTTACCTGTTAGTCACAGCTTCAGCTGGGTCTTGAAGACCTTTCAGAACTGTTCTTTTTCAAGCAATGTGGGTATAAAAGCAAATTTGAAGAATACACTGTGACCTGCTGCGCTGTATCACTTTATCAACCTGAAGAGCCTCAAGTACATGTGAAACAGGAATGTGCAAAGCTGAACACCTAAGAACTGTGTGATCCGTATTTCCTTGCTGCCTTAAACTGTTAAAAACAACAATAAAAAAACTGCCATAAGAAAAACCTAAACCAGCTTAAAAAAAAAATAATAAAGGTCACATATCTCTCACAATTTAAAAGCCATGCTGAGGATTCATATGGTAATTACAAGACTCTTGTAATAAACCTTGTATTTCTTGGTTTCAGGAATAAAAAGAACAAAAAAAAACGAATCAAGTTGTCTGTAGATGATACAGTCCCAAGAAAGTGGTGACCACTGTCGAATGGGTCATTGCAATCTGCTCTTTAAATTTTGACAGGGGCTGGTCTTATACTCTAGCCTACTTTTTCACACTCAGATTGGAAAGTAACTCAGGAAAGAATAAATGACAGCTCTGTGACTGACTTACCTAACCACATTTGACATTTTCTTGTGCAGTATCATGAAGCATGTTTCATTGACAGTTACAATGTTCTCTGAAATACCTTTTTGGTGTTTATTTATATTTTTAAATGGAAAAACAATAGTAATAAGTACAGTGAGTTGTACTGTAATGTTACTTCAATGTTCATCTTGTAGGTATCTTCGATATTTTTGTTGTGTTGTGAAATTATTCACAGTAAGGAACATAAACTTATGCAACATTTTGGGCAGGAGGAGAAAGCTCTTGAAGTATGCTTAAGAAGTTATTAAAAACCTTTGTGAGAGAAAGATTGCAAATGTAAATTAAAGTAACGTGAGGGTTTGTGGCTGAAATTCTGTATATGACATCATTCTAACTTATACTACCTGAGTTAATTAAATGTAAACTATTAAACAAATTATATTAATACTGCTAGGTAAATCAGATTGTTGAAAAGGGAATTTGAAATGGTATTCGTTACTCCTGCAAGGAAATGTATTTTGTGCTTAAAGCACAGGAAAAACAACAAGCAAAACCTTGTTCAGCTGGTGATTTTTTAACTTTTTCCAGTAAACGTTTACTTAGATTTTAAACCTGGAATAGGATTTGGACCAAGAGTGCCATACTGTTCTGCAGCTAAAGTGTATTAACTCTGTGTTCTTAAACTCTGAAGACATGAAGCTGCACTACGGTGATCTCACGGACAGCACCTGCCTGGTGAAGATCATTAATGAAGTCAAACCCACTGAGATATACAACCTGGGAGCTCAGAGCCATGTCAAGGTGAGTAGCTTCTAGCACTGAGAATTGTGAATATGCGTTGGCAGTAGCATACTCCTTTAATTATTTTAGACTGCAGCATTCATAGCTGTTTTAACAACTGCTAACTTTAACAGCTAAACACTGCCTTAAATCCAGATAGTTGTTTGCTGCAGTGCTGAATTACTGTGTGACTCTTGCTACTGAAAATATATTAAGATGTCAGATTACGTAAGGCTAAGTTGTCATTATCAACAAAATCCATAGGTTTAAAAATCTGATTTTTCTACCATTTGAAACAACTTTTGCTGTGATTTCCTGCTGACCAGTCCTAGTGGAGAAGTTATTTAGTGTTGTTAGGTCTAAAGGTTCTTAGAACTGTATTATTCTGTTTGCATTAAAATCAATACGTGTATCTGAGAGTATCACTTCTAGAAGGGCTTCACCTATACCAGTTGTCATGCCGGTGGTATTCTTTGAAAGATTGACCTATAAATAGAGAAAACAGCTTTGCTCCTACTAACAGCATTACAAAATTTCTAGATTTTGGTTGGAAAAAAGTTATAGAAACTGAAACAGAAGGACTTGTTGAAGATGAGTAATGTGACCCTGGAAAGTAATGCTGCATCATAAAGAAAAAATGAATAGTACAGAGGATAACTTTAATTTGTATTTTACATATGTGAAGCTATATTGCTATATCATGGAAAAGCTTGGTTTGCTAACAGGTGACCTCTATTTACTTGCAAAAGCCTTGTTCATGCCTCACTTCATGATTACAAACTGAAACTGATGGCCAGGCAGCAAATTCTCTGTAAAATAAATTGTGTGTCAGTCATATCTCCTGTCCTTATTGTGTGTGATGTGAAAGTATGCTTAAGTGGTAATTATCTGGTTTCTCTGTGCTAAACGTTAGTCTGGTTTGGTTTCTTAGCTCAGATATAAGAACAGGGCTGCATGAGTCCAAGGGCAGCTTTGGTCTAGATAGCAATTTAAGCACTGTTTTGCTCAGTTTTGCTGAGCCAGCAAACCTTGCTGGGTGTTTACAGTCCACAGCTAAAAGTTCCGTAATTTCTTTTCTTGAACAAGTGCACTGGTTAACAATCTACAGGGAAATGACTTGTGTCCCTTAGGTGCTGTTATCATGTTACTAATATTCTAGTCCCAGCCTATCTCCATGTGGCTCCTGCAGCTGCCAGCAGCTCAAATCACAGTGCTCCAGTGGGAGGGCATGAAGGGGTAGTGGTGGTGATGCTGCTATAGGTTCTTGCATGACATTGCCATGGGCTCTGGGAAAGTTTATTCCTCAAGTATCTCACTGCATGAACATTTTGAACCAGTGCAGATCAAGCACAAAGTCTTGGCTGCTGGAGATCTTATGTGCCTTAGAGATCTAATGAGCACAGTGAGGAGCCATCAAAATGTATCTCTTAGAAGCTAGCCTGAATGTAGCAGCCCAATACTTGGGCAATGTTTGGAGTCTCACTGGAAGTCTAAAAGGACTTCTGCAGGGTATGCTTATTATTTTTCCTAGCATCTCCAGTAATACTTCTCACAGTTGAGGAGAGAACCTAGGCACCCCAAGTCTGTTGACTGAGGTGACTGGGGCACTTGACTGTGGACTTTTAAGTCCAACATTTTTAGTTGGACTTAAAAGCAGCCCAACAGTGCATTTTGAAACAATTCCCAATGTTAGAAGAGGGAATAGAACTTGGTGATCTGTTAGAGGTAAATGCCTTCAGCAGAGAACTGAACAACTCTTACCATTGAACTTTGGGTATGTAAACTTATTGGTTTTGCCTTTGTGCACCGTGTTTAGGGAAGGAGGGAAAAGGACTTCTAATCTTAGCTTGCTTCACATTCTGGTGACTTTGAACCAATGACGTGTTCAGTATTTTTTGGTGGTGTTTGTGTTGGCTTGTGTTTATGCAGAATAAAGTTTTCTATCACTCTCACTTCCAGTTAGTTTATGTGAGCCGTGCTGAAATGAAGGAAAATAAAATAATAGGAAGTTGGTCTGGTTTCCTGTAGGAAACCAATGAAGATGAAATTGGTTCTTGGAATGAACCCACAGTAGTCTGGGAAATACTGTCAGAGAAGACGTTTTTCTGAATCATAAATAGTGAGGACTATGACTCATAAAGTAGGTCACTGAGAAGCTGATCTGATCTTGTGCATGGGAGAAAGTGAGAGAAGACTTAAACTTGCTCCTTATTAAAAACAGTAAACTTAACAGAATGATATCATCAGTAGGAACAAATTATCCAGTGTGTGCTCCTGTCTGTTTTGGGGATTAGCTCTCTGCACTGTAGTTTCTCTATTGGATGTTCAGAAAACAGTAGCATATTCACTTCAGAGTTACTAAGTAAACAGTTCAGCCTCATTTTCTCTACCCAGTCTTTACATGTCCTGCTGCTTTGGCTTTTGGTGCTTTGGGAATCCAGTGTGCTGACCATGATTTGCCGTTATTGTGTATCAGTAGCATGTAGATTGCTTAGTCTAAGTTGTTACGCATAACTCTATATTCTTCTATCTGTTGAATGTCTTGAAAAACTATTAGCCAAATGTTAGGTGGGCTAAAGTTATATAAAAGTCTCTTCTTGCACAGTATTTCAGTTGATGCACACACACAGAGATATGAACTTGTAACTATTTTTTTTTCTGAAGGAAAAGTGATCTCATCAGTATTTGACTGACCTATAAGATTTTTTGAGTTCTATTGAATGGGTGAAGTTGGTAATTTTTTTTTTAATTTTTTTAATTTTTTTTTTTACAGATTTCTGAAGCAAAAAGGCAGTGCAACCTTAGTAAAAGATGTCTTGCTTTCAGCACTTGAAACTTACTGCACTTAGCAGTTAAACACAAGACTGAAGAAATGGCTCCAGTTTTATGGCTATTGCTGTCCTAGTAGTCATATGTTAAATAGCCTAGTCCAATTGGAGTTTAGTGCAGATAGCCACAATTGCTTAGTTTACTTCTTTAAATCTTATTGTGTAGTAGAAGGTTATTTTGCCTACTTACTGCTGGCATTTGTTGCCAGAAATTTTATAGCAAATGTATTTTATGACTTGTTGTTGTTGTTCTTTAGTTTAGGGGATATTAAGATTCTATTTAGTTTCAAGTTCTTGCAGACACATGGATGCTTGGAATCTCATGGGAATTAAGTTTAAGAAGCAAACCCTACCTGAAAGGTGAACTGTAAAAATCAAGGGGCTCTTAGCATATAACCCCTTATTTGAGTAAGGATCCCTTTACACTTGTCTACTGAATTCAACTTTATCTTCTCCATTTCTCCTTCTATATTTTTGTGCTTTCCAAAGAGAAGGCCCTCAGTCTTGGGAGGCCTTTAGGCTCCTCTTTCCTAATGCTGGCAAAATTAAAGACCTTACTAATTTCTGATTATTTTCTGGTTTCATCTGCATTAAATACTGATCCCTAATTGCTGTGAACCAAACATGTTATGAACGACTAATTGATTTCAATCCTGTGCCTGTTAATGTGACTATGCCTGTTTTCACGCTGCATGGAGAGTGAAGTGGCAGCAGGGAAGAAGAATAAATACAAGAAATAGCGACAGGGTCTTCAGAGCCCATGGAGGAAAATTCCACCTTACGTAAAAACCTGTGCTCACCTGTGTCTCTGCTGCATCCTGAAGTTTTAGATTGCATGCTGGGCGGCAGGAAAGTGGGATTGCTGCAGGGAGAAGAAATTTGAAGTACACAGGCAAGAGTTATCATATAAATTTATTACAATCACAGAATGGTTGAAGGTTGGAAGGGACCTCTGGAGACCCTATAGTCCAACCTCCTTACTCAAAGTAGGGTCAGCTAGAGCAGGTTGCAAAGTACCTTGTCCATTCAAGTTTTAACTAGGATAGAGACTCCACAACCTCCCTTAACAACTTGTTCCTTCATCTATGCAATTCCATCACCCTCACAGTAGAAAAATCACAACGCCGACCACCACAAAGTTTTTAATATTTTTAAATGGCATTTCTTGTATTTCACTTTTTGCCCATTGCCTCACTTCCTGTCACTGGTTACCACTGGGAAGATTCTGTCTGGGTTGTCTTTATTCTTCCTACCACCCATCAGGTATTTTTACACACATCAGTCAGAGCCCCCTCTGAACCTTCTCCAGGCTAAACAAACCCAGCTCTCAGCCTCTCCTCACATGACAGATGCTCAAATCCTTCTGCCCTTTGTGGGTCCGTTATGTCTGTACTGGCAGCCTAGAATTCACAGTGCTGTCACCACTCAGCACTGTAGAGGCAAAAGATCACTTCCTTGACCTTCTGGTGACACTTAATGCAGCTGAAGATGCTGTTGGCCTTTGCAGGCTGGTGGTCAACTTGGTGTCCTGCATGACCCCCATGCCCTTTTCTGCCAAGCTCGTGATCATTGCAGCTAAGGCTGCCCTGACTGTAAGAGTTGGATGTTCATGGCATTTCCCCTTGTGCCCTGTTTAGTCACCTGTGTTAGGAGGTTATCAATGCACTCCAGAAACCTCCTGGATTGTGTGTAGCCTGCGTTGTCCCTACAGCAGGTATCAGGATGATGAAAGTCCCTCATGAGGACTAGGATCTATGAATGTGAGGTTTTTTCCTATTATCTGAAGAAAGCCTTTACTACTTCATCATGTCGCAAAGCCTGTTTGTTTTCCTAGACTCCTCCTGGTCTGAAGAACATGAACCCTATAGGAAACAGGTGGTCTTTTTCATTTCCCGCTATATTCTTTTATGGGATGCTTCTTCTGGCAGTTGTAACTGTGGTTATGAACAATTGTGGGGAGTGGGAGATGGTGATGTGCAACTGAAAGGTGAGGAAGGCAGTGTCTGGGACATGGCATGGAAGCTGGCATCCTTCTGTTTAGGACACAAGTCAAATAATTAAAAATATCTATTGCTGACTTTCTCCTGCAGTCTCCTTCCCTCATCCTCTTTCTACCCATGCAGTTAGTATAGTTGAAAATCATCTATTCGAAAGTCTGTTTAGGAGAGGACAGCGTCACTCTGAGGCAGTCTCATATGAAGAAGGTACTTCCACTGCATGTATCTAGTGAGTACTTATCTATGAAGAAAGTCAAGGCACAAACTTAAATGACTCATCCCATAACGAAGCCAGAACTGAGAATGGAAGTCTTCTCGTTGTTGAGTTCTGGGATCCTTTCAAGGTCTGTCCTTGTGCCATTCAATAGCCAGAGTGAGCAATGTGCCCTCCTTACAGAACAGCTCTCTATTGGGATCCTTATTTTGAGACCCCTTCAATTTGGTTTGGCTTAGCTTTAATCATTTCAATAACACTGACGTAAAATAGCTTCTAGTGATTGCTGCCATTGTCTATTTGGTTAATTAGTTCTGAACATAGTTCCTTGTGCTAGAGATGTGTTTTGTTATTGCAGTCCATGCTTTAAACAGGAGTCTTCCCCGCAAAGTTTGTAGGGTGGATTTTTTTTATCATGGTAAATACCAATTGGTAATCTTAATGATGCTACTTACTTGCTTACGTGCTAACTGTGTACTTAACTAGTTTGGTTCTGATCCTGCAATACTTCCTTATGGCAAAAGTTGGGGTTTTTGGGGGGTTTTTTTGTTTTTAGTTTGATACAATCTTGTTTATGTGAAACTGCAGGTTAAATAATTCAAGGAATTACTTGTAAAGCTTTTCTATTTACTATTGCGTTAGTAACAAGGCTTAGAATCGTATATTACAGCTTGCATAACAAATGTTTTATATACTGTGACTCATGATTGCTATCATTCAGTATACGTTGTTGTGCTGTTATATTATTGCACAGGTTTTAAGCTTATGAATGTCGCAGAATCTTGCATCTTCTGAGAAAATTTATGGATTTTTTGTGTGTGTTTTTTATAAAACAAGCAAGTTCGCTTTTCAGTGTAACAAGAACTAGTCTAATTATAAAGAATATTAGCAGCACTCTGCAATGTAGTAAGACTTTTATTCATAGGCAAAAATAAGCCTAACAAACCTCAATTTTATGGAGTTAGAGAATTTTATTTTTATGCTTTATAGAATATTTTATCGTCTCAAGATGATATCAAATTACCTCTAATTTAGCATATAGGGTAGTTCATTTTATTAGCCAAACAGTGAGTTTCCAAACCTGATTTGTATTATAAAAGACTATAAATGTAGAACCTGCTGCCCTAGCATACATCTGATTAATGCAGGATCCCTGTATGGGCCTGTGGTACTGTGTTCTATGGCATACTTGGGTACCTGTCCATTTCCTGTCATCTGTTTACTGGTGGTGGCAGCTTGCAACATCAGCCTTGTGAACATAATATCACTAAAAAATTATTATGTAAACCAGCAAATTCTGTATTTGCACAGTGCTTCATATGATGGGGTCTTGGTCCTTAGCCAGTGCAATTAGGTGCTCTGCCTTAATTACAAAAGAATAAAAATTAGCTGGTCTGTCTTCTGTCCTGCAGAATGCTTTACTGCTATTGCTTGTGTTGCATCATCCAGGCTCTATGATTCTGAAAGGTGCTGATCAGTCTTAGTGTATGTAGCTCAGCATACCTCTTTAACTGCTTTTAACTTCAGACTGTTGGAGTTGCTTGTGTACTTTCCTGGAGTTTGTGCAGGATGCTATGTCCTTGTGGGATGGAGTGCACCAGAGGGCAGAATAAGCCTCTCGAGCATTTCTTTCAAATTCTTGTACATAGTGTTCTGCTGTGTGTAGCTTAAACACTTTCAGTAATATAATTCCTTTTAAGCAATCAAGTTTAAGGTAGTTTTACACTTCAATTATTCAGGGCAATTTTTTAAATACAATACTTGCAGTACCTGTTCAAACAGATTTTGTGTGTGGCCTAGGAATAAAGGTAATTCCAATAATGGCTTGCAATTGGGATTTGTATGTCTCTTCTCACTAAATGTTTATGGTAACTTTACACAATCTTTGTAAATGCAGCTTGTATTGTCAGGCTAAATAGATTTAAAACCAAGTGTTCCTAAGGAACTTAATGCAACTTTTAATTTTATTAGACAGATTAGCTTTAATAGTTAAATATATGTATTGTGGCTGCCAATGCTATGAATACTAATAAAAAACCCAATGGAATAACGCACTCAATGGTGCTAGTATGTATTCGCAAATACAAGCATTAACAAATTGCTCCCCAAACCAAGTACTATTTATGTCAATACCAACAAGAAAATGAAGGTATTATGTTTATGGGTATCTTTTAATACCACAGAAGATATCAGATGACTTCTGCTGCAGGCTGGCATTGTGTCTGTGTCATCCTATTCCATCTCTCTCATTTTCTCCTTACCTGCCCCTTCCCTCCCTCAACAACCCCATTCCTTTTCTCCCTATCCTTGCTCTGATGTAGGGTATCCTCCCCCCCAAGAAAAATGCACAAGAGTTCATATGCTTTTTGGATCACAGTGACCTTACTTATAGTTTGTGTGAATAACTTGTAATGTTTTTGCCTTTTTTTAGTCTTTCCTTTTGTTATTTTTTCCTATGGATCATTTCCAGGGTAAATGCTGAAGCACATTTCTACCAATGCGTTACTTAAGTGCATCATGAAAGCAACCATGTAAAAAAATGAAGGTATTTGAGTGCTTAATCAGGGATGTGAAAAGGACCTGACTAAGCCCTGAAACAGGACTACTTCATGTGGCTTGGTAATTAAGGAGCAGAATGTAGGCTGTCATGAATCTGTAACTGAAGATTATAGATTTCTTTAGATCTTTTTTGCAGCTTTGGTGGGTGTCTCTTGCATGATGTTTAACAAATGCAACTTAGGGACTTCTTTTAACTGCTGTTCCTGTGTTGTGCAGTTGCATACAAAGCAGGCTGAATGCTGTGATAAATGAAGTGGTGTTTATCTTTGTGACCCTGATGACGGATAAAGTACCACCTCCTTCATCTCATGCTTTGTGTGTGGTTTCTGCTTTAAGGCTCCATAATTTGACTTCCTAACTGACTTCTGAATTTAAAGTCTGATGCAACGCAGGGCAGGGGGTACGGCTGGCGAATCCATGTTCATTCAATGCCATGGTCCCAGTTAGGTCTGGATAGCTGTTGGAATCAAGCCCTCGATGAGCTCTTTTGCTACATAATTACATTACAAATATTAAAATAATTGCTTTAAAGCAAACTTTAGAACTGGCCTCTTGTTTGAGGTTATGAATGGAAGAAGGCTGTTAAATTGGATTCCCTTTTTAGAGAAGGGTGGTTTATTCTATAATTCTGGTTTTATTTTCAAGAACCAAATCTCTGCTGTAATTGTAGCTATTTTGAAGTGCAAAAGTAATTGCTGAAGTGATTTCTACGTCTAGGCGGGAGTGGGGAGGAGGGATCAAAAACTTCCCTGATAGTTTTCTTCCAACAGCTGCTGCAGGGGAAGAGAAAGCTGGGGGAAAGGGACGGCAGAACCAGTTGCGGCATTCGCAGCGTTGTATTTCTTGTGTCAAATAGATGGCAGCAGAGCGTTGTCCACAATGGAGCGGCTCCATCCTGGAATGGGAATGAGAGGGGAATGACACTTCAAGCTGACTTGTATCAACTGCAGCCTTGAACAACTTGTTAGGCATAAAATAGGAAAGAAAGCTACTATTGATAATGCAGGCGCATAGAGGATGAAGAAGGGTATGAGATGCTATACAGTACTGAATTTCTGGAATAGTCCCAGGTGGCAAAACTTAATCTTTTAAGGTATGTCATCCACTCATGCAACATGATTGAAATCAGCTAACATAATATGCATGTCAAAATAAAGAGACAGAAGGAAAAAGAAAGTATTCACAAGTTGCAACTGAAAGTGATATACAGCTGCCTTGGGGTACTGTAGGATTGGCTAGAATGCCTATTTCTTAGTTAAGCGAGTTAGAGAAAGGAAATGTCAGTCCTCAGTCAGGCAAGCATTCTTTGGTAAGGTTTGCTCAAATGTCAGTGTTTTTAGAAAAAGAGCTGCAGTCTTTTCTGCTCTGATTCCCTAAATTAGATTTGCTAATAAAATGAGTCAAACTGCAGATCCGTCTCTAGAAGTGTTTGATTAATAAAAGTAGTACAGTATTTGACTTGGTATTTAAGAGTAAGTAGAAAATTAAGGGCTGCAAAATAGCTTCAGTCATCTAGGCATTAACACATATTGTTGTATGCTCATCTGCATCTAAAATTTTGTAGTAGGATGATCCCAAAATAAAAGGTGGAATTGAAGGCTTTGATGTCAATGATTGCTCAAGCCCTGGGATTTAAAGATATCGTAGTAGGAGGATAGAAAAGAAGTTGAGAAATTATTATTATAGTGTGACTAGAGTAGTCTAGAAATTATGTCAAGGCTGGAAATGTCAATGTGGGATGCTATCTTAAAGTTATAAAACATTTTATTTCTGTTACAGCTCTGAGTGCACCCATCCTGGCTGAGCATTAGCTTTACCATTTATGTTTCTGATGGACCTCATTAGGGTTTTACTTTCCATAAAAAAAATGCTTTTTAACCCAGTTGCCTGAAAAATTGTTACAATAACTTGGTGATACCTGGCAGGTTTCTACTTTGATAACAACTTTTTGCTCATACAATGTTTCGTTTTCAGAAATTTGATATTTTAGTGATCTATCCACCCCCTTCAGCAGCCTATTTAGAAAACCAAACCACTGTGTAATTTATTTCTTAGAGGTTTAAAGAAAAGCATTTGATTCATTTCAAGTGTTGCAACTCATGCTAGCTGCTACAGTTTACTGAGATCAGAGGGTAATGCAGCACTACAGAAGTGTAGGTGATTTTCAGTATCGTTCATCATACACAATAGAAAATGCTAATATAATAACTAACTTCTGGAGCTTTCTCATTATGGTTAAATTACTGCTCATGCAGCTGGATGAGTGGGTCTGCATGTGTTTTGGTTTGGGGTTTTTTATATTTTATTGGTTTTTAATGTCTTAAAATGAAAGTGACAATTTAAAGGAGAATGTTGATGTAACAGTTATGCAATATCTGCTATTCAAACATTGGTAAAGCACTGCTATTAAATGAAGGAAATATATATGATTTGTTGGATGAAGCTATCTTAATCCATTTTTTCTCTTGCTAAGTATGAAATTAGTTTGGTATACCATGTTTTAAAATTTTATTTTGCTCTGAACACCCTTCAATGAAGGCATATTAAACCCTTGGAAGAAATAATGTGGTTTTGTTTTTATATTTTTAGAAATCATTTATTAAGTTGCTGTTCTAAACATCAGAAATGGAATCTATGAAAAATTTGTGAATAAGCAGTTATACATGCATTGCATTGATTATTCAGATAAATTAGGTTGGCAGAACAAACTTCTTAAAATAAGCAGTTTCAAAACTCTCTGAAATTCTTCTTGGGGCTAAGTGCTACAGACTCCTATTTAAGCCAAACCTCAGTGAAATAAGTGTTTGCGAGGGGGTTGGTGGGGAGGGAGGGTTGTTTTTGTTTCTTGCCTCTTTTCCATTGAGGTAAGGATATTAGCTTGAATGACATCATTTAATTTTCTCAATTTTGAAATGGTAGATTTGCATAACAAAGCAGTATTTCTTTTTTTTCCTTTAGGTTTATTAGGACTGTTGGGGTGTATGTGTGTGTGTGTGCTTGTTTCTAGTCTTCTTGCTGAGTAATGCTAGATTTGTTCTTTGTTCTGTGTGAGTTTGGCTTTGTGGTTTATGCAGCTTTAAAAATGTATGTGTATCCTCTCGACTTCCTTCATCTGTGGAAGAAATGCACTGTGCGTCTTAAAGCTACTTGGTATGTTTTACAGGCATGCGAATCAAGAGAAATAAAGTATTTTCTGCGGTAAAAATGGTTTTGCTTATTTTCTTAGAGTAAAACAGCATAGAGATAACTTAAAGCACACAAAACATTTCTGTCGAACTGTTGCAGTGAGACGTGCACATTTAAGCTCACAGAACCTATGATTTAGAACGGCTGTGTGGTCAGGAGTGGCAGAACACATTTATATCAGCAGGCATTAATTCCACTGTTACAGTAGTCTGTGGACACGAATTTCTATTTTTCCTTGAACTTTTTAGAAACTCAAGATGAAACATAATTTGAGTTCCATAACTATAATCAGACTTTTTTTTGGTTTTTTGCTACTTCATTAGAGTTAATAAATTTTGTGGATCTTGGGAATAGACATAGTTGTTCAATTTAGCCATGTTGAAAAATATATCAGGGAAAAAAAAAAAAAGTTGTAATTCTGGGATGTTTAGGATAACTTGTTCTCTTTTCTGTTTATAGCAATGATCTTGAGGGAATCTGTATAGAATATTGTAATTTGATCATCTCATTCACAGAAGACACTCAGTTGTTTACTTTGTAGACAGTCTGCATCTGCTATTTATTGATAATCCATCCAAATTAAGATTCAGATTGGTTTAAATAATGTTGCTGCAGATTAATCGTATCTTGATGCTGCTGTGTTGTATTTTAGCAGGCAGAAAAATTCAGGAAATTTCTCAGTTCTCTTCAGAGATGGTGAAGAGCTTTAACTTAGCAACAGCTGAGCATTTTAATTATCTTTATCAGTGTTTGTGCCCTAACATGCAGCTTGTTTTGCAGAGAAGTTGGGTATGTTTTTCATAACAGCAGATTGTTTGGAAATACTTTCTCCCCCCCACCCCACCCCCCCCACCCACACCCCCCTTTTTTTCCCTAATTCAGTACTGTCTGCCATTGCGTGAGGAACTCCTCAACTTCTATTAGTTTCTAGAACTCTGACTTTTTTGAAGTGGAGCTATATTGAGGATCTTTGGCAATATGCTTGGACTCCAGAAGTGTAGTTACAGCAACAGGAGGAGTAGACTGGTGGTTTATGTTCTTATACAGCTATCCATACTAGCTTTCCATTACCTTATTTTTTCATTAAGTATTTCTGAATATATTAGCTTGCATAATTGCATTGTGAATGCCTGAACTGCATTTTTCCTGTAACTATGTGATGCTGAGAAATAGCATTTTAATTTTAGCCAGACATTCTTGCATAGTGTTGCTTCATGGTGATGCAATTTCACTGGCATAGCATCAGAACAAAGGATACAGCATCAAAGAAAGATGTAAAAACAAATTAAAGGATGCTAGAAGTTTGAAGCATTGCTTTAAAGATTTTAATATGCATAATATTCTTGATTTTTTAAAAAGCTGTATGTGTGTAACAAGCTATGAGTTCTGTGGAGCTTTTCTAATCTTATATTGCTGTAATATTTTTCCTTTGACTTGTCTCTAAAACTCCAGTGTGGCAAAGAACATCCTCCAGAAATGATGTATTTTAATTACAAGGCATATGCAACCTGTGTATTTAGTTAGCTGGGCAGTAAAACTTATTTGCAAAGCTAAAAAATGCTCCTGAAAACATTGCGTACATTCAGCACACCTGAGTCTATGGAGCTAGTAAAAGATTCAGTTAGTTTACTAAAACCACATTATCTAAAATGGCAATTCCACGGAAAAAATGAACTAAAAATCATGTTGAGTAGAGGATAATCTAAGATGCTAATTATTTATATACTGATCTATTTATACTGTAATCTTTCATGTATCAACTTTAATTATATTAGCAGTCCTTACAAATTTTCTTTGAAATAAAATGGTGTATAATTCTTCCTGCAGATTTGAAATGGTACAACTTAATTGAAACAGTATGGTATGTAAATAGCTGATAAATGAGAATTCTTTTCAAACAAGAAATTCTGTAAAACCTCTCAGGGTTTTTGTTTTGTTTTTGTGTTGTTTTTCATGTACTAGATTTTCCTGAAGCTGGTTGCAATAGTTTTAATGAAAGAAAATGGGACTGATTGATTTGTCATGAGCTCTGATCCAAAGGCCACTCAAGTCACTGGAAGGAATTCTCAACAGTGCTTGGGAGTATTTCATGTATGCAGATTTTTGTTACTGTTCTGTGTCGAATACTTCAACTTTGTTCAGATATCAGTATTTCTAGGTGGTGTGCATTTTTTGGCTTATCACATTTAGATGTATGAGTATCGTTACTGAATGTTGCAAATTCCAATGAGTAATTGCATTTTATAGTGTTACTATATTCGCTGCTGCATTATTTTTGTTAAACAGCTTACAGTGATGAAAAATATGCCTTAGAAAGTTGGACTGTAAACACTGGATGCTAATGAAGATTTAAAAGAATGTCATACAAGTCAGTTGAACACCAAACCTTTGGGTAGGTTTTGGAGAATTGCGTACTGTTAACCTTGTTTAAATTGTGTAAGTAGTTTATTACTTGTAATTCGTTGCCTTACATTTGTGGTTAAGGTACTGAACTAGAATTCCTCTATAAATATTAGTGTAGGGTATTCTTTATTTATACTAAATAAATCAAAGCAAATGACTTGAACTTTCTCTCCAGTGCTTCAACTTAAAATAAATAATTGGAAATCTGATGATTAGCATCAAGTCATACTGAAGTCAAAATTTTACAATAATGACACGCAACTGATCAATAGCAGTAATTTATGATACTGTCAGTGTAGATTTAGTAATCTAAGAGCAGTAATATTGTTGCAATTTAATGGTTGAAAAATACGTGTAACACTATCTAACATGAAAACCTGTCTTCGTTCACAGGGCAATTTTTCCATTGATTCTGTGGTTTCCTTAATAAAGCTGAAATATTTTTAATCCAAGAAAGGTTTGCTTTAAAACAAAACAAAAGAATAGGGGGAAAGGAAAGCAGAAGAAAGTTTAATATAGTGAGACTCATGGATAAAACAGAATTGTCTGTAATATATTATCCTCTCTGTCAGCAAGTATAGATTAAAGTTGACTTTACTTCTGTAAGCAAATGTTAACATTATTATAGGAGGAGTATCTTTCTTAATGACATGTTACATATGCATATTTACTGTTGGATTTTAACATGTTCACAAACTTCACTGTTAACAAAGTGAAACGTGGCTTTATAATGCCATGGAGTGTAAATAATTTGGAGATTTAAAGGTCACAACAACAATATATTGAAAACATAATTGTGTTTCAAGGCAAGGAAGCAGTTGAACCATAATTAAATGTAGCTTAAATTTTAATTTATGGTTGGATTTTTTTTTTAAGTAGGCAGGCACTTTTGATTTTATGGGGTGTGGAAAGATGAACGTTTTGTCTGTAATATTTGAGTAGGAACTTTTTCCATAATGTAATTAAATGTTATTTAATATATGTTAAGAATAAAACTTCACAAATAACTTTTAAACTTTTTGAAGTGGCTGTCATGCGCTATGCCTATGAGTTTGAAAAGAACATCCCAAGGTGCACATGGGTGTGTGGAAACTTGGCTTTCCCTAGACCTTTGCTTAGGTGCCATTCAGTTCATTTGTGTGTTAATCTCTACCTGCTGTATCGAATACGTTGCAAGACCTCCAGCATGGAGGCTACTTCTTCATGCATCTTCTAAACCCTAAATGGGCTCTGCTGTTTTAGCATCACTTCTGGGTGGCACTGTCATGCTGTAATATGAAAACAGAATTTAAATGAAGCAGTCAAATGGAAATGTATCTTTGATTCCCTTCCGCTAACACAGTTAGACACCTTACTTCGGACTAAGCTTTTTAATGTGTTTTTTCTTGGCTTTAATTGGACTGGTGTTTGCCCGGCACTGCCAGTGGTTGTGGATTCTCAATCTTCATGAATTAATGCTAATTTTTTGCTTTCTTTAGCTTTCAGCCTACATAAAGCAATTTGTACAACCTGATTATATTTGCATAAAATCAGAAACTATATACTTGCTAAATTATATCTGCTCATTTAAGATATAATTTTTGTCAATATGTTTTAAAATTGTAGTTAAAAATTTTTGCTACAAATGCAGGTGGATGCGTTTTAGAAACTTAAGCACAGGTGTGGTTATTCGTAAGCATAACCTATAAATAAGGGTAAACTTGTGTGTCTAGGTTGCTTGAGGTTTTTTTCTAACAGTCTATAGTAGCCTGCCCACACTTTGTTTCCTTTACAGAAATTGTTGTTAGTACATGTATTACTGGTTTTGCCCATTCTGTCACATAACATTTAGAACTAGTTTTAAAAAACATTGCTTTAGAAATTGTGATTGAAAATGAGAGGGTAATAGGGTAATAGTTATTTTTGTCAATTACTGTGATTTAAAGGATCTTCATAAAATGGTAGTTCTCTCTAATTACTGTCTTTCTCTTAACATGGAAACATATTGTAGTTATTTTTAAAATGCTGTGTTTAAAGTGAGAAATTGCTTGTCTGACAAGCGATGAAATCTGGAGGCTATACTATCTGCACTGTTGTTTTTGACTATTAATCAGATATATTTTATCTCCTAACTTTTATGTTCTTTCTTTTCCCTGGTTTGTTTCTTTATAGCAGTATGTGGGAAACAGTAATACAAAAGACATATGAAATTATTAAGAGATAGGATAACAAAGAGAATGTTCTGTTAACTTTTTATTAGATTGTTATTATTAGATATCACATTTTATGCATGTTGAACTGCATTGTTATAACAGTTAGTTGCATTGTGTGCACAGATTAATTGCTTGGAATGCCATCAAAGCTATTTTCCATATATTAAAAATGCTAAAGATTTCAAGTATTTGTCACGTTGTGTGCTAGATTGGGTGTTTCATTACTCATGAAAACTTAGCAGTTAAAGTACAAAAGTGAGACTTAATAAATTAGTTTTCATCTTTTTTTCTCCTTTTCTGTCACTTTTTGATTAAAACATTTTCTTTTTCTTTTTCTTTTTTTTTTTTTTTTCCTTTTAATGAGTGGTAAGCATGGGGACTATGTGAAAATATTATACTTTGGAACTGATTTAAAAGGCTATGACTAGAACCATCTGTTCCCACCTCCTAATCTTCAAGTTGCTCTTGAAAAATAGGCCAAACCTTATCCCAGGGGGGCTAGTGAATACAACTATCTACAACAATAATAAGATGTAAAAATACAAAATATACAGAAACTGAAAGCTCAGTGATCTGTAGCAGCCTACTCTTGCTTCTGGATAGTTTTGCAAGCCTGACTTCCTTAGTGGGAAGAAAGAATATAGGATACACATGGGAGGGAGGCCACCTAGTTGTCTGCATGTTGAACAGTATGACACTGGTTCGGTGAAGTTTGGAAAAGAACATTGTCATCTGCCATGTGCACGTGTTTCCACTTTGGCAGAGAAACTGATATTCCACACATTCCCTCTTCTCAGACCAAATCAGGAAAATGTTCCATTATGTAACATTTAGGACTAAAAGTTGGGTGTCTGAACATCACCTTCTTAAAAAATAATAAAAAAATAAATGCCATGCAAGCATCAAAACAAGGCTCAGTGTAAGGACGATGCTTTTCCAGTGGTAGTTTCATGAACAAAACCCCCATCAACATCCTGCTATACTCTTTCCTTGATATGGCTGATCACTAAATCTGTTGCTGACAAGGTGACTTTAAAGGTAAATGGACTCTTTGGGGCTATTGTCTTGTGCTAGTCTTTTTATATCTAAAGCTCTGTTTTAACTGAGATATGTATACGTGTGTGTGTGTGTGTGTGTGTGTGTAATGTCCTCCACAGCTTAGATTTCTGTCTTTGCCATTTGCCATCCATCTGAATTAGTTGTAGGGGCCAGTGAGATAACCCAGGTAGAAACACTAGCCCTTATGAAAACAAAAGCAAACAAAACAACAAATCTTTTCATTTAAAACCATTCCCCCTTGTCCTATCACTACATGCCCTCATATAAAGTCCCTCTCCAGGTTTGTTATAGGCCCCCTTTAGGTACTGGAAAGCTGCTAGAAGGTCTCCCTCCAGGCTGAACAAGCCCAACACTCTCAGCCTGACTTCACAGCAGAGGTGCTCCAGCCCTTGGTCATCTTTGTGGCCTTCTCTGGCATCACTCAAGCAGGTGCACGTCCTTCTTGTGTTGGGGGCCTCAGAGCTGAATGCAGAACTCCAAGTGGGGTCTCACAAGAGCAGAGTAGAGGGGGAGAATCACCTCCATCAACTGGCTGGTTATGCTCCCTTTGATGCAGCCCAGCATGCAGTTGGCTTTCTTTGCTGCAAGTACACATTGCTGGGTCATGTTGAGCTTATTGTCAACCAGCACCCTCAAGTCCTTCTCCTCAGGGCTTCTCCCAATCCATTCTCCACCCAGTCTGTATTTGTGCTTCGGACTGCCCCAACCCGGGTGCAGGACCTTGCACTTGACCTTGTCAAACTAAATGATGTTTGTGCTGGCCCACCTGCTTCAAGATCGCAAGCATGCAGAAACTTGTGTGCTACACAACTGGTATTGGTACCTGAGTAAACCATTGTTTCGGTCCCTTCTACAGCTTGTAATACAGCCTGTTTACTGTAATACTACTGCTACTCTGATTTTGGATTTATATTTAAAACAAACCAAAACAGAAGCAACAACTTCCTGTGGAGTGGTACAAGAATAATATTCTTCTCTTGATTTTTTTTTTTTTTTTTTTTTGTATGCATGTGTTTTATTTTGTGTTTTTTGGGGTGGATGGGAGGTATTGTTTTGTTGTTTTGTGGGGGTTTTTTGTTTTGTTTTTTTTTTTTTTAAGAAGCTACATGTAAAGTCGTATGTTCTTATTTTTGGGTGTTTTGTCTTCAAATAATTTGAAGTTTGTAAGTGGAAAGGTCTACTGCATAATTCTTGGTTGAATACCACTGGATTTAGAGTAGTTTTGTCCCGTAACTCAGAGTTCTTCATTCTCTACCTATGAAAAGATTTGTAAAATCTTTAACTGGAAAAAAAAAAAATAAAAAATTGTTACAGTAAGTCTCTCAGAAAGCTGAAAACAGTTGAGTTTAAATTGTTTGCTTACCCTCAGGCTGTTTTACCACCTCAGCTGGCATCCAGCTTCACCTGTGATGACTTGAGATTGTTACTGGGCAGCTGACAGTGGATACAAACTGCCTTTCTACCCTTTTACCCCCAAACCAGGAGTGCCTTCATGCATAATAAACTTTAAAACCAGGACCTGCTCTCTTCTAACCTATATGGCTAATTTTTTTCAAAGCTGCCTTCTACAGACCAACACTTTTGAGGCATGTTCCAGCACATCTGTAGCTAAGATGCGGCTGTTCCCTGACCTAGCTCATTTAAAACAAGCTTCTACAGGATGCAGTATCCATCTGCCTCTATAGAAGTGGCTTTACTTTGCAGTGATAAGCAGCAGTTTAACAGCATCAACAAGGTAGGATAGTGTATTGGTTGTCCCTTTGGATTCTGCTGCTAATATAGATACGAAGTTAGCTCTACGTAGCAAGGACTGTAGCTCCTCTGTGTTACTGCCTTTCTAACAAGATCTGTAGCTGTGGCATCCTGTGTGCATTTTGTAAGGACCTTTCACCTTGTATGTGAAATGAAGAAAGCAACAACTTCCATTTTTGGTTTCCTACTTCAAAGCATAAGCTGCCATGTAGAGATTCAGATGCATTGGTCTCAGAAGTGCATATGCTTCCCTGCCAGAATGTATGTGTTACAGCCATTTAGTCGTAATAAGTATTGCATGGGTTACTTTATAAAGTATACTTGCATATTCTAGTGACTGAGTTATGTTTATAAAACTGCTCTGGAAAAATAAATCCTTTAGGATTTTTCAAGTGTTGTGTTCTGTGGGAATAATTCAGTCTTTGCAATGTGATAACTGTTTTTACTGTGTCAGGCACTATTATTAGCACACTCCAGTCATGACGTGGCTGTACCCCAAGCTCATGGGGATTGCTGATTTTCTGGGTTCGTTTTTCAAAAAAGTAATTGGCTTTTTTTTATTGTTCCAACTACTATGTTGTCTTTTTGTTGTTCCTCCTCCTACTGTCCCGCCCCCCTGGACAATAGTGCATATCTCCATTTATGTTACAGGTGCATATAGCACTTGACATATCTGATTATATTGGTGCTCCTCTTGGTGGGTTTCTGATCATAGCCAGAGCCTGATCCTTAGAACTTTTTGCTGCAGTGGCAGCAGAACTGGTATATGTCTCTTGCATAGGAAACAAAACACTAGTTGTTTCATTAGGTGGTGACATTGTTTTGTTTAGTGTACCAATAGTAATTTTCTAATTCAAGCAGTCAAGATGATAGTGGCTTTTCTCAGAAGCATAGGCATAAAAATGCTTTCAGCTCTAAACATCTCTTATGTAGAGTAGGCATGAGCTTGTTTAAGGCCTTTCTACATTGAGGGCTGTTATTTCCATTGCGCCTTCAAGTAATGTGCTAATGTGCTGCTTGGAAGGAGTTACTGATTCATATTTTAATTATTGGCTATTTGTGAATCACACAATAAAACCCATAACTTACACTTCCATGTTTTATAAGTGATAACAGGAAAATTTTGAAACAAAATCATTATTTTGGTATAACTGTATTTAAAAAAATTTAAAAAATATTTTAAATTCCTGACTTGCACTTCATGATATCCAGTTAGTGAAACTATCCCTTTTCAGAAGGGGAAAATTGTGCCATTATTTGTAATAATAATACATTGTTGGAAAACAGCGAAGGCTGCAGTGTTGTTCTGGAAAGATAAAATCAAGAAGTGCCTTCTGAATTATGTGACACTGCCTCATGTTAAGTGAGCAAAGCATTTGATACTGATGAAAGCATAAATGCAAAGTTTTTACTATGGAAATTAACTAATTCTAATACACGTTAAAGTATTTCTACATATTAGGTGTAAAAATACGGTATTTTGGACCTTCTGTGACCCTGTTGACTTCCTATGATTAAATAACAGTAGATGTATTAGATGTCCTAGGTAATTTCATCAGTATGCATTAAAAGTAGATAGTGACTGCTAAACATTTCTTGGTCTTCTGTACAATAAAACAGGAAGTAATTTGGTTGGCGACATAGAAGTGGAATGCAGTACAAAAATGAAATAAGATAAAACTCCCTGTGGAGAAGTAGTCTGCATGTTACACCCTGAAGGGATAAATGCTGATACTGTGCACGAAAGGCTTCTTTGGAGAGTCTTGGAATTTCTAAATATTTATTATGGCAGTATATAATGGCTGTATTACATAATGTGTTGCTGTTTCCTGCTTTCTATATCCTGGAAATTCTTGATAATTCAACCTTAAGCTTAAATACTTCTTGTAGTTTCATTAGAGTTCTACAGATAGGAGCCTTGGAGCAATCAACGCTATTGAAAAAAATATTTAGGAGCAAAAAGGAGATTAGTAGGGGACACATTCTAATGGCTACAATACTAGGGTAAAAGTAGCAGTCCTGTCTTTTAACTCTTTGCTTGACATTGACTGTTGGAAAGTGAGAGCAAGCTAAAGTTCTGATACTCGGGATGGTACAACGCTCGCTTGATAAAATCTTTGCAATTCATGGTATAAAGTCTTGTCTTTCTGTTATGATCTATTTAGCTGATTTATGGTGTGCATAAATAGACTGAAAATTATTTTCATTGGTTCTTCTGTTTGCAGTATGCAAGCAATTGCTATTAGTCTACAAAAGTTTATTCAGACTTTGAAGAACAGATCACAAAATCATCATAGAAGCCTCTGTTCTTTTACTTTTCTTTCTCTCAATTTGTCTTGGAGAATCTTTGAGCGTTCCTTTCCTTGTTTTTCATCAGCAATGGGCATGGTAAAGTACAGACGTCGAGCTGTTAAACAAAATTCCAAATAAAGTGATCACTCGAACAATGTGTAGGCAGCTGTTGAGTTATGAGAGCTCGATATGTTATGCTGGTCTTACCTTAATGTTATGGTGTTTACCTAAACACCATAACTTAATGTTATGGTGTTTACTTAAACTTCAAAATGTATTGGAGGTCATTGGATCATCCTGCTTTTTCTAATCTCACAAGTCCAGTCTGTGTCATATTGAGGTGCAAAGAGTGATTCTGAAGTTCCTCCATCTCGTTCCAGTCAGGTGTGGGAAGACATAGTTGAGGTAGAAGCTGTGCCAGCATTTCACTACCTCTTCACGCACTACCGATCTGGCAAAGAACAAATTTGTCTTTAACAAGACCCAACGTGGTTTGCTGGTGTGACACTCTTACCAAGACACCCTTTGTTCTCCTGTTGGAAACTCTAAAGCCACTAGAGCAAAAATTTGTTAGGAACCTTCTTTCAGCCCATCTGGGACTTAGCCCTAGTATTTTCCTGAGATGGTACTGCCTGCTGTTTCTCCTAATGCTGTTATTGCTTTGGGATGAGAATGTAGATAACAGTGTGACTGCAGCCTGAGCTTTGGAGTAGGTAGCTGCCTAATGCCATGATTGGATTCAACAAATCAACGCAAGAATAGATGCATACCTCCTGCAAAAGGACCAACTAAGCAGGGTAAGGGATTCTGGTTTCCGTTTTCCTAACCTGCAGAAGAGCTTCCACAGATGAATTCACACATTTTTATTAATTCTTTGGGAAGAGCAGTAGCTGATTGGGAAGCCTGGGGCTAGAAATACCCTTGAATACATTTCTGCTGGTAGAATTTGTGTCCTTGTTTTGGATAGTAATAAGACACTCATTGCTGAGAGGATCAGTAGAGCAGTCTGATACTTGGTAGCTCATTGCCTGGAGCTTTAAGGAAGAAAATTCAAACTTGTTAAATCTAAAGACAGATTTTAATTGAGCAATAGGGAGCTGAATTGCAGGACTGCAGACTTACAGTACTTTTTGGAGAGTACTTTTTGTGGGCTTGGGGGGAGAAGGGGAAGTAGGTTGTGTTTTTTTAAGTGGCAAAACAACACTTACAAACTACTACAAAAAGTCACAGCTCCTGATTTGCTCAGTTTACTCTTGTTCTAGCTATTCTTAGTAAAGTGGACTGCATAGTCACTTCCAGTGACAATTCTGTCCTTTTGTGAACTTATAGAGTTGCTGATACATATCTCCATGAATGAGGAGTTTATTATAGATTATAGATTTTTCCCTGGCTATGACACTGAGATAAAGCTCTGTGAATGTGATGTGAAGGCAAAATGTTCTTTTAGTAAGGCAGCTGAGATGGATTTAATAAATGGATGAGCAAGCATTTTTCTGGTTTATACCTCTGTGTGTGTGAATGAGAAGGTATTTTAAAAATAATGCCCTAAATCTCTTGGCTATAATCTGATTACTTTTTAAATTTTGTGATGAACAGACAGCTGTGGCTTGCTGGATGTTGAGGCGTGATTCTCTGAAAGCTAGCATGTTTGATTCAATTACTGCAAAGCTGCCTGAAGGAGCGAAAGGTTTTTATGAGTGAGCATCATTAGTCTCATGATGGTTTTCTTCTGGTGGCCAATAATGAGCAGCACAACTTTTCATGTGTACTTGGCTTGTTACTGATGACAAGTTCCACTGGACCTGAAGAGACTTTGACAGTATCCAACCATTAGTTTGGTGCACAAGAAACAATTGTGTCTTGCTGTTACTAAAGTGGTTTGGAAAAGCTAGTTGTGGGTATGTGATATAAAGCCCATCTTTTCTTAAAATTGAATTGACTAAGATCCTGACATCAGTCTACCAGGTGAAATTTGTACTGGTATTTATTTTTTCATGGTACCCTTTGACATTATGCTGGGTTACTGTTTCCCATGGTTTCTGTACCAATGAGCCACTGTTTGCCCTTTGCCTTTTTCATGGAGGACTGTGTGTATTTCTGCTAAGTTTTTCATTAAAAACACTTAAACAAAATCTGGTCCTGTAGACCATTAACTTTGAGCTTGTGGATCATCAGAGACCTATAAACTAGGGTGTGGAAAGCAATGTGCTAAGGAATTAATTTAGTATAGCTGAGCCACTATATTTAATAAGCAGCAGCAACTGTTTTGTCTCTTGGCTTCATTTCTTGAAGATGTAATTAAGAGCTTTTTCCACCCCACTGCTGATCCCTCTTCTAACTATAACACACAGATGTTATATGGCTATCCTAAACTGTAAAGTGTTAATACTTATGGTTTTCATCAGTAAATGTGAAAGTTTCATTAAAAATTTTGTAAATATATTCCTTTGTCTTTAATCAATTATAATGACCTGTTACAATCCCTTAAGATGTGAATTAGAGTACCAATTAATTATGATGATATTAATTAAGACTTCAGTTCCTCCCCTGAGCTTTCTATATTGGCAGAAACCATTAGTACATGTCACTCAGCTGCAAAGATCAAGACAAAACACTGCTTGCTGTTCAAGGAGCAAGCTGGTATGAAGAAAATACTTCTCAGGGAGTAGATGAGTGCATACGCTTTCCTTTCATTAGAAAAATGCATTTCTAGGTCTTCTGATTTTACTCAGTTTGTCGGGTTACATATTTTTTTTCTCTGTAAGCAGTAAGCTTGTAATGCTACTAATGATCAGACCCACGGTTTGCTTAAATGTTTGGCACTTTGAATAAAACCGCAACAGATGCATGGGAAAAGTAAAAACCAATCAGCCAACCAAAAAACAATCCCAAACTCCCCTCCATCTCCTGCCAAATTATATATGTGGGAAGAGGGAGTAAAGCGAACCTCTGTGTATGTAAAGGGAGATGTGGGAAATTTAAAACAATTTTATGCTTGTGATTTGAAAACAAAACATCAACTTGAAATGTTGAGTTCATTCATGAAAAAAATACGGCCAAGAGAACTAGGAGAGTGTCTGGCAGGTATTTTGCATCATGGCAGATGAAAAAAACCATATAAGCTTCTTAAGATGATAAAATGATAGTGAGGCATCAGCCAAAACTGTTGTGTTTAGACAAGTATGATTTTACTATTAATACACCAGGTGGAATGCTGCCTTAAAACTGCCTTTAATGTGCAAAGTTATAGATGTTCAAAGATACTGTAAAGAGGTTTCCAGTTTAACATCTGCAAAAGAGTAAATTTGCCATATGACAAAGCGTGTTTCTTGATGCTGCTTGAAAGCAAATGTCATTCTGAGTCAGCCATACAAGTGCAATTAATGCTCATGTGATTAGGTAAATACAGTGTTCTACCTGATATTATCAGTACACTGTATGGATGAGTGAGTTTTGCATTCCCTTGCTTTGCTTTGCTTTTCCCCTTAAACAGTAGCTTACGTTAGCAATAGTTTTCTTCCTCTTCCATTCTTTTTGTTTTCAAAGGATGGAGGTGTGGGAAAGGGGAAAGGACAGGATGAACGGAAAGCCAGTGTTTTTATAGCTTTTATATGGTCCTAGCCCATCACTAAAGTTCATGCCTCACTGAGACAAAATGGGAACATTGGAGCACATATTTAGCTGGTACTAAAATATGTGGGACGACATGGATTTCACACTGTGGTATCCGTCGGCTGTTGCCTCAAGGATGGGTAAAAGGCAGCAGTGCCACATCTGCAGAACAGATTCAGTCAGGAGCAAACTCATGCCTCTCTTGAGGTGGTTTGGCCAGCACTACAGTAAGAATTCAGGAGTGCATTTGTAGGAAGCATTCTGTCTCCTGAGGCAAAAAAAACTTTCTGCTAGAGAAAATTGATCATGATTTCATTGCTGTGTAAAAAGTTTCCATGTTTTAGAGGTGTTTTTCATATATACATGCATGCTGTCTGCTTGCACAGCCACTTTGTTTCTGCCATACTCAGGTAGACTCGCTGTGCTGGATTCTTTTCCTGGGGCCATATATTTTTGTAGCTATGTTTAAACAAATTTTAAGCACCAGTGTTCTGCTAAGCCAGTACTCATGTGGGTAAAGTGCCCCTCTTCTGCTGGGGCTGCAAGAAACTAGCCATTTCTGCATGCCTGGAAGTAGTTTCTCTGGTGTTACCAATCCATCTACTCAAAATCATGTGGTTTTAGCCATAGTTGTATTTTGTCTTTTGGTATTTAAGACTTTAGTGTATTATGGTCTTTCTTAGAAAGCTTCTCTGGAGTCTTGAAAGTAGATACGATGTTTTTCTGACTTTTAAAAAGGAAGGAAATTCATATTTTTTATTATGGGGCTCCCAGGAACATGGTGTTTAAAATGCAATAATCTGACTCCCCATTCTCTTGCATTTACCCTGTTATTTACTCAAGAGAGTTTGGTGATGGAGTTTTGCACTAAAATTGGGAAAGTATTAATCATCTTCTGATTTTGAGGTGTTTAAATAATGCTTTTCTACAGACTGTCTTAGATGAAATCCCTATTTTTTGTCAGATAAAGGTGATATTCTACTCACTGTAATGTTAGGAAGGATTAATGTTTTATAAAGATCTGCTAAACTCTTAACAGATGCTCTGTGAACAGTCTAACCTCAGTTCTTTACTACTGGGACTTCTTTTTTTCATATATTGTAGCTCCTAGAACTATTTGTTTTCACAGATATATGGTGATTATGTTTTGCTTGTTGACAAAAATGCGAAGAATTAATTTTTCATCTGTTGAAGTATGTTTTTCCTCACTCTTCTGTGCAAAAACACCTGTTGACTTTCTTCTGAATCTCAAAACCAGCAGAGACCAGTCATGAAAAGGTGTGTCCTTGATAAAAAATTTTGAGATCTCTATTGAGATGAAAAATATTGCTGTGGTCACAGCTCTGGTCCTAATTAAACTTCATGAAGCAACTTGTATTACAAGTAAAATAATTTTTAAAAACTAGAAATGTTCATTTGACTGTCTTAGCATATCATATCTTTCAGCTGACTTCCATTAGCTTGCTGGGGTTGATATTTGTGTTCTCTGGTCATAAACTTAATCTTAAAAGCATACCGTAAGACAATGTATGTAGTGTAAGAATCCTGACAAAGGAAGGATTAACCTCTCTAGACCAAGAAATAATGAAGACAGACATGTACTTATTTTGACAGTCACAGCTGGGAAGTCATTAAATTCTTTAATGAAAGTTGTTTTCTTGACAACTTCAACATTAGAATAGGTCTCTGACTAAAAAATATGTTTTGTTTTTCCTAGTTCACTTTCAAGGAAGAAAGCAATAGAATTGAATAGAAAACTTATATTAAAATTTGTTACATAGACTGGTTAGTTGCTTCCATTTTCTGATCATTTATATAAGATAGCCTTGAACAACTCTTATAGTATGGACAGTATCATGCAGTTGAGCAACATAAATCTGATTAAAGAAAGGCAAACTTTGAAAATCGCAATAATGCAAAATTAGGGGAAGAAGGGAAATCATAACTATAACTGAATAAAACTTTAAAGGCTTTCATTATTAACATTTTTCTGGAATTTCAAGAAAAGGCATAAGCCCCAAGGGGATCTGATAATATATAACTCTTCCTGGAAGTAAACAGAAGGGCGTTCTGAAACAAAGTAAGAGCAGTCTCATCTGTACCTGTTCTAATATGCATATTACTTAATGTTTTTGGGTCCTGTTGTCCTTTGATTGTTTCTTTGAGGACTTACAGATATATTGCTCTACCAGAGATGGTGCAAAGTTTCTGTGTGATGTAGGCAGAAACTAACTTTTTCACTGCAGATGGGAGTGGGACATGGCTGCATCCCCTGCTGGAGCCAGGAAAGGTTGCTGCCTTGTCCAGACCTCTCCCTTCGGGGCTGTATCAGCCCACTTGGCTCTCCAGCTGTCTGACATAACACAATATATGGGCATGCATACCCTTACTGGGCCTTTCTTTGCTACTCCCCAGCAATCTGCAACTGTAGGCTAAAGCCAGCCCTGGTTCTGCCCCACTGGGCTACCCCAGAGACTGAATGTAGCTGGAGATGTTTGGAGAGAGGCCTCCTGGGGAACCCAGAGCTGCAGCAGAGATGTTCTTGTGAATCCTGCACACATGTGCCATGTGCATAATTGAACAGCAGTGGCTGCAGGTGAAAGTTGTATTCATTTTCTCTGTGCACTGACAGCCTAATATAAACATTGCAGTGTAAAACCACAACTGTTAGCCAATATTGCAGGATCAGGGAGCCTCTGATAGAAAAAGTACATAAAAGAACCAATAAAATCTTGAGAAGGCTCATATAAAATATTAAAAAGATGACCAATGAACTGTCCTGTTTTTCACCTGGCTGAGGTAGTTGGGTGTTCACTTGCCAGCTTCTTTCCTGGCTTTTTAAAAGGTCTTTGAGATGGTGGGAAAGTAGATTAAACTTGATAGTGAGAGAGAAACAAAGTGAAAATTTTGTTCTCTTCAGCAACTCCTTTTGTTCAGATATTTCAGTCTGTTTTTCGTTTGGAAAATCCTGATGGAATGATCTTGAAAGAATTATGCCTGTTGTTCTTGGCATTTTGTGATCTTACTCCATGCAGTGTGAAGGACCTGCTGCTTGTCCCAAAAGTTATGAAATCGAATGGAGATTGATCTTGGATGTGCTCCAGTGTCATTCCTTAAACCTTAGATTTTATGAGCTCTCCCCTTTTTCCTCTGATTTCCTACCCCTCCCTCCCACCATTCTCCTTTGCAATGACCTTTGTAGGGCCAGGGATTTCACTTTCTCACTTTTTTTACATGTGGTGAATATATGGCTCCATATAGACGTAGACCAATGTGATTCAAAACAGCAGTTTCAAAGTATATTTACACTGTAATACCAAGTAGTCTGCCTCCTGACTCAGCCAGGGTATCAGTGTGCAAATAAATATAAATTGTGACAGTTTATTAAAAAAAAAAACAAAACAAAACAAAACACCACAATTTAATTGTGTCTTACCATAGTTTTTTCTGATTTGAAGTCTGAATTCCAGAAAGACACACTTTCCTTCTGGCTGAGACTCCCATGGGATGAGGTTATTCTACAAAGGCTCCCCTGCCCTGGACCTGAATGTTCTGGTGGTTATTTTATTGTTTTTTTAATCAGTTTGTCAAGATCATCTTAATCTTTGTAGTTTTCTTTTTAAATGGAGTAAATGCATTGACTTCCATTATGAGATAGTTGATGATCTCATTCATTCCTATTCCCATTTCATTTAGTTTAGTGATATGTGTTGCCTGCTAATCTTAAATGCTAATAATAGTAATAATAATAATAAATAAAGCAGCTACAAGTTTAGCTCCTATGCAGCAACTACAGTATCAATGAGTTTTGCCTTTGCTTTTGTAGGTGAAAGCACTTTGAATAGCTATTTAGTGGCTGCCACTGGATGTAGCTGTTCTCTTGACTTCCTCCATGCCACCTTTTCACAGGAGATAAAGTCATCAGATCAGTCATTTGTTGCTGAGTTCTTTCCAGAAGCATTCCTTTGGTTTCCAATGTTTCTGAAAGTACTCTAGGCAAAACATCCAGCTAAAAAGGTGAAAGGATTTAGTTCATTACTGAGCACTATTATTGAACCCAAGCTTTCTTGCATAATATTACATAATATATTATGAAACGTATTTTACACTCTCTAGTGTCCGGGTGTCTAGCTGCTTTAAGAACTTGCCTAAGCTGTGTCCAGTTATTTTGCAAGGCATGAGGATTTTTTTTTCTTCTGTTAAATTGCATTTCTCTGTGGATGGCTATCTTATTTACAGGTTCTAGGAATCTGTCTTTATTTTTGCTTTGTTATCTTTAACACACTTCAAGCAGATTATTTGAAGTAATATTCAATGCTGTCTCAGGTTTGTTTAGTTCTCAGATTTCTGTTGAATGAAGTTGGTACTGAACTGTTCATTTGATTAGGTTTTTTTGTTTTGGTTTGGGTTTTTTTTGTATTTCCACAAACAAAAAAATATATTTTTCTGTGAATCTCACATTCTAACTCAATCCCATTATTGAAAACCACCGAAAGTAATTAAAAGAGCAGTAGGAAATATTACCTAAAATTCTTAGAGTAGCCTTTTAGAGAGGAAAGTCAATCTGAGAATTAAAGTAGGCGTCTGGGAAGGTTATGGATTTGATTATGCCAGTTAGCATGTTTACAAAACCTCTTAATGCTTACAGGTCTTGCAGAATAGAATTCTGGATTACATTTCCATGATAAATTTACAGAATGAATAAACCAGATTAAGGACAATTTAAGATAGCTGCTTCAAAACAGGAGAGGTTCCTCTTCTAAAATAAGCTGCTCTACATGCTAGCTTACATTGCACATTTTTACAGCCTTACATGCAGCAGGACCTCTGTAGCTGTGTGAGTGGCTTCTCTGCTGGACCTTGCAGAGGCTCCTTGGACAAGGAGCTATTAGACCTTCCCCCCACTTCTTTGACAGGGAACTCCAGGCTCAGCTGAAGCTGAAAACTCCCTGAGGCTCATGTAGAAACTTATGGCTGAGATAAAGGAGACAGAGCAACCACAGGATTCTTGGTTATTCAAGGATAAGCCAAGTGTAGTAAATTTTTTCTTGGTTATTCAAGGATAAGCCAAGTGTAGTAAATTTTAGGTAACTTAAAATGCTTTCTTGTAATTCTAAAAATTCTTTTGTTTTCTTGTGTGGGTTTTTTTTTTTTTTTTTTCCCCCTACTTATTGTGAACTAATACAATGAATTTGGGACAGGGACTGCTTTTGCTTTCTTGTTAGGAATGACCTTAATAATTAAATATTGGTGCTTTCCCATAATGAGGCTTGTAATTCAAAGCTGTGAAGTTCTTTGATATCAGGGGCAGAATGGTAAGGTATTGCCACCTATTTACATTTTCCAACTCTTGGAACTCTTTTCTTGTCCCCTGAACCAAGTAGTCCAACAGCCTATGCTCTAGAATAAGGTAATTATTGCCATTGCTAAAGACTATAATAAACCAGGGGTTTTAAAAACAGTGATAGTTTGCCAGCTTCCTTAGTAAGGCACCTCATATTCTATTGAGACAAAAGTGCTCTGTTATGTCACTGTCCAAGTTCAATGCTTGTGTTTAAAATAAATGGAAGGGATTATTAAAAAAAAAATACAATATGGCAAATCATATTGTCCATCCTCTTTCTGCCCTTCCCACCCTTACCTGATCATAGAAAAAATATAATCAGCACACTCACACACACAAAAAAAAAATCCTCAAGAAATGGAAATTGAGGTACTAACATATGAACATTTCTCTTTGGATCCCATTTGTGAATTGCAGGTGATTTTTTAAGTTGCAGGGCATGTTCCACCCTGTGTTATCTTCTGTACATCAGCAATGTCTAAATTTGTTCAATATGTGTGTTTGTAACTGTATTTGTGACATCTAGCTAACCAGAATTCTATTTTTGAACATAAACACAAAGGTGGTAAGCATGATTGTTATTTATCAGTTAGGGGGTTTTTAACCTCTCAGAACTGTCTCTACTCTCCAAAAGCTTTTCTTCCTGGTTTTTTGTTTTTGGTTGGTTTTTTTCCCCTTCTGCTCAGAGCCCATTTGACACACAAACAAAAGTGACTTTTGTCTTGTAATGGAAACATGCCAAGCTGTTTGACATACTGACAGGTGGGATATTATTTAGTGCTGCTGAAATTTGGGCTGTATGGGCTGCTTTGTTCCTCCTAAATTGTGTTTTGACTTACAGGTTTCTGACTGCCATTGTAGCATTAACCTTCTTTATTGGACTTGGAACATGCCTGCGAGAGTTAGCCTTATAAATGGCATTGAGGGGTTTTTTTTTTTTTTCCTATACTGATGTTTCTGAAATAAATTGTACAATAGAAGTTCAAAAGTTTTCCTTTTGTATATTTTTCCACAGTAATTCACCTGTTATATTTAGGTGTACATGCTTTTTTCCCTTTCACCCTTAGTTTGGAATATATAGCCATAAATAAAATATTTAAATTCTGTTTTCTTCAGCAATGTTTATTAGAACAGTGCCTCTAAAACTGCAGTCTAATAGTGAGGAAGAAATTTGAAATTATACAACTTTAACATCTGTTTACTAAGTATTTGGAGTTTGTTTTTTTTTTTTTTGTGGTGGGGCAGAGATCTGGCAGTTGATTTTGGTTTTGGTACTGGCAGAGCACACACTTGTTAGCTCTTTGCAAGAGTATCACAGCAGGAAACAAGCTATGATGTCACGTTTGTAACAGTATAAGTAGGAAAGAATTGTTGGCCACCAGGAGATTAAGCAAATACTGTCACTTTTATACATTATGTGGTTTTTTAGACTGTTGGTGTTCCTGTACTGAGTTCCTTGTTGCATATTATGATTGAAAAGACATGTTAAAGAGGTGGTCTTCTGCCAAAGGTAAGAGGCCAGTTTACTTAGTTTTCCCTGAGCACTGACACAGCTTCTCCTCCATTGGCCCTCAGTACAGCCAAAAATCCTACTTCTGCACCAATTGAGGTACCTTTAGGCTTGCCCAGGCACCCAGTGTATGTTGTGGACTGCAGCCCCTGCCTGCATGCCAGGGGGCTGTAGCAAGTCTGTCTAGAAGTACTCTAGGAGCTTCTGGTGAACCTCGTTTTCATGTGGAAAAACGTGTATGCCCATCCTAGGGCTGGACTCTTGCATTCCTCGTTTTAGCATTGCATTAAGTACTGTCCTCCTTTTTTTTTTTTTTTTTTTTTTTTTTCCCCAAATAGCGTTGGGTTTTCAGGCAGGTAAAACACATGGCATAAAGTGAAGCATTAACTGGATAATTCTGGGTATTTTGGAATCTGTAAGGTAATTAGGGGTAGGAAGGGATAAAAATTAGAATCTAGTTTTTTGTTAAAACGAACAAACCATGACGTTTTAGTTCAGTGATGTTAGCGAGATGATAATGACCTACTCAGGATGCCTTGTGTTCAGGTCATGTTAGACTATATTGTAATGATATAAACATGAGAAGTAGATTTAAAGGAAAAAAGGGTGCTGAAATGCTAGAGCAGAATAGGCAGTGAGGGGCAGTCTCAAGGAGTTGGGTGGATATTGAATGCCTAGACTATAGGACATTTCAGGGTAAAGTTAGCTTCTTCAGTTTCTCAACTTATGAACAGGAACAAGGTGAAGCTTAAAATTTGACAATAAGAACCCATTTTTCTGTGAGTTAAATAAAACTCCTGAGTAGATAAGGCAAACCAGAAACTTCTTGATTTGCAATACAGGAAGCGGACACTAATACAGAAACAGGAAACACAGTCTCTCCTGGATCTGTGAATGTCAAGACCAAATACTGTGCAATGTCGATACTGTGAACTTAATCCAGGGTTTGTAATTAATTGCTGTATCTCCAGCATGAAATAAATTAATACATAACTGAGTTAGCAAGGAATTAGAAAGAGATCCCAGGCCAGGCAAGTCACTGAATTAAAAAGAAGTTGGCAGAGAGTGAATTGGTGATTTCCCAAACATAATGTGTTATGCAGACTCTCTTTATTTGAATTTCTATTGGCAAATTTGGCTTCTGTGAAATTGTCTAGTCACTTTGTAATACCTTTTTACCATTGTCTCATATCGGTTGTGTACCTTGTTTTCAATAGTTGCAGCCTAGGATGTGTCTTGCATTGGCTTTCTGACACTTTATTTTTAGGGTGGTCACTCTGTGAACCATTTAATAAATCCTGTTCATCTAAGATTTCAGAGTAAATGTAGATAGATATTTTAGTTGTGGGGTTTCTACATTCCAGAGTATCTTCAAATGTCTGGACCTTCACGAGATGTATGTGTTGATATTCTCCTTTCAAGATAAATTTAAAGGTATTGCAAAAGATTAACATTCAGAAGTTTACTATAAAGTTTGTCAAAACTGTATAGCTTTGTGACTTGTTCAGAGTAACTTCTGTAATCTATTAGCAGTAACTCCATCATGCTAATGATGGTATAATGCCTGAAAAGTGCTTCACCTAGATTTGAAATCTAACTTAATGTTTAAAACATGAGATTTGCTTTGCTATTTGTTTGCTGAACAGTGATGTGCTCTTTACACTCTGGTGTTAGCATTTACCATTATTAAAATCCACAGAACAGGAGAACGCTCTAAATGCTTTTCAGGATGAATACCACAAATAACTACATCTGGTGGTTGTCTCTCTTTATTACCTTCACCCTTACATATTTTCTTTTGTAAGTCTTCCTTACAAAGATGTAGGCAGATGAATGAATTAGCATGTAATAAGCCAGTGCTTGAACTTAAGATGCGTTTCTTAACTGCTGCGTGCTGCCCTATGTGACTTTTAGTTGCCTGAACTGGCTTGGCATGGAATGAATAGGAAATAAACAGTTGGTGTGTATGGCAAGTTGTGAAAAGACCTGATGAAGCAGAAGTTTGTACTTGGTTTATGCCATTTTAACTTGCTGCTCCTTTTTTTTTTTTTTTTTTTTTTCCATCCATGTGCTATGTAAGCTGGGCAAATGTCTCAGCATGTTGCTGGTGTATCAGTTGGTAGAGAAATCTTTTATGTCTTTCATTGAAAGAAATTCAATAGACAAAACAGCTCATTATAATATGCAGTGAAAAATAGAATCAGGTGGGGAAAAACTGGCCACTGCATTTAAAACACAATTGTTACACTTACAAATAAAGTAGTGAAATGAAGCAGTTGGAATGTCTGTTTGCTATTCCATGTGATCTACGTTAAGGATTTAGTACATATGCTATATAGTTATATATGTGGGATATATGTTAGCAATCAAAAGAACATTTGAAGTTACCACATTAACATGAAAATCACTAAGTGAAAAGAAAAACATACAAGATGATCATATATGTCTGAAAAAAATATATTCTTTCCCTGTGTCAGTAAATGTGTCTGAATGATTCCACACAATGCGTACAATGCCAATAAATAATAAGCTGGAACTAAAAAGCACGAGAAATAGAAATTTATATATGTATTTTTGTATGTTTGCAAACATACAAAACTTCACAGTCCTGTTGAATACAAGAAAAGACACTGACTTAAAGCTAGAGTAACATCTTAAAACAAGATAAGAAAGCTTTCCATAAAAACAGGATATATCTTCTAACACTTGTTTTACAAATTATTTCAATGAGGACTATGTACATATTTGATTTATGGAAGCATGTTTTGGGCAGGAAAGTTGGCTTGGAAAGGCCATCTGGAGTGGGTAGAGCTACTTGTTGAGAAGTATTTTTTGTGTATTATTTTAATAGTCATATTGAAAACAAAAAAATCACAAGTAATCAAAATATCAGGGTTTCTTTTATACTTACTTTGAAAGAATGTACAAGTTTTGTGAAACAGCATAATTAATTGCATATACCATGAGGTGTTATTATTATGGTTTAGTGGTGGTCTTGGCAGTCCTGGGATAATGGTTGGACTTGATGATCTTAAAGGTCTTTTCCAACCTAGTTGATTCTATGAGTCTATGATTCCATGATTCTATGATTACTCTGAGGTAAGAGAGCAACAAAACCAAAATTTCTTGATGCATCATGTCCAGTGGCAGGTTTTCTGTTAATTTTAAATTGGTAAATTTCTCCAAGGTAAGATCCCAGACATTTAGTATATATGTAGCACTTCTGATATTTAACCTGATTCTCTTCTTGGCAGAGGACTTTCTAAAGAATATCTAGTATTGCATCTGTACTTCCCAAAAATGTCAGTGCAAGAGTGAGAGTGAGATTTATTTTCATGATGTTTTCATGAGACAGCTATGAAAAATGCAGCTTCCAGATCAAATCACAATGTTAAAATCAGGAGGTTTAGAAGTCTGACATTTCAAAACTTTGGGGCCATATTTTAGAGACAGAAGCATTCAGTCATATAGACATTTACAATATTGAGTAAGACCACTATGTGGCTTAAGAAAATAATTGCAATTCTAAATCCTGGACAACAGAATAACTGGGTTGTAACATAATCTGTATTACGACCTTTCTGATTTAAGTAGCCTGAAATGAACTTCAGCAGTGATAAGTGCAAGCAGTAAACACTGAATAATATGTCCTGTTTAAAAAACAAACTGAAATCTTTTTAGGCATTTGAAATGAAATGTTCCTACTCATACAGATTTGAGTAAAAATGGAAAAATCACACTCAGTTAAATAAAGAAGCTCTAGTAGGGGCATAATTCTTTCCAAAATTAGCCTTAAATCTTTAAGATTTAATTCTTCAGAAAACCTGTCTTTTTTTGCAGTTGTATTGCAACCATTGCTTGAGAATTTTGTGGAGTGGGGAGTAACCCTGTTGTTTTGTTCTAGTCATCTAACTTGAGAGTGAATCAAAAGATGCCCATGAAGTACCCAAGCTCCATATATATTCAGTGAAGAGGGTAAAATACTTGCTGGGAAACTAGAGGGAATTTGGAGTGCCCAGACTTAGAAGACTGGGGCAGTGCCCATCTAGACAGTGGAACTGCCATCTCACTGGAGAGCTTCAGCCTACCACTGCTGGCACCCCTTAATTTTTGTCTCAGGGGGAATGAATCCTTTCTTGGTATGTGACATGGTTTTGACTGTGTTTGGCTGTCAACCTGGTCATGTTTCTTGTCACTTGCCTGAAAAGGCAGTTGTCATATTTTCTTGCCTACTTTCTTCCCCCTTAAAAAAAAAAAAAGAAAAAAAAAAAAAGAGAGACAATGTTGTGTGATAAAGTACAGTAATCTGCATGGTAAATCTCCAGACTTACTTTGTTCAAGCAAAAGTCAAAAAGAGATGCTTTCAAGACTGTGGAATTTCAAACTCAAATATTTTTTATGTTAGAAATCAGTATTTGAAGTTAATTAGGATTTTGTTGTTTAGGTTTTTGGGGTTTTCTGGTGTGGGGTTTTGGGGGTTTTTTTTTGGTTGGGTTGTTTGGGGTTTTTTTTCTGATTAGGCTTTTTCTCTCTAGAACAGTCCAATTATGAACAGAGAGAGGCAACTTCTTACTACTGTGCATGATTTGCAGTCCATAGGCCTGTAGGACAAAACAATACAGGAATTGCTTTGGGTGCTTGATTTGTTCTTTATCACTGGTTTACATAAAATCTTTTGAAGGAAATGATTGGAAGCTGACTTGATCCTCAAAATTACCTCATTAAATATCCATATTTAGTAAGAATCTTTATAATCTGAGAATTAGATAAGATTATAGTTTTCCTTCTGTATTAGTCTAGTCATGCTAGTCTACTACTAGTCTAGTCTATGCTGCTACTTCTACAGCAACATTTTGGCCAAATGTTAATTGAGACCATGAACTTTCTCATACAAACTTCTTAAGTTTTCCAGAATGTTTTTTGGCAAGATTATTACCTGCTTGAAGATCCTATTTTCTGTTGCTATTGGATAAAAAATACATATATCCTTTGATAATAGTAACTTTAAAAGGAATCTTGTTTCATAGTAAACCCCTGAAATGTTAGCTATTTGTCTATATTTTTCTTAAGAAGAGGAGAAAAAAATACTACTGTTGTGTTTATTTTTCCTTGGCTGGTTTGCTTTGTCATTAAACTGGTGAGCATAAACCAATGCAGAAACAAAGTCTGAATAGAAAACAAACTATTCAGGAAAAGTTAAAACCACCTGGTGGCCTATTGCTTCTGAGCATAAAACATACCTTTCAAATTATTCCCAATAGAATTTGAGTAAAACATTTTAGAAATGATGACTAGAAGCACATTTTAATGTAATATTTTAAGTGACTGGCTTTTCACTGAGTCTGGCCCTGTAAATGTGATAGATCAGTTCTGAAACACCTGCATTGAAGTGAACCAGTGATACATTTCAACACCTTAAACCACTGGCCAGGTTCTGCATCTCAGGCAGCGAATGTAAGTAAAGGTCATGATGTCATCACTCTGCTGTGAGGGTGCCTGGATTAAAATGTCTTGCCATCCAGAGAGCGGGAAACAAGGAAAGAGGAAAGCGGAAGGGGTCAGGGGGGAACCTGTCATCCTGAGGTAGGATTTTGAACAGTGCAAATACCACAGTTCTCATACCCAGACACAACAGCATGCAGCAAAGTTGTTAGATGAAATCAGACTTACAATGCACAGTGGACTGAGTGACAATAAGGTAATTGTTGTACACTGGGAGGTTAAGAAATGGACTTCTTACACTTAATACCTACAAAAACTCCCTGTGAGAGAGGCATGCATAAAAGCTACATTATGTACTAGTTATAGGTTATTACACTGTAAGCGCTGTGAAATATTTGTTTGCCAACATGCCAGAATGGGTGCTTGTTGAGCTTTCCACATCCTTTTTGGCACTCTCTGTCAAATTAATTTCCTCGCTAGCCCTTTGGTAACCTTCTTCCCAAATTCTGACTAGGGCAGATTTTTAGTTTTGCAGCTACTGGCTATGAATTGGATGTCCTTCTCTGGTATGATGTGCAACATGGATTTGCTGCTACTCTGTACGTGTCTATAGGTGGATGCTTGCATAGATTAAGATGACAAACCTTAGTCTTGACCTTTAAAGAAAGCAGATTGGGAAGGGCAAGAAGTTTTCAGGTAATTATTGCATTTTCATGTTCTTCATGATATGCAGAGAAAACAGAACACAACAGGTTTCATTGATCTGTTTTTTCTTCGTATGGTATATGACACTCGGGATTATGTTTTTGTAATGTAGATATTACACATATACAATATAATACATAATAATAATAAAAACTGTCTGTTGGTTGTCCTAGAAGAGAGCCATTTGTTCTACCTGGTTAAATTCTAAACCATGTAAGTCATGCTTGTGAACTGTGTTTCAATGTTTGGTGGCATGGAGGTAGATAATATGTGCACACTTCAAACTAATCATGTATGCATACGTTCTGAAACTCAAAATATATTTTGCCTTAAATTTGTTAAATAGCTTGACTGGATTAGTTACTAATTTAATTCAAACTGGTACTACTTGGTGATACCACTGAAGCCATAACCTCAAAAATGATTTTCCAGTCCTTACACAAATAGTTAAGTCTTTGATATCCCATATTGAAAGTGCAGAACACAATGGTTATTAAATAATGGAATACACATTGAGGGATGACATAGAAAATAAAATATACCTGTTTAATATCTGTGTTAAGACATTTTATGAGCAAAATGATTCTTTGCACACTAGTTGTAGCCTTCCTATCATTGTATAATACCATGTGGGTTTGGTAGCAAAGATCATGAATGGCTGGAGAGAGGACAGCTTATTGGGTTTGGTAAGCCTGTGTATCATTCTTCGTGTACATGGGATCTCTTTCTGATTTCAGCTACTTCAGGATAATTCCACAATGATCAAATTAAATTATTTTTTCTGAGGAATTACACTGATCTATTGGTACTGCATCTTCTGTACTATTTTTGTTTAGCATTTGTCTGAAGAATCTCTAGAAGTATCAGTACCAATGTGTCAAAAATATTTTCTTCACTTTGTTTTTAAGTGCATTACTATGATATGAATCATTAATGCTAGAAATCTGTTATTAACTTTACCTTTTTTTTTTTCATTCTAGCTTGTGCTAAGGGTTATCTAGTTTGTTACATGTTTGAAAAGCCATGCTGTGATTTCTAAGCTATAGCGATGCAAGTGAAACACTGTTAGCTGAAATAAGCCCTTCTCATATTTCAATTCATGAGCCCAAAAAATACACTCAATAACACTTTGCTATTTCTTTCCCTTTGTATTCCTTGCTCTCTCTAAAAAGTGCATTGAGGACAGAGTGAAGTTGCTTCAGCTTATTAGGACCTTTTCTTCCAAAGGATTACTTTTAAATATTATGTGGCCTGAAAAAAAATTTTCAAAGACTTTTTTTTTTTTTTTGCCTTTGCATATAAGTCGCTCTGCTCTATAGCTTGGAAATTGGATATCTGCTTGATGTTAAAATTTAGGATTTGTTTATTTGTTACGTTAGGAAGAAAATACAACTGGTCTTCTGCCAAGAGGAAGATTCTCCATCAACTGATGACCTCCTATTTGTTTGTTTTGGTTTTGCCCCTTCCCCCCCTCCCCCCTGCCTCGTGTGTGCCTTTGTAGATGTTTTATCATATGACTGCCACTGTTTTTGTCAACTGGGTGTAACCGTAAATATGTAAATATGAATATCACCATAAATATCCCAAGTTACATGTTTGTAGAAATGTTTTTCTCTTTCCCTGATCATCTCAATACTGGAAGAGCAGAAAGAGAAGTGCTAAAAATGACTCTTTCAAGCCTGGCGTTGGGCATCCACACATTTAAAAGTCTGCGCCTTTATGTATTTTACACTTCCCGAGGAAGCTTACAAATACCTGTTTATTTCTCCAAGGAAAATAATATGAAGCAATTTTTTTACTTTCCAATAAAAATCATGGTTCCTTTTAGTATGATTTTAGGGAAGACTAAAGATGTTGTTGGATGATGGCTTTAATGTGCAGCATGCTTGTTAAGTCATGTTGCTTTCTTCTGTGGAAATGCCTAATTTTTTTCAGCATAACATGCAGTTATTTTGAAAACAGTGAGATACACAGAATACTCTGATTTAATAGTTGTTACTCATAACCACTACTGTTCACAGCAAAGAAATTTCATATTCTGTAAAATGATTTAGAAATCATATAAACTGTAATGCACGATAGGTGAATTTGTATGACGAATATGTTGTTGGTAGTTAATTTTTTTCTTATGTTGTAGGGGTGTATTTAAAACAAAAGGGCTGATATCTTGCAAAACCCTTCCTCAGCTGTCAATAAAAAGTCCATGAGACAGTACAAAAATTCCATGCATTAATATCAGCATGAATTGTGTATTCCAGTTTTGGTAATACTTAACTCTCTCACTCAAAATAAGTGAGCAAATGTGCAGACTGAATCTTCTATTTACTGTTCAGCATTTAATGGCAAAGATTTGTTAGTTTACACTTGTGAAAAAAATTCCATATTTTAGAAATAAGTGTGATTTTAAAAGCTGCATTATAAACATAGCTGCCAGACAACTGGTACTGCTTTTTGCAGATGTTCCATAAAAAGAAAAAAATCTATTTGTGTTCTTCTCTCTACCTTTTATAGTTGTATTTTATAACTATTGCCCTAGTCCTACAGGAGATGTATAATTTAATAATGTATTTTTGGGTGTGAGAAAGGGAGGATAGTTTTGCAAATATGCTGTATTGAGTTTCTGCAGAGGTATTCTCACTGTGATATGATAATGTTGCTCTGACTATGAGAATAAATACACAGATTTCAAATTGAACCAAACAAATTTTAGAGCAGGGAGCCAGGAGATGTATGTTTTCATGTGGATTCTGGCCAATCTCAATTGCATAAGGGCAGTAATCTGGGGCATGACTTGGGTATCATTTTTGTTATACATTCAAACTACTTCTGAATAATATTTTTTTTTTTTATCCTTGAATGTTTTCCAAATGTAACAAAACCAAGCAATTCATACTCTCTGTGGCTTGCCTTGCCAGTAACTGAGGCATGTATCAGAATTAAAAGGCTGGTATAAGGCTGATTCTGTCCCTCCACCCCTTTCCCTCAGTAAAAGGATTCTGTCTGGGATTTCCCTTGGAAAAGGAGGGGAAATGTCTTTCATGCATTGGATGGGGTACTGACAGCCCATGTTAGTATTTGCTGGAAAAGCATCTCCCTGCAGCGAGGTAAATGTAGTTTTAAACTGCAGAGGGATTAGGGGTCACTGTAAAATGGCAGCCTAATAATGCTGTATCCAGCAAATGTTTTAATTTCATGACCAAAAATGATAATTTGGGGACTGTGGCTTGTTTATTTGCATGTATTTTTCCAACCTGTAATTCTGCTATCTTAATTGAGATAATTACTTATCCTTTTTCTGAAGTAACAGGATTCCAGTTTTTACAGGCATTTAATAAAAATTGCAGGATTTTAATTACAGAAGAAGATTAAGGATAATAGAATGCAAGCAGGGAAATAAGGGAAATTCTTGTATTTTCACTTACTTTAAAATTTGTGAAAGATGTTCCATTCTTCTCCATGCTGCTGCTTTCTATGTAATAGCAATTGTTTGGGGAAGTTTAAATCAACTATTATATGAATGATCAAAGGAAGAGGCAAAAGAACCATGCAGACCCAACTCCTTTCCTAGCAGCACTAAGCCCATTCCGTGTGGCATCTGCTTTCCTACTGTGCTCCTCACTGCCAATCCAAGTATATTCTCCACATTTCTGCCCTCTCTCTTTATGTCCTGCATTGTCCTCTGGTGCTCTGTGGGAGGTGGGAGCTCAGGAGATGGTGGTGATGCTGAAATTCCTGTAGAACAGTGGCAATCAGATTTTGGAAAACTGAAGGTTGATGTGAATTTTAATGGAGTGCAAGAAGAAAGTGCCTGCTTCATGACATGGGGACAGTAGAAACTGTGCAGGCATGCCATGCTCTGAAGACCACCTCTGTGTAGTCAGTTGATCAGCAGCAGGGATGAGGGGAAGAGAAAAATATATGTGCAGAGAGGTGGTGATGCTGTGCATAGTGCTCTGGTTATCTCCAGCTCATCTATTGATCCCTCATAATCATGTCAAGGTGTGATGGCATGGGGTGATGCTAAGGTCCTGCTAAGAGACATCACATCTGGTAATAAAATTTGCTTTTCCATTGATCCTAATGAAGAGTTCACATCTCTTTGAGGTTTGAATAATTCAGGGACAGCAGTTCAAATAGTTTGAATTGAGAATAGGAAGAGTGGAGTAGCAGTCATCTTCCAAGTCTGAGAAATACATAGAAACTAATCTGGTTCAGATAAATTAGACCACCATCAGATCTTCCTCCTTTAATCTGGTCACTCTCAGGCTTCAACAGACACAAGTACTGTCACCTGCTACTTAGGTCTAATGCTTGAGTTCGGGCTTGATTTTGTGAGATTTTTGGAAACTGTATTTTTCTGGAGCAATGAAATACTCAAGCTTGTTAATTGTAAGCAAGTGCTAGTATTTGGGAAGTCTTGAAAGTCAGCAAGAATAGATTTCCATAGGATCAGCAAATCCACACCATCTAGTCATATCTTGTTGCTGCTACTTGAAATTCTATAGGCAGTGTAGCTCTTTAAGAATGGCTGTAATTTTGGATTTTAAAAACATTGGCAAAACCCCCTGGTTTTTCTAGCTTCAATTTTGCAAAAATCCTGAACTATATCTTAGGGTGAAGTTGAGAAAAATAAAACAAACAAAACCCCAGGCTTAGGCAGAATACAAATACAGAAAATACTGATTTCATAAGTGGTTAATGTCTGACAAAGAACAGCTGAAAACAAAACCTTACAGTGGAGTATACGAGACAAGCTTGAGACAGGGCAAGCCTGTGCCTTTGTATGAATGAGAGCACACTGTGCCCTCATTGGTGGTGTGATAAGAGAAGGTGTGATTTCAAATGAGTTTCTGAGATTTAGCAGCTAAGTTTCAGTTTCAGAAGGAAGTTTGTTTCCCTAAAGCCAGATTTGTAGAAATAATCATATCTCTGTGGAAGTTAGGTGTGTGAGTACCCTGGAGAATCTAGGATCTAGACTCGAATAATTAAGTAGATAATTACAATAGGCTGTAACAGAGTTATTAATTTTCAATCTTTTTTCTGTTGAGTAATAAAAATAAGTTACTAGGTTTAGAATTTTTTTCTCTTGCTTCTTGGCACCCATTTATTCCTGTGGAAAATGCTTAAATGCTTAAAACAAGCATTTTCAGCTCAGATTGAGTTCAATGTGTGAGACATAATGTTTATTAGACTTAGAGTTCTGAAGTTTCAAATAAATTTGGCAGGCACATGTTTTCATAGGACCAGAAGCACTGGTGTTCATCAGACGGCAAAGTCAATATTCATTATCTTGGAACTGATCTGGCATCAATGCCAGGTAGCCTTGCTTTTGTGTTTTGTAGGTACATATTTCTCCTTTTCTATGTGGCTAACTTGCCTCTTTCTCCAGTTCTTTCAAAGACACAAAATAGGATTTATCTCCATTACACAGATACTCTGTCCTTGGAGATGTTCAGAATATAGCTAGACAAAGTTGTGGTTGACTTGGTAGAAGTTGGTCCTGCTTTCACAATGTTAGAGGTCCTTTCAATCGATTTTATTCTACCATTGTAAAATATTGATGCAGTGGAGATTTTATACATGAACATGCACATGCCCTTAGTTCTACACAAAGGATTAAGAATGTAACAAAGAGCTTAATCATTTGGCTTAAGAAATAGCAAGAACATGGGCAGTGAGCTTACTCTGCATGGGGTACATGACTCAAACATACTTGAAGTGAGGAGGTTTTGGTTCTGCTGATGTTGTAATTTTTTCTAATTTGGCCCAAAAGGACAAATTTTTATAAAGTTCAGTGCATAAAATTACATTAAAAATAAGTCAAAGTCAGAAATGAAGTGTAAAGTTAGAATGTTCTGTATAATAATGGTATTGTGACAGAGAATGCTATGTATGCAGTTTGCTACATGATAGAATGTAGTATTCAGTTTAGTATGTATTCAGTATTTTGTATTCGGTTTAGTTCGTGCCTGTTTTGTGGACTGAATGAGCTGTCTTTTGCTCCTTTTGCATTGTGTGCTTCCATTTGCATAAGATCAGGAAGAGACAACTAAAGGTAATAATTTTTCAGTGAGATTTACAGTTGTTTCATTTTACTGAGATTTTAATTATATGTAGCTGTATCTTTGAGACCACTTTTTTCACATAACCTGGCTGATTTTATGTGTTCATTAAGAGCATATGACATTTCTTCCTCCAAGTCTTAATTCCAGAAATCCCTGTGGACACCCCAACAGTTATGTCACAATCCTGGCACATAATTTGTTAAAGGTGTCTCTGTCTGGGTAGGTATTTATAGTTCTTACACAATCTCTGCACACTATTCCTAAAAGAAATGGTTTCTAATTCCATCTGAATATGTGTAAAGCTGCAACATAGTTTCATGTCAAAAAGGTGCTGTAAGAAAGCAGACTGAAATCCTTATTCTATCATGTCTGGACTTTGTTTACTACATATTTCTTCTGTAATTACTGCAGCACTAAAACCTATTCTTGTCAGAATAAGCAGACAAGTAGCTTGTGTTTGGCTGCCAGAGAAGAAAGGTGGGATTGGTGGTGGGCTTGTTTTGAAAGATGAAGTATAGAGAGCAGGTTTCACACCCAAAAGTAATAGTCTCATCAATGTAAGCTTGTCTTGTAACTTCGAAACTAGCAGCTGAAAGATTGTGCACTCCACTAGTGTAATAGAAAACCTGCTTTGTAGTATGCCTTACTTTTTTTCTTAGACAATATAGACTTATATAGCTATTAGAATATATTTTACAAAATTACATTGCCTCTTTGACAGCTGAAATTCTGTTTGCTTCCTTGGTTTATCCCTAAAAATTTGTTAAATCCTGAGAGAACAGAATATTTAGAGATCCAATTTCCCTTTAACATTTTCCTATGCAGTTTTCATTTGTGTTAGGAGAAGTTACATTGAGAAGATGACACACATTGTAGTCGTGTGGGTTGTGTGTTTTGGTTTAGTTTTTTGTTGGTTTTTGGGGTGTTCTGGTTGTTTGTTTAGGAGGGATTTTGTTGTTTTCTTTTTTCTTTCTTTTTTTTGTAATCTCCTTTGCTAGCACAGCAGTTGGAGAATTATTTGTAGTGTCGTAGTTCTGAGGTTTTCCTTTTTCCTTTTTTTTTTTTTTTTTTTTTTTAATAGTAAAGTGGACATTTGCATCTTCTGTTTAAGGAAGAGTAGGCCTATACCGGGTAACTTTTCTTGTGCAGCACAATCAACTTCCGACTCTGTGGAAGGAGCTGAATCAGTTTGATAGCAAAATGACCAGCTGTCTAAAACAAAAATCTCATGAGAAAGCAATAATTTTCTTCCCCAGAGTTTGATGGTTGTCCTTCCCATCTGGTCATCCCACTTCAGCAGTTTGAAGAACAGCACAGCCTCCTGTCTGCTAATAGAGATGTCCTATAAGCAGTTGATGACGCCCTTCATTATTTGTCATATAGTAATGTATAGGATATCTTGTTAGGTCTTGTTCCTGGTTTACAAAGCACATTTACTCCTGACCTGGAATTAAAATCTAATTTAAAACAAGTAACAGGTGGCAGCTGACAAGGAGCCAAAGAGTATGGCTTAGGGGCTGGTGGCATAAACATCACTCTGCTTGTAGCCTGAACCAGAGCTTTTATTTCAAGCTTAGTACTACCTCATAAAGTACCTACAGAAAAATATATCCTTCAGGATATCTTTGCTGCAAAAGAAAAGTGGTGCAGCTTTGTTAGGGCTGACCTAATGAACACAAGCATCGGTAAGAACAGAGATTCGATGTCATGGACTTATGCTTTGGGCCTGCTAGCTTTCTGTCTGTCTGTCATCTGCTATCATGGTGGTTTGTCCAAGGATTTTTGGTGCAAATATTAGTTTGTAACTTACATACCGGGCTTGTTTTTATGCGTACCAGCTCAATTTGAGCTTGTGTATCCAGGCTACAGTGATACTTCAGTTTTGCTCTAGGGACATGTTTTCAGAGCCTTTCTAACCTTCTTTTGAAATGGGAAGTTTCTCTGGACCCTGAAGTACTCAGGAACCAGAAGTACATGTATCTCAGATTTGTGCTGTAGCCCTATAAACACATACTAATTTTTCACTGTATATCTCTGAAATAGATAGCGTTCTTCCAAAACAAGAAAATGTACTGGAAAAATAGAGTTATTGGATTTCACTGGGTGTTGTGCATGCTGTAGCTTTCATGTATGTATTCCAGTAAGAAGATTCTGTGTAAAAACAGCTTCTAAAAGGCTAAATCAATGGAAAGGTCGCCAACCCTTGCTTTTCAGCAGCTGTGTAGGCTATATCTATGTGTGGATAACACGGGAGAAAGTTCGCCAGAAGTTCTTTGATTATGCCTAGCCTGTTCCCTTCTTCTCTAGGATCCCTCTTACCTCTGCTGGCTGAAGACGAAGTTTCAAGTCCTCCTCCATTTTCAAGTCCTTCCTTTAAACCATGAGCTTTAACAGTAAATTTTTTAATGTATTGGTGAATAAGACTTTTGGATGAGGTTTTTAAGGTGGTGTTATTTATTTCTTGTTTCAATTTGGTTTGAGGTTTGGTTGTGGGTTTTTGGGGTGCTGGTTTTTTGGGGAGGTTGCTTTTTTTCTTGAGTGGGTTGTTTGGTGTTTGTTTTTTTTTTCCCGTAGTAGACCTTAATATTTTGCCAATACTTTGCGTGGGACCGTTGTTTTATTCTGTGTCCTTTTCCCCTCTGTAGATGATGGGAGTATTCAGAACCTTGCAGTTTTGCAGGCTGTACAGTGAGTCCTCTGTTACTCTGTGCAATATAAAATTGATTGAATTAATTTTCTGGCTTAAATAATAGTAATAATAATCAATTTAGTAGGGATTTATTTTGCTTAAATAAAGAAAGTGGTTTCAAATTAGGCTTGCACACAACCCAGTCTCTTCAGATTTCTGTTCTGTTGCAAAACAACATTTTCTGGTTTTGCTGCACTGTGTTTTTAATAAAGGTAGTTAAAAAAGTTTAGAAAGTAATAACATTGACCCCTTCCTTTTCTTGATGAGAACAAAATGAAACAAATACTGTAAACGTTCTGAATGTTAGAACAATATGATTGTAATTAAAGTATAGGGAGGATTGTTGTTATTCTTCATTTATACTTCTACTTAGCGTTCCTGAAAAATTAACACACTTTATACTAACAAACAATTCTGGTTAGCTACTTATTGTGAAGAGGGTAGTATTCTATTACTTACAAGGATTTTTCTTTTAAACAATTCCTAATTGGCTTTTCAGAATTCCACTTGTATTGCTGTATTCCTTGTCTGGTAATCTTTTGACCCTTTGAAAATGTTCTAGGTGAGGATATTTAGGAATTACTTGTTTGTTTGATTAAATGCAGGCAGAAAAATGACTTCTGATCAATTTGATCAGACAGTAGTATGTCAGAATGCTAAGAACAAATAAATACTTTGGACAAGTATTTCTTGCATCCACAGAACTATTAAAATTTTCTGAAACAGTTCCTGCTGATTTTGCCTTAGTGTCATCTCTGTAGTTAGCACCAGCAAATCTAATGTTTTTGGGAAGGTTTTGTAGAAGCATACACCTGGAGAAGTTTCGGTTTTGGTTTTTTTTTTTTGTTTTTTTTTTTTTGTTGTTTTTTTTTTTTTTTTTTTGTTTTGTTTTTTTTTTTTTTTTTTTTTTTTTTTTTATCTAGGACTTTGTCTTACTCCACCTGTAGGCTAACATGCATGTTGATGCAAAGCCAGCTGAATAACTGTATGTTGAGTTACAGTAATACTGTGGTTCTTTTGGGGTCAAGCAACAATTACTAGGTGATTTATTTCTTTGGTTTTCAAAAGGGTTGAGTGCCAGAACTATAGAGAGACCAAGACCAGAACATTGTGGAAGAAAAATATTCAGAGTGTGCATATCGGTGTACATCGGAGTGTGCCAGTGTATATCTCCAGTACAGCAAACTTTCAGCCTCATTGTATGGTTTATTTGAGAAAGATTGGAATATGCCTACTTCCAACTGAACTGGAATTTTACTTTATTGCACTGGAAGGATAAAAACCCTTATATAAATTTGTGTATGTGTGAGAACTGTATAAACAACTTAAGTGACATGCTAAGAGAAAAATATCTTTTTATTGGTAGGATTTTTTTATAATAAGTACAGCTTGTGGACATATTTCTAGAATGTAAGATTTGTGTAAAGAGGAATAGGGATTTTGTACATGTCTGCATGACATCTGTACTTAATTAACAAGTTTATTTCTAAAAGTGCTTAGCTGAAGCTCAGAAATTAATCCAAATAAACCTTTTATTTTCTTTGAATTACTTTTTGTTAATAAAAAAAAAAAAAAGCCCATGTGTTTCTTGCTTGTGGTTAGTCCAGACATGCTTTTTCCAATACAGACCTTTTTTGAGTGCTATAGCACTAGTAACATTGTGAATTGCAGAAAACACTTTGTAAAACATTGCCGTAAGGGAGACTTTTTAGCAGAAATTTCTGGGTTTATTTCCCATGTGTACAGGATATTGCTTTGACATATCAAAGAATTGGTTCTGCTGCAAACAGAAGGAAGGAGGGTGTACTAAAAGTAACTGGAGATGGGTGGATAAAAAACTGGAGGAGACTGTGCAAGAGATTCAGGTTGCTTCCAGCAAACAAGTTTTACATTCATTCCTGAAAGAGCCCTGGCCCTTTTGCTAGCTTTCACCAGTATGGCCTGCTTATCAAAGCACTTTATCAGTGGGGAAGGGATGTGGGTTAACCACTTCACTCAGCTCGAACTTCCCAGCTAGCAGTCTGTCACCCAACAGCTGTTTTTCAATACATACACTATGTGCTGCGGAGCTGATTCAGAGCTCATGACAAGAACGGCATTGTATTATGGGGCCTGTTCAAGTTTGGGGTTAGTTTCCAATAAGCTTTAAGGGAAAAGAATCCAAGCGTGACTTCAAGCTTCTGCTTTTTTTTTTTTTTTTTTTTTTTTTTGAAAGGTATTTTGCCCATCACAGTTAAACATATACTTGTGTGTATACATTCAAAATATGCAGTGGCCAAAATGTGGATTTCAGAGCACCAGTATAAGGATTTTTGCTTGCTGGTAAACTAGCCCTTGCCATCTCCTCTTCCTGGAACACGTCAGTATATCTGTTTCAAGTGCTAATATAGCAAACCAGATCAATCAGTAATTCTGAGAGTGGTATATCCTTAATATAGATACAGGGTGTGAATATGTGTGTCTATATTTCTGTTTATTTTTAGCCTATATCTCTATTTATTTCCATTCTATTTTTTTCTCTGTGTGTATATGGAAAATAAAAATAGATTCAAAGGTAGACTGAGTTTGAAGAATTTTTGAGGGGCAGGTTCAGAGCACATTTAGAGTGGGGAAACTAATTCTCTGTTTCCTTCAGAGTTTGCCTTCTTACTTAAACACAAGTTAAATATCTAGCCTTCATGGGGGTGAACATAACCCTCCAAAAATGCATAGATTTAGTGCAGGTTTGGGGGGAGCAGTGGAGGAAAGTTAATATAATGCTTGCTCTTCATAATCCAAGTGCAGTGGTGAAACTGCTGAGCTTCCCACAAGCCGCTCCTGGGCCTGGAGACCCTGGAAAACAGAGGTCCAGCGTGGGGGAAGCAGGGAATCAGCAGAGCAAAGCCAAACCCAAGCAGCTGGGAACCTGTGGGATGGCAGGCTAGACTAACACACCACCTAGTAGTTAAGAGGGTCCAGGGTGGATTAAAAACCAGAGAAACAGCAAGGAGGTTTTTTAGTTCTGCACTGCAGGGAGGTATATGGGATGGAACTGGATATTGGATGTTTATTAGTCACCTCCTGTTTTAACCAGAGGTTAATACAGAAGGATTATTTCCAAGCAAAGTTCATGTAACTTGCTGAAAATACCTTCTTCATTCTCAGCAGGTGCTCACAGCACCTGGGGTCTTCACTAGAGCAGGGATGGGAGTGTTGCCCTGGGCCCCACTGCTCCACTCCCTGTTCCTCCTCCTTACCTGGTACGCTGGCCTTGACCTCATAAATGCACTGTAAAATTTCCAAGCTGCACCAGTCCTCTGGAGATTAGTAATTGCAGAAGGAGAGCAGCAGGAGTGGAATGCCATTCTGCCAGGACAAATCCCACCGGGGCAGTGATGAGGCCAGGTTTGGCTCCAGTGTCTCTCTGAAGCTCGTCAGGCTTCTATGTCTCTCAGCTGGGTGAAGCACACTGAAAAACTGATGGGTTTTGGCAGGCTATAGCATAACGCTTCACCTTGCAGACCACAGGCATCCCAGGAGAGGATTATTCCTGCATCACTGTGAGTGTTTTGAATCTCACGATGCTGCAGTCTTCTGAGCACCTTCTGTTCGGTCATCTTGATGGCACAGCTAAGTTGCAGGCTGTGGTTCACAGTTCCTTGTAGAACAGTTTTATGATGACTTACCAAAACTGCATTTCTATGTGAGGAAAGTTTGTTATCAGAGGGCTTTTCCTGGGGACAGTGTAGGCAGAGGGAGTGTTAAATATTCAACTTGTTCAGAATTCCAGCATTCGCATGGGATACAAGTGGAGTCTAGAAACAATTTACTATGGTTACTTTGACAGAAGTATGACAAATCCTGTTAATGAGTTATGTATCACACTTTGAACTTCTGCAAATGGGCTCTGTTACCAGACCCTGTTTTCATTCCTTTTCTTAAACGTAGCAAATTAATAAGAAATGTGGAAGAGTGGAGAACTGCACTTTAATTGCACTGATTATTTGATCCACCCTTAAAAGTGTAATAAATAACATTGTTTAACATCTTGGATCCAGAAGACTCTCAAAAAACCCTCTAGAATGCTTATTTTATATTCCTTCAAAGAGGTTATAAGAACTATTTGATCTGATTCTCTATAAACCTTGTATTCTGCAAGATGTGGATGAATGTGCAAATAGCTTACAACAGCTTGAAACAGAATTGAGGTTACCGGTGACTAAATTTGGACAGGATGAATTTGCACAGCTACAATGGAAATACTTTGCTAGAGTATTACCTAGGGTAAAGTGCTATACAACCTGCACCCAAAAAAAGGGCCCAGGCATCTAGCTATTGTAACACGTCTTAGCTGAGTAAGATGTTACTTCTGCTGGTGAATTGCTACCTAGAGGCTTCCTGAAACAGTGCTTCAGTACAGATTACTTTGCCCAGTGTAACTTCTCAAAGAGTTTGTGGAATATATCCTCCTGACATCCCATATCCAGCTGCTGGTGTGGCATAACTACTGCAGTATATGTGATTAGAAGCCTTTGCAAGGAAGTGGTCTCAGAAATACTAGAAAGCAGCTGTGCTATAGAAATTTTTGCGTTCTCTCATAGATATAAAGGACTTCACCTGGCCATCAACAACATTTATTAATTTAGTAGGCTTTTATATTTCTGATGGAGGTGTTCAATTTAATTCTTATAAATTGTATGGGCCTTCTTTTATGTCCAAGATAAACAGTTGCCATGGGAGAGTTCTTAGCAGGCCTCATGCCGAGATGAGATCACTTTCTGTGGGTCATTCTAGTGCTCTTTATTTCAGATTCTCAAATGCATTTTACAGGTTTGAATCATACCTCAAATGCAGGAGGATTTAAACATGAGGCAGGTGAGTATTGTCAGTTCCAAGGAACAGTGTTACTGATATTCAAAGATTCGCGAAAACAAGATGAAGAATCTTCAAGGCAGGTGTGGCTGTTTGAATTTGGGGATTTCCTTTCACCACTGCACTCTCAAAAAATTGTCCAGTTTGGTGGTCCATGTATTTGATGAGCTTACATATATAACCAACTAGCTACTGATTTTAATAAAAAGTTAGTTTAGGCTAGATATACCTGTAACACAATTAAAACGGACAGGTATCCTAAACTTTGATATAGAACCGTAGAAAATATCCCAGTTGATCACCAAATGGGGAGTCTAGGTGGCCCAGATAAAGAGCATTAAGACATGACCATCTTCAAGCGAGTCAGAACAGTCTTTCCTCCCTACAGCGAGTCCCAGACAGGAAATCAGAAGCAAGAGGGACATTGTAGACCAGGACTCGCCTCAGGAGCGAAACTTGGTTTTTAAGTTAGTTGTTTGACCAACAACTTATTTTTTAATAATGTGAGGAAACAGTGATTTTTGGCAGGCTACAGCGTAACACTTCACCTTGCATCCCAGGAGATTATCCCTGCAGCAGCAGAGATTGAGCAGGACCAACCTTCTGAGATTCAGATTTGCACAGGCCAGTGAGAAATTTCAGAGTGATAGAGGCTGTGTTAGGAAGGCAAATGTGCTTTTAAATAGCTGTACCTTAAAGGGTGAGGGGAAGTCCCAGTGATCAGGATTCTTGAGTATTTAGATGGTCAGGTGACAACCTTGGGAGGCAAGTAGTATGATAGCAGGTTCGTACACGTTGAGCCATGGCTACTGCAAAAGAATACAGCAGTGCAACTTGGTGAACTCTGTGTTTTAGGTAAGTGACCTTTGGATCCAGGAAATCATCTCTTCTACCTCCCTGCCCAACAGATTGTAAATAGAGGATTTAATTGTTTGCTGATTGTAGGATATAGATGTAACTCATTTATGCCTGCTAATAGGTACATATTATTAAAAAAATCATAATTCTTTTAGTCTCATGTCATCTTTATGATGTGTGAACTAATCATTGGAGAGGATTAAGTGTGAGAGTAAATCTTAATTTTTTTCTTGGTAAATTCATTTCTTCTTTTAAACTAATCCGCTAATTCTTGCATCTTCGAACGCTATTTGTGAGCTATCTAAAGCATGCAGGAGGCTGTTTGCAAGAGTATTCGGAGAGACATGCTCAGGTATTGCATCAGTACACCTGAATTTTTATTAACAACTTGTTAATTTAAGAGCTGTCCAGAAAAGGTTAATAACTTTTTCAGAAAGGAAGCTTTTCCCTACTGATTTTTATTATTGACTAGTTGTGGGAGATGAACTGAAACTTTTTACACTCCAGGGCATGCTTGCTACATTTCTTTCTAAAAAGTTTGTCAAAACACAAGTGTCTTGCAGGACAAATACATTAATATAGTGGTATATTTTCCAATGCATCACCACTTGTAATTTATTCTAAAATATTACTTATTTTAGATGCTAAAACTTTGCCCTTCAGTGGAAAGAACTGTTACAAAATTTTTGAAATAAAAATAGAGACAAAATTCTCTTTCATATTCCATTGAATGTCAAAGGTGAGATTTGAATGTTGCTGAAGGAAGTTGAGATTGAGTATAGAATTTCCTTTGTATCTGGAGCAATGAACAAGAGATGATTTGTCCAGGCCTATTGTTTCAAGAATTATTGTGAAGAAACAAAAGATTGTGAGGTGCTCTTTGGAGAATCTCGTTCATTTTGTCATTCCTGCAGATATGAAAGAAATTCTTTGTTCAGCAGGATCCGTTTTGAAAAGGGTAACGATACAAGCTTTGTCACCTTCCCTTTAGGAAGTGCTCTCCAAACACTCGAAGGGAAATAGAAAAATGTTTTTGCTGCTGTAACTAAATGTAGGTCTTGTTCAAGCGTTTGGCTTGCTTCAATATCTACCCCTTCCTCACCCAAGCTGTAAAGGTTTACCTGGGCTGCAGGACAAAAACAACACTGAATCCCTTGCCAACCACTGCAACCTTTCTTTTAGCTGCCTGCTGCTGCTTAAAGTTAGCTCTCCTGGAAGTGAAGGCTCTGAGGCTTGATCACCTGTGCTCCTTTCACATAGTCTTCAAGCACAGCACCTGTCCCTGCTGCAGTCCATCTTTCAGTCTTTGCTGCTATTTCAGTTCTTGTTAAATTTAGGGGTTGATTGATTTTTACTGGCAGTCCTAAAGCCACTGTTTTGTAACTTGGTTAATTTTAATTAAGATTTGCCAGTAATGTCATGACTAGACTCTGTAGTCCCTATGTGAGATGGAGTGTTGCACATTCTTTCATTTCTGTCATCAGATAGATACTAACAAATGAATCATGTAAAATAAGCAGAACTAGCTCTGTGTTTAAAATCCTGCCAGAAAATGGATGTTCAAAGTAGAGGTGGGCCATTAAAGTACTTCCTGAGCTTGGTTTTTCTCATTGTTCAACCACTTCTTATTGTTCCCAAGGCTTTCTCTGCAGAATCTCAAATTCTGAAACGCAAAATGCAGGACATCTTGTTCCACTTCTATCTTTTTTTTTCCTTTTTTTTTTTCTCTCTTTTTTTTTTGGGTGGTGGTTTTTTTTTTTTTTTTTTTTTTTTGTTGTTGTTGTTGTTGCCTGTAGTCCTTTCATCTTTCCTTTCCTCCTTTGCCTTTTGTCTTTGCCATCAGCTTTTTTCCTTTCAGGTTTTGTTGTTGTTCCTTCCTCCTTGGTGCTGTCTACACCATCCCTGTGCATTATCTCCTCTTCCCAAGCATTGGGATTGCTGTTTAGCATTTCCCAACATCATTAGGTTAATTCTCATGCTTTTGATCAGTGCTTCCCTCCTAGGTTTGCTCACATGCTTCAGCCAAAGCTGGGAGGAAAGTGTGAGGAGATCAGACAGTCCAGAGACAACAAGTATGATGTTAGAGCAGTGTCCTGGGACGTGGTCAGGAAAATGGCTTAATAACAGGATGTCGCATGAAACGCAGACCACTTGAGAAGTGTGACAGCCTTTAGAGCCCCCATAAGGTTGTAACATCTGTAGCTGCTTCTTGTATGCACTCTGTTTCAGTACCTTTTACTTTGTCTGAATATAGATTTGATTTTTGACAGATATTTCAGACAACTGTCTGCAAATACGTTCAGAAAGGGGAAAAATACCTTTCATCCCTACTAACTTATTTTGGCTTTAGCTACTGTAAGTCCCTTTTTTCTTGCTCATTGGTTTCCAATAAGCTTCAAAATATGTATAATATTTAGGAACATCTCTATTCATCTTTCAGTCAGCATCAAAGTGCATTATTTGTTTAGTTAAACATGTATTTTGTAAATGTATTATTTATCTGATAAATCCTATTGGTTTATTTGGAACCTTTACAGCTTTAAGGGCAAACACATATTTTGGCATGGCAATAGTTTAGAAAACATGTATTATTTACCCATCAGAAAGTAATGGGTCCTGAGGAGCCATTATGGTCCAGCTTGTAAATCCTTCTCACTTTGCATGTTATTGACCCAATAGACAGTAACAGCTCTTGGGACCTGTTGTGGTCTATCCATATTCATTTGGTTGCCATACGTGTGTGTAAAGTCTGCTTGCTGAAAATCCTTACAAATGCTTGATTGAAAAAAAAATATATACAGAAAGTTATATTTATAAATGAAATTGCTTGGTCAGTTTTAATTTCCCTCTTTCCTTCTCTCCCATAAATACCTAGAGACACTTTTAAGGAAAATTGTTTGTTTTGGAATTAAACAAGCACCCAGAAGAGCTTTATCCTGGTAATTATTTCTTAAAAAAAAAAAAAAAATCCACTTATGTAATATAATACAAAGTCTGACTTTTGACACATTTTTGAAAAATGGTTTTATGCCAAGTTTCAGGCTAACAGCAAATTTTTACAGCTGAATAATAAACACTAAACACATGAGTGTATAATGGAAATGTTGACACCTCCAAGGCTAGTTGAACAAATAATTTTTGTTTAATGAGACTTTTGCTTTTTAGAGCTAGATGTTTTGAAGTTTTGTTCAAGCTATTTCTTTAAAACCAAACCTTTTCAGATAGCATGGGAGCATCTCGTGTGATCCAAAAGAGGCGTGGCCATCACCAGAACTGTCAGGCTCTGGCACCAAAGAAAAAGCTAATGGTATTCCAGTGTATTAGTGCTTGTGTGCCTCGGTCTACATGCCAGAATTTGTTACACTTGTTTCCATAACATGGTGGAAGAGGATAAATAAGGATTACGGCCACTTTGGTATGCAGTTATTCCTAACTGTGTTGTTATGCCACAATTTCCCTGTGCAGTTTATTGTTGTTTGGAAGACTGGCTGGGGGATTTGTCAGCAAAAGTCTGATTTTTGCGAAGTATGGAGTGTCAGCCTAGTTCTGGCTGATTACACAAAGGTGAATTTCTGTTTTAACTGTGTCCGTTGATGTTCAACGTGGAAACAGTGTGTAGCATTTGCTAAGGAGCTTATTTGGCTCTGAGCTTGGATGTGCTGAGTATCTTGCAGACAATAAAATGAGCACCACCAAGAATGGGGCCCAGCTGAATGTGATGGTCCAAACTGCGGCGAATGAGTCTGCCTGCTTCTCTCAATCAGTTGTAAGCTAATACTGTGCAAAGTCTGCTCAGTGTTTTAAGCCAGCCAGAATTTGTGGTCGTCTTAAAGACTCTAGGGGGCAGGAAAAAGAAAAAAAATCCTCCTTTGAAACCCAAAATGTTTTATGAAGTAGTAATAATAATGTATGGGAACGCTGAGTCCTGGAGTTGTTGAAGGGCAGTGGGAAACTTGAATGTGTGCATTAACTGGGAAATTTTTCTTAAGGCAATAAGCTCCTTTTGAGCTTACCCTTGTACCTGAATCTGAATGTGCATGTAAATAGATTTACATGTTTATCTAACAAACATATGCGTGCATGTACATTTTAAATTACATTAGGATTTCTGTACATTATTACTTATATGCATTTTCCAGTCTTAAAGCAGTTTGTCTAGGACTTACGTGCATGATATGCATACTCTTGAGCTTCAGTGGTCAAATAATATGTACTCACAGGGGAGTGAAATGAGAGTGTAACAAAACAGTCTATACCTTCTATTTTTATTTAAAATTTGTGGTCAGATATTCAATCCTTGCTGCAAAGAAGAATCTGGTTTTCATTACATGTTTAAACAAATGACAGATTTTTAATGGAAAATAATAATCACTTTGTGATGGTTTATGAAGCTTAAAGAGAGAAAATTGCAAATCCTTAGAAGACCTTAAACCTGGCTAGTCTCTCTGGTTGGAAAGTTTAGCTTGAAGAAGAAAATGTCAAGTATTACAACCAGTCATTCTTGCTGCCCTAAACCACTGCTATTGTCTCTGGCCTACATGTAAAATTGGCAGACACTAATTATATCTCTTGCTGCCGAGTACAGTAATCAGTGTTTGTTAATCACCATTATACATACATAAATCAGTTTTAAAAAAAGGGTAGAGGACATTTATTTGCAGTCTGTTTATTTTAAAGTTCTTTACAGGTAATCCACAAGAAGACAACTTCTGCCAAAGCTGAAGAAGTCTATTGCTTTTTCAGTAGACTTTGCTTATCATTAATAGAAAGCAGCATGTGTACATCCTGCAAACTCATTTCCTTATTTAAAGTGGGCATCCTTCCTTTACTGAGATATGTTTCCTTTTGTAATACAGGAGTGAGGATGGAGCCTTTGTAAGTCCTTAAAGGCACATCCCTTCCAAATGACCTTTTGTCCTGTGCTAGTGAGTTGCATTGTTTAGTCGACTCCCTGTTCAGTGCAGCTACATGAGATGTCTTTGGAAATGAACAAAAATTTTTATTCTTTGCTAATTAAGCTGGGAAATATGACATGTTGTATTTTCCGATTATAAAGCATAAATGAAAGCTCAGTCAAGTGCGTTGTGCCTTTTGGTAGCCTGTTGGGAAACTAAATTCCAGAGAGTAAGTAGGGTTTATTCATGCAGTTCTCAATGGACAGTCACTACATTTGGACAGAACTTTGCCCCTTAGATTTCTAAGTCCTTCATACAAATAAAATGTTGTATTTATTTTCCTTTGATCCATATGACCAAAATTTGTCCAAATATATTTAACTACATACAAAATTATAGGTCTATACATTTTCTGTGCGTAACCACCAAGGTATAGGCAGGTACTACTACAACATTTCTATTGAAAGTTCAAATGCTTTTTCCAGTACATGTGTTTATTTGCATAGGTTTACTTTTTGTTTATTTATTGTTTTTTATTGGAATGAAGTTTAACAGAAAGTGATTTTTTCTGTGAACTACTTGTGCTTGATTTTCCTGACAATATCACAGATCAGTTGCTGTGGAAAAGATATTAATTTCACAGGCACTGGATTTATAGCATTATTAAATGAACTGCATAGAAATTAGATCGTAGGTAGTTTCTCTTTAATGGCAGATGCAGTATTTCACTAATCAGAGATGAAGGAAAATTAAATGAAAACTTGTTAACTTTGTTTGGTCATTTTCCATAAATTTACCAGATTACTACTGGTGTTTCGGGTTTTCAATTTGTTGTGTGGTTGGGGTTTTTTGGGTTTTCATCCTGTTTGTCCTATGGAATATATCTGTAGGCAGCTGGTAAATGCTTTCTTTAAAAGCTTCTAAAAGGGTCTCTACTGAACTGAGCCAGCCGACATTGGTGTCTGTACTCAGGCCAGGTCTTGTGGAGTTGACTGGAACTTCCAGAGCTTTCCTCTGAAAGATGATGCTCCTTTCTTTCCCAGATTTGTTGGGATACAAATGCTTACGTATGCTTATTGTGAGTGATACTACCAACTTCTAGGGGACTGTTCACACCTGCAAGACATTTAGAGGGTAGTAACATGAATTTGTAAATACCTTACTCCCCTCCTGATTTTTTTTATTGACTCCATAGTCATAGCCACTTTTATTCAGAATCCTGGATGAAATAGTCTTCTACTCTTCTGTATAAAGCCTGGTGCTTAAGCTACTTGCCCGTAAGTGGGAAACCGGTATGGTAAATCTTCTTCATCCTAGAGGACTTCGAACCCCGCCATTGCCTGTCCTTCACAGGAAATGCACTTACCTGTGAGGATACACCAAGGTGGGATCTACTCTCCAGTGAATTCAGCCAAGAATTCAGGATGTTTGTTACAGGGAAAAAGACACTACAAGTGAGTTAGGTTAGATGAGGTATAAAAAAAGAAAATTAAATTACAAGATGGTTTCAACCTGCAGTGGAAATAGAAGCTGGAAGAAAATTATTTTTTTATATTCTTCAGGGAATACTGAGAACCCAGCGTGATGGAGGGTGAAACCTTCACCCTCCATCCCAGTTGCAGTCAACTGGAATGTTGTCATTGAATGCAAAACCCTTTACCTGTTTGTTTATAGTGACTTTCCGGAGTCTGCAATGGAAAGCCATGGCACAGCTGAGTCCTGGTGCCAGTCTTCCAGAACTATGTTTAACAAAGTGAAAAATGAGAATGGTAAAACACATGTATGCCTCCATGAAATTGCAACAAAATATATGGCAGCCTTCTTGAATGACAGTGATGCACCTTTTAGAACAGCTACCTTCTGCATGCACAATTTGGAGGGGACCTTTATGACCAGGTGATTGATGTGATTAAGTCATGTGTGAGATCCTTGCTTAATTGCAGGTAATGCAAATTTGCTGTTTGCAGAAGCAGGGCTGTTTCTTTAACAAGTTTGAGTGAGTATTTGTTCTGGAGTTAATTAAGATGCCAGCAGTAAAGGAAATTCATGTGCCCTTCTGTCCTTTCTTCACCCCTAAGAAAGATGTTGAGACAGCTATCTTATTAGATCCTGTTTGACTAATGAGTATACATGTACAAGGCAAAAACCAACTGGCTAATGACCTTAACGCTTCTGGTGTCCTTTGCTCTAGTGGAAAAGGAGGGTTTGAAAAAAGGGGAGTGGAACATTTTTTTTTCAATTCTTAAGACTGTGACATGAGGTCCTTAAAGAAAATGTTCTTTAGAATTCCTTTAAGGGGGACTCATCTTCCGTCATATGTTTAAGGCGAAAAACTTCTGAATGTTTTAATCAAAAAAATTGCTGCAGTTTCTGAAGCTGTATTGCAGTAATTTACTGTAGAAAATATTGGGTTTTTTTGTTTTCTGGTTCCTGAAGGAAAGAGCCAACTCAGACCAACTGCTAGCTTGCATGAGTAGACTACTCAATTTAACTTAGTGCTTTACTTATTGCAGGCAGTTTATTCAGTATGGAAAAAATCTAAAGCATGGAATTATATTGTATTTGTATATTATGGTGTATGTATGTGTAAAAGATATACGGATTTGTGGAGCAATGCATCATTACCATATGCACTTAGCTGTGAGCATATGTAGATTTCGAAGGGACTACCCATGGATTTAAAGACAAGAAAATTCGTGTTTTCAGAATACATATCCTTAAAAAACAAAGGTTACTGAGCTTGTGTAACTAAGATTACCAATGCTTGCAACATAAGCTTCAGTTTTTAGAGGCTTGTTCTATGACTGGGAGAGCTGTCACTTCAATGAATCAGAAATCAAGAAAGCTTTTCCCGTATGGATCAGGAGAGCAGTGAGTAGTTGTTCTTGCTGCTGTTCGAAGAATAAGAGGAAGAATAAGAGGAAGAATAAGAGCTCTGCTGTGAAGTGTATAGGGTGTTGCAGCCATACACTGGACTTGGCCTAGACTGACAAAAATAATCCTAAAAATAATTTTTCAGTCCCTGTGAAAAATTAGCTTAGTGCTCTGGGATGTAAAAGTGTAGTCAACTGAATGTCTTGGCTCACAGAGACTGTTCATTCTGTTGGCAAAAGAGATTTATTTTAAAAAAAGGTACATTTATGAAATAATGTATTTGTTTACTAAGTGCATTGTGCTGGCTTTGGAGAATACATTCCCTTTGATATGTGTCAGTAAATATTTTAATGCTTCATTTAATCATGTACAGGCTCAGGCACATTTTTTTGTGAAGAAATACATACCTGCTCTGAAGGTTAAATTATGCATTTTTGAAAAAATACAAACAAATTAAGCCTCTTTAAATATACTTTTAGGACAGGAAAGAAACCTTTAATTAAAAAATAAATAAAAATTTGAATAATAAAGCTGATAATACATTTTAATTGTAATTTGTATTGTCATGTTAAAAAGAATACAAAGTAGCAAAGGTTTCCTAATGCAAGGTTTTTCTTGCATTTCAACCTTCTTGGAAACATTAAAGCCATCACTGCTTCTCTCCCATTCTCCAGGCCCTATCCCAGGTGGAAAAGCCCAAGCTCCTGATGCTCTCCCCTACTCTCCTGTGATTCTACCCTCCCCCCCATTTTTACTGGGAGCTTCAGAATGAAAAAATTGTCAGGCACATTTTGAAAGTGAATGGTGATATAATTTGTAATTAGGCTTGATTTTGATACGTGCAACAGGACGAAGTAATTCCTGAGACAAAGAGCTTTTACGTATAGTCTGGATATTGTTTATCAATCAGTTGACTGAAATCAGTTGTAGGCTTTGAAATGAGGAAATGTTACGCTTGGAAAAAGAGAAAAATACCAAAATTAAATACCAACTTTATGTAATGAAAATGTAGCATAAACAAATGAGCTCAAATATGAAGCAAATAAAATTATTCTGGTATTATACTCCTGACCAGCTCTATGTTTAAGCTGAATAAATAGGATGTTTTAAATGGCAGTGAGCAGCTGTTTGGCTTTCACTGACATAGGGCGAAACTTGATATTTTATTCTGAAATTATGTTACTCAGATTTTTTTGAAGTTGATTTTTTAAAGTTTGCATACAGGTAGTCTGTTCTGGGGTTTGTTGAAATAGCTTTTTTAATGTCATTCTTGATTGAAGACTGTCAGCACTAGCAACCAACCTTTTTTCTAATAGTTGTTCCTTAAGCAAAAGAGGGGAGGGATTGGAAGCATCGCCTACCAATTATCTTTGTCTTTCTCATGTAGTTACTTGTGCTAAGTTCCCCATAGCTTCTAAAGTCTGTTTTCTCCAACCTTGTGTTATCAGCAAGTTGTGGATGAAGTACTGGAAGATCTTCTTGTACTTTGTCCCTGCATGTGAAACTGGGTAGGCAGACATGATCCAGGTATTGAAACTTACTTGAGCTTCTCTTTGAAAGACTGCACCATACTGATTTCCTCTTCGCCCCACGGCATACTTTGAGCCTTTCTAAACATGAAGGACCCAGCTGAGAGTGCAGGTCAGGAGCTAGAAAGCTTTCCTTCTTCTGGTTGTAGTTGTCTCCATATTGCAGCTGTTTTTCATCAGAAGAGGGACGCTGCTAAGAGATCTAAATCTCAGTTTTCTTCCAAGAGGTTTTTGGTTAGCAGGTGTTGGCCACTGAGCGACACCAAGCATATTTGCTTCTTGGGAGCTGGCTTCTTACGAGCAATTGTTGGTTTGTTGGAGGATAGATATAGACCTTTTGTCTACTTTTTATTGTACAGAATTACATTTCATGGTTGAGATCTTGCTAGCAAACATAAGAGCTAGACTTCTCTGTGGCGGGTGATGGTCTGAATCATAAATCATAAAACATGATTTATGACAAAATTGGGCAGCAGCTTGTAACTGGGAGTGGATAAAAACTGAAAACGAACTGCAGTATAGTTGACGTTTAACGCTTCAATGAATTTGAGTAACATATAAAGTAGATCTTTCCAGCAACTTCTTGCTTTCTAGTGAACCCAAACTGATTAGTATCTGAGTCGAACTCGGACATATGTAGTTTCTAGACTTCCCTTAATGAATGTGAATCCTCCCTGAGGAGAAAGACTATTCTATAAGTGATAAGGGTAATTTTGAAAGTTTATTCCTAAATCTAATACACTTCTGGTCTGGTCAGTATCTTCCATTTTTATGTTTTTAAAATGAGCGAATGCAAAGCAGAAAGAAAGAAGGAAGAGGAAACCCTGTGCATAGGTAGGGTGGAGTGTGATCCCTTCTTTAGCTGGCTTTTCTCAAGTTAAACCAGGAGGAAAAAGAAAAGTGAAAAGTAATAGTAGTAAAACATTTATTCCTTTGTCTTTCTTGTTATTTTCAGTGCTGATGGAGGGAAAATATTTTAGACAGTCATAATCTTTATTTTCTGTACACCTTTTCTAAGTGTATTTTTTACTGCACTTTCAGTTAAAGAAACAATTATCTTGCCTTGGACAAAAAGATACTCTTTTTTTAATGGCTCATGTGGAATCTTTAACTATATCAACTGATTTAGTAACTAACCCCAAAAGTTAAATGTTTAGAGTTATAGGTTTGCCACTGGTAACAGTGTGGGAAAGCAGTCTATGCCTAGTCAGTTTAATTATGACTGCAAAATCTTTAGCAGAAAGGAGTAAATTGAAAGAAAAGAGACCATGAATTTAAGATTTGAAGTGAGGTTTTCAAGGTTGGTATTAGGAATAGCATAGATTACTTAAAGGTTTAAACTGAAATTATTTAGAATGGACATTAGAGAGAAGATCATTAACCTCAAAGATACGGCTTCTACATCACATTTCTGTATGGTTTTATTAGCACGTTGCTTATTATAGATGCCTCAGGCCTTTTATCACTGTTCCTTTGTGCCATTGCTTTAACAGGATCGTTCTTTCTGTGAGCTAAAGGAGAAGAAACTGCATTCTGCTGAAACTCTTTAGAGCAGCAGTTATAAATAGACTTGGAAACAGCAACAAGCTGGGTCCACTGCCTCTGTAACGGTCCTTTCCAAATACTTTAAAAGAAATGATTCATCAAATAAGGAACACTAAAAGAAGAAATCTGCCAATTTGTAGAATTTGACTCCTCCTAATCAGAGCAAGGCAACAGGATGTTGAGTTCCTGCCCTGCACCTGATTAAAGCCAAATGCACTAGGAACAGCTGGGAATAAGAGGAAGCGCCAAGCTCTTCTCAGTTGGGGGTAGGACAGCAAAAGAATTTTTTTAAATCCCTTCCACCTTTGTTGTTCTGTTTTCCTGACTCTTTAGCAGATAAGCACTTATTTCCTCTGGTATTTGGACCCCTTAGAAACCATGTACAATGTACAGAACATAGGAAAAAGCTACATGTGCCTGTGCCTGACCTAGGCAGAGTCAATTTTGGTCACGATGTTATTCAACATTCCTCATCACCATAGTATAGCCAAATTGCTAACTTTACAGACTCTGACCGTGCAGGTGCCAAATTCTCCAAGTTCTGCCCACCCACCTTCAGCAACTCAAAAGCCATAGAAGCAGCATGGAGACAGAAATACATTTTCCATCTGGATCGCCATGGTAGTTTTCACTGCTGCATGCTCACACAGAGCCCCTCCATGAACGTGCTTCTCTTTCCTTTTTTTTATGGAAACACAGGGAAAAAAAAAGTAAAACCTGTGTCAGTGCTTTCTTCCCGTGTTTCAGAAACCATAAAAACCACAGCTTCTTAAAGCTTTGGAGTATACGCATGCCCTCAAATAAGTGTTAAGCAGTTATTTTTCCCCATGCAGTTGTAGAATGTTGCAGATTACAGCCAAGCGCAAAAAAAATAAGCATCATGTAGCATATGCTGTAGATACAGTAAGTTATACAGTGGTTTACTGCTGAAAATACAGGAATTACTTCAGTGTCTGAAATCTTCCAAGAACCTTAAGACAAAGCTCCTTCTTTAACATTTCTTGAAGTAACTTCTTATGTGATTACTCCTGGGCTTTTTGCACTCATATCACAAAGCTACTTTATGCATGCTCAGCTTCCTTTCTGTACCTTGTGTCAATAGCACAGGCTGTTTGCTCGTGCTGTCCCTGGGTCTGATCCAACATGCTATGGGGTTGGGAGCAAGACTCCTCTTGGCTTCCCTAAACTTTCCTCAGGTCTCTTGCTTATAGCACTCAGTGCCGTGGCATCCACCACTCAGCTCCTTTCTCTCTCTGCCTCAGTGCTGCCAGGGGATCACAGGAACGACCATTGTTTTAGTGCTTCAGAAAAGCATTAAAAAAACCAAACCTTTTCTTTTTAAAAATGTCCCTGAAACACTTTTCTTGCATCTTGAAATAAAGGAAGATGTGCCTGAAGAACTCTCAGTCTGCATCCACTTTTCCTCTCTCTTTACTGTAGCTTGCCAGACTCCATTTCTATGCATCTGTTTTTTCTTCAAGTTTCCAGGTTAGTGTTGGTACCATTTTCTGAGAATTGGTGTTAACAGTGTGCCTGATATATGAGTACTGGCGCCATCACCACCTTACCATGGCACTGTGAGAATAGCTGCAGCCAAATTTTATGACCTCCAGGGCTGTGTATTTAAGATCTTAGTATATGTCAACCAAAACAGTGTCTCTTTACATCAAGCAGAGAAAAGTGATACCTTAATATAAACAGTTGGAAAGCCAAGAGCTCTGTGGATGTTGAGAACAAAAGGATACCTCTATAAAACTTGTGCTATAAAATAGAAACCTTAGGTATTCCATGTTCCTCACTTGACTTTTCTGGGAGATGCAGGATTTAGGATGGTTAGGATGACCTTCACATGGTGTTTCAAGGGAAAAACAGTGAGTAGGTGTCTGTCTTGTCCCACTGCTCCATCTGCTCAACTGGAGGGCTTTGCCCCTTGGAAGAGGTGAAGTGGACACTTTGAGCAAGCAGTCATTGCTTGAGGAAAACGGGCACATTTCACTGTTTAGCAGGTATCATTCTGTTGTTTATGGCTTTTAGCACCTGTTAGAAAGCAATTACTCTCTTTTTCCTTAGACAGTGTATAGCCTAGCTTGCCTATTAATTCGTAATGTGCTTTTCTAACACAGTTTAGGAAACTATGAATTATTGTTCACAGTATATATGACAATGTGACAAGTTGTATTTATATAAGCTAAGATAAAACACTGTAGCAATTAAACTGCTACTCATCACATGATGTTTTTCCTGTCTTGTAGTGCCAAAAAAAGGTGCTCGAAAGTATCAAGAGATGCACTCATTTTCTCTGAGCTAATGGAACTTGCCTGCTGATATTTTGGAACACAAAATCATTATATATTCTTAGATGTATCTATATTTAAAGCCCAAAGCAGATGTTGGATGTTGAGGCAACTTGTGGAAACTTGTATCAGTCAAGACTGATTTCCACCTCCCCCTTTAGTTCATTTGTGGAAAAAGATTGCTTTCAGAAGAAAACACTGTAATAGTTACAGGTTAATTGCCTTTCACTAAAACTGTATTTTTGAAGGAATATGCAAAATCTGTGAATAAGTTCATTAAAGTTTTGCATTAGATGACATAGTTTAAATGATTCAGTAGATATGCTGTTTTTCAATGCATATTATAGTTTGAAAACAGTATTGTTATCAACAAATTTGTTTTCATATTTAACGTGGGAAAAGATTTTGAAAAATTGATGGATTATACTATTTAAAAATCTTCAAAATAATTTTTAGCAGATTCACACAGATTAATTCTTTCATCTGTGCAGGTGTCAGATTATGAAAAGCAAATATGTTTGAGGGGTGCTAGTGTGCACACATGTATATGCAAACATATGTATGTATGTTTCTGTACATTCTCCCTAGGGTTTATTCTATCATGTACCCCAAAGGTGGTGTGCTGTTGCTCTCACTAAATTAGAATCAAGGCCCTCTATGTATAGTCATATATATAAACCAATAACTTTAATGCTTTTTGGCCACATTACAGACATTCCAGAGTTTACTTCATTTGTGTTCTCCAGATTCCTTCATGCCAAAGACATAAAGCCAACAAGGAGAAAACAAATTTTTTATTATTTCACTCCTACGATGCTTAGTCCCCAAATGAGCCAGAGGAGTATTTCTTCTGACTTATTTTCCTTTTCCCAACAAACCCACATGGCTGTCTCTGTTTTGGGGAGCTTTTTCCTCCCATTAATTCAGAAAATAAAATAAGTGCATCTCCTGATACTAACAAACACCTTTTCTTTTTCTTTTTCTTTTTTCTTTTTTCTTTTTTCTTTTTTCTTTTTTCTTTTTTCTTTTTTCTTTTTTCTCTTTTTTCTTTTTTCTTTTTTCTATTTTCTTTTTTTTTCTTTTGGTGGGGTAGTAAATCACTAAACTGTCATAATGAAGTTTAGTTTGTGATGTTGGCAAAGACATGGTTGCAATAAAACTAATGTAAATGAAGGGAGGAACACATCAGTAAAAGTGAAAGGTGTCTTGTGTTTGGAAAAACCTTTAATTTGCTTTCAAATTACTGTTAAGTCTCTCATGAAGTGCTTTTACAGTGTAAAAAAAGCTATTTCCACTGTGTTCCTCTCTGTAGATTAAACTGGAACAGACATAGCAGAATTGACCTGAACTGTAGTAAAGCTTTACTTCCTTAAACAGGATTTGGGGTAGATTTATTGAACATTTTGGTCTTATAAAGCATTGTGACAAATTTAATGAATTTCAGGAGCTGCTGTCCTGGTCATCTACTACTTCTTTCTGTCACTGGATGGAGGGGTTTTGAGATGGAACTCAGGAGATAAATGCAGGAGCATAACTTTGCAACACAAGTCTGGGTGGGAGGGTCATCTTGTCTGCTTGATCTCGGAAATATCTTTTTTCCCTCCTTTCATTTTGGATCAATCCAAGTGAGGTCCCTAATTCAGTAAAGATGCTGATGAAGGTAAACTGTCTTCATCACTGCAGCTTAATCTGGCAAATCAGCTCCAGAGGTTTGAAAGTGCATCTGCTTGTGAATGGATAATTAATTGGTGCCAGCAGAGCCAGAAAGAGAGGTTAGTGTGATGCAGCTGTCTTTGCTGGGGTCTTATTCCTGTCCACTTTGCATTTTTGGGAGTCACAGTAAGGGCTTAGCTGTGTCGCACAGCTTTTGTGTGGTATAGCAGCAAGGAGACCTCCAGTGCCTACAGTAACGTGCCTTTGACTTCTGCTTCAGGCCTACACCATGAGAGGGGTCATGACCACCGGGAAATTGGACTTCCTGTCCGCAGCTGTGTAAGTCACTGCTGCTGTGTCACACATGCCTTGGGTCCTGAGCTCAAGGCCCATTTTCTGAGATTTTCCAGGTACCAGTGTAAACCCCTGTCTTTAATGCAGAGTTACAGTGTAGGAACTGCCTTTTAAATGGATCTGCCTTGTACACAAATCTAAAAGGCACTAAGTTTTCCAACATAACATTTAATTTATAAACCACAAGAAAACACTACTTCGATTTAGCTTGTTTCCCTTTTGGAAAGCCCATAGAAACAACACTAGTAGTTTCTTTAACCATGCCTTCCCACTCCCCATACCCACAACCAGAAAGCCTTATAAATTTACTGGTTTATTTTTTAAGGTGAGTGTTGAGGAATCATTAACTATCTGTCTGATGGTTTCCTGCTGTCATCAAAACTACTACTTATTAGAAATTAGGCAGAATTATAATACTGAGACATGTCCTATTTTTTCCTTCTCACATCCTCTGTTTTTATCTCTTTCTTCATAATCATGTTCTCATGCTTCCGAATGGGTTTGTCTAGTGTTTTGTTCCTTAGAAACTTGCTATCAGCTTTGAGCTTCTTTACAGTTTGCAAACAGAATCGGTTGCAGTTTCTAACTTCTTAAGCTAAAAAAAGATTTACTCAAACTAGTTGAATACCTCCTTTAACTGTATTTCGCCTTGGGTTGATGAAAGTAAATGTGCTAGGGTAAGATGCAGTGTTTAGTCTAGGAAAAGGCAGCGGGGCACTCTGATGTGAGGCACAGAGGGGAGCACAAACACAGCGACTCCCAAGGCAGGGGATCAGAGCCACAGAGCTGATGAGCATCTGCTCTGAGTCCCTGAGAAGCTCAGCAGCAGCTTAGTTGTCCTGTGGAGTATAGTCTGCATTGCTTCTGCAGCACGACGGGCCCTCATGCAGCCTCCTGGAACACTGCGGAGTGTGGTGCAATGACTCCTGCCACCTCTTCTTCTCCTCCTCCTCCCACTGCAAACCTCACCTCTTCCATAACAGCTGTACTTGGCCTGGTACAGCACCTACAGCAGGGTTGTGCAGCTCTGCTCAAGATGGTGGGTGTGGTTGGTGACAAGCTAACTTTGTCTAGGACTTGGCAATGCCCAGCGCCCCTGGTTTGGGGAATATTGAGTAAGGATGCCCAAGGTGGCTTTGAGAGGGCTCCATTCTCTGCAGAAGTGGACATTTCTGTCTCTGAAAGCCGTTTAGTCACCTAAAAGGAGGGATGTGGGGTATGGAAGGTTTGTATGCTGGATAGTAAGAACTGTGGAAGAATTTACAGGTTGCAGTAGGTGCTGAACACAGGGCAGTGACATGGCAGAAAAACAGTGAGGGTGATAGCCTGACAGGAAACTACTCAGTAGAAATAAGGAGTCAATATTGCTTATATAAACTAATATGAGAACACTTCAGGTCTTCCGCTTTTCAGAATATGTTGGGAATAGGAAACGACTCAGAGGAAAGATAAAAGTGATTTTTAGGACTGGAAAACAGCCTTCACAGTAAATGACATTAGGAGACCACTAGAATTACCTCATTAAAGTGAATGTGAAGGTGCCATTTGATCCTGTTCGCACAGGGAATAAGATGTTTGGTATTATAGGGTGCTTAACCTCACAGGCAATTATGCAGAGATCCAGTGCTGAAAACTAAAGTTAAACAAATTCAAAGTAGAGAAGAGGTGCAAATTTTTAGAAGGGAGGACAATTAGCATTTTAGCGGCTTACCAAAGGATGTGAAAGATTCTCCATTACTTTCAGTCCTTAAATCAAGATTGGATGCCTGCCTAAGAGATATAAATAACTACTAGCTATTTATACAGCTTGATATAAGAATCATTGAGTGAAATCATATGGTCTGTGTTACAAAGGACTTTTTTATGCTAGAAAAGGAGAATTGTAAGTAGCATTAGCTATATGTTTGTAATTGCTACTTGTGAAGATAATAATTGCAAGAGAAAAAATATGTTCCTTCTCCTTTAGTAATCATGTTTTCCTTGGATTTATGTATGTATCAGTCAGAATAGCTGATGCTTCTTTCAGTTCTCTCACCTGCAGACTTAAATAGTACCAGCTATGTTTTTTTTTACAGTCTACTCAATGTGAAATTAAGCAGTTATTGGTGTTTCTGGTTTTGCTTCCAGATTTTTATACTAGCATGCTTCGTACTAAAGTGTGTGAATTATAAACACTGAAGTAGTGTTTAACAAAAAGCTCCAAACAACTAAACAAACCAACCCACAAAAAAAATAAAAAAGAAAAAAATACCGTCTCCTTTTGAAATAAAAATAAAAACATAAATAATATCTCCACATTTTATGTGGAAAATCAGAACATAAAACTGAGTCTATATTTCCTCATTTAAAAAGCCTGAACTATCTGTCAAGTGTATATATAGAACCTTAGTCTACAGATATAACATGCATACATCTAAGTAAAGAGAAAAGCACATTTTAAGATACTTCAACTGAAAGGGCAAGGTAGAGATCACATGGTTTATTTCCAAGTAATGGTGGTAGAAATCAAATTCTTCTAAAACTGTAAAAACAGAAGGCCTACAGAGGTCTCTCTGGTTTAAAAAATCTGTTCTAATAATTCCAGAATTACAACTACAACCTTAAAAGAGCTACCTGTGCATTTTTGTTACAGACAAAGTAATTCTGTTCAAAATTTATAAAAAATAACTTTTCTAAAGATAGGTTTTTCCGAAAGTGTGTTGCCAGGCCTTAGGTGTCCTCAGCTATCTGTAGTGGATTACTTCCTCTTACTGAATTTCAGCAGTGGCGTGGTGGGAAAGCCTTGGTGACAATGCTAATGCAATAGGCGTGATTCTTTCTTCCCTTTCAATTTATTTTGGCAATCTTGCAAGAGGAGGGTAGCAGATCTAAATCAGCTACTGTAGCAGTGAGTGCGCTGAATGCTCTTTGATGTTCTCTCTCTGTTATGTCTTCTGTAAGGTAATAATCAGGCAGGTAATTAAAAGATTATTAGGATCATGCCCAGCTTTTGATGTGCTTGGTTTTCCAAAATGACTCCATTAGGGGTGGTGGACATAGTAAAAGTTGACAGAAACTATGGCTGGGCAATGGAGCTCCAGAAGGGATGAGAAGACACTCACTTTGGCACCCGGCTGTTGCTTGCAGGGGCTATTCGGTGGGTGGTGTTGCTGGACAGATGATTTGAACCAGCGGCTGCTTGACTCACAACCAAACACTTCAGCTAATTCATCAAAGGGCTCTTGAGTGCTTCAGTTGTTCAAACTTAAAAGGTTAAGGCAGTAAATAGTTTATTGCCACTGAGGCCCGTTGAACATTGATCACTGCTGAATTCCCTCTGTTTAGATGTAACTTCTTTTGAAATATGCTCTGTAGGTTTAGTCTGAGAACAGGGTAATTGCCGTGAGGGCTTAAAATTTGAAAGCAGACACTTCTACAGACAGAATGCAATAGGTTGCCAAGACAGACTAATGTGAAACAATACAGTGTTATATTTTTCTTAATTCTCGGGATTTGAACGAAGCAATAGGAAAGACCATTTTGTGAGGCATGGATGAGTAAAGTCATGTGGAGTTTGCCCCTTTCATGCTTGTTAATAAGACCTTTGCTATAGTCCTATTTCCAACATCTCTGGGGTTTATGCTGCAATTTTGAGCAGCTGATGGTTCCCCTTAGCCTAGTGTTGGGGAGTTACTTAATCAGCATGCAATTAAGGTTTTTTTCAGTGCGGGCATTGATATGGTGAGGTTACACACATTCCAGAAAGTACTTCTGCTTCTCACGTAGCTGTATGTGTTTTTCATAGCACACATTTATATACAGCTCTTATGCGAAGCTCTGCATTTCTGAAGTGTGGTTGGCGGTATCCCGTCAATGCATAGTGCTGGTTGTGTGCCCAACCAGCTTTGTGAACATCAAGGTCTGCCAAAACATGATCTAATGGCTCCAGGCTTTGGATTCAGATTTACTAATTTCTCTGACAGGGGGGAGAGGGGTATGGGGGATGGTAATGGGTTTGGGAGGGCAGATTACAGTGGTAGTTTAAAAGCACAGAACCACCCAAAGCTTTTTTGATCATATGTGATATCACCATAGCATATGTAAAAATACCATGGTTTTAGTGATCACGTTCCTCCTCTTTAAAAAGGTGAAGGCTCCTAAACTTAGTCCCTGACCCAACCAGCAGCTCCACCAGGATGAAACCCTGTCTCCATGGGGAACGTCTCAACTTTGCTGAATCTGTGTATGCACTTGAGGTTTAAAATTAGCTCTGGTTAAGCTGAGGTTATTTATATTTACATAATTTATTAATTTTGCAGTAAAAGTGCTGATACAGACACATTAAGACACATAAGAAATTTTAGAGGATCTTGAGCCTGTTGATCTATCATTCTGTAGCATATTACATATGAATGTAAACTTTTAAAGAGGACTTGTGGTCTGGACAACATGCTGAACAGATCTGGAGCTAGTTATCAGAGATAATATCTACAGTCTTTTGTTCCAGGAATAAAAATGTAACTTCAGATTGCAAAGAAAGGGAGCTGAAATATGTTCCTATACAACATAAATGGAATTTTTCAATAAGTTCAGTGAAATACTTTTGTCAAAATATACTGGAATGTCATAAGTTAATTCCAAACTCCAATTTTATATGTATGAATATTTTTATATAGTTTTGAAGAAAAAAAGAAACCGAATCATAAAAATTAAAATTCCTGTACTTAACACATTTCTATCAAGTTCAAGACCAAAGCAGTAAAGTGAGAAGTGGGGAGAAACCTGATGAACAGTCAGCCAGTTTCTCAATTTCTCTGTATGTGGCCTTACTCTTTACAGAGAAAACAGTACCTCAGACTTGCTGGCTGTGAAATTTTTAGTTCATCTTTACCATGGAGCATATCGCATTTTTTTCCTCTTTTAGGCAGAGCTGTGAACAGATGATGGATGAACTGTAGACTCATCGTGTTCAAAATACCTGTTTAATTTTAAAAGCCCAGCCCCTCCTTGACAGGGCAGTCATCCTTTTTTGTAACAATAGAAGTAACATTGCGGAGTCATAGTTCAGCTCCAGTGAAAGACTTCATTCAAGGATTTGATAAATAGCAAAGGGAAATGTGAGAAAAGTAGTGTGACAGCTAAAAACTTTTTGTTATCCCCTCCTTCACTGCCTTGAACTGTAATTTTTTTCTATATGTTTAAGGTTAGGTGAGAATTCACAGAGAAGGCAGCATAATTTTCAGCTGAGAGAGATTTCAAGGATGAACTTGCAGATTTTAAAGAGACAAAGAATTAATCTGAACTAAAGCTTGTACTGTGTAAAACTGCTTGTACTGTGCATTTTAGAGCAACTGTTGCATCTCATCTGTTCTTCAAATACTTCAGTTTTGCCATTTCTAGTGGATCTGAAGAGAATAATAAATATTTGTAACAGACTTCTGAGATGCAGTGTATATTTGGCTCTACTGTGTGCTGGAATGTCCTAACATACAATTTTATAAGCATACCATTTTTTCAGATACTGTATATTATGCAAATGCATTAATTGAATGGGTTTTGCCTTTAGAATTTTGTGGGAAGCTATAGTTTCAGAAGTGTTAGTGGCTGTTAGATATTGATGAGAACTAAAGTCTTGGGGTAGTGCCGGGATATACAATACTCCTAGGGTAAGATTGCTATATAACTTTGACGTGGTATCTAATTAGATCTCATACCTACATATGATAAGTTCCTGTGATAAGATGTTGCACAGTGTTACTGTCTGCTGGCAGAGAGTGAATATTATCAGTGCAGTAAAATGAATCAAGTATGTATGCATCCTCTCACCTGAGAAAGAAAATGCATTATTTCCTCTTTTTACAGGATTAAAACTCCCTGTAAATATGCTATTAGGCTGATACATCACTATACTTTCCAAGCATAGTAGTTTTCTCCATAAATCTGGCAAGACTATAGCATGAAAAAATGTGTCTGCATCTGCATTTCCGTACAGTGAATATGTAAGGAGGTACCAATTGGTTTGAATTGGGTATATGTTAGCTAAGTCTGTTTACCTGAAACTGAGGATTATCTGCATAGCTCAGTAATTTAAAATGGTTTGACCCTCACTTTTTCAAATAAAACACTTCCTATTGTTATCCACTCAGTTTCTTTTCAGGAATCCAGACTTGTACAATCAAATATATAGAGCATACAGCTTCGGTGCTCTCTAATGATACCTTCTAGCACTACAAGCAGAAAAAAAAGGTGTAGTTATATGCAGATGGGACTGATAAATGATGTTGCAGTTTTAAGGTTAGCACAGTTTATTTGAATTTTCTGAGTAACAGCCTTTGCAGGTTTAATCACATTTTGTTGTGTTTATTAATCCTATTGCTATATTAACTGAGAGCTACTGACAAGTTTGATTTATATGTATATGTGGCTCTTTTTTACTTGTATTATTTATTTTACTTGTATTTATTTGTCTTAATCTCTGTTTTTTCCTTTATTATGCTGACATGAGACATGACTTTTTTATTCATGCTGTTAATTAGGAAAAAATAGGAACTCTTAACAGTTTGATCTTAAAGGGTTCACTAATGTAAACTATCAATCTTCTGGTTTTCTTAATCAGAAAGACACCTCTTTCCCTTCCCTTTCCCTCCCACCCAACAGAGGAGCAAAAAGAGACAGTTCTCCAGGGTGTGGTTATCATGAGATAATTGCAACCCTGAGGGATTTGAGACACTTGGGTGCATTTCATACCTTGTAGCTGTCCAAGGATGAGATTTTCACATGAAGGCTCCACCCCATCGTATTTTATCTTTTATTGCATACATCAGTCTGTGTGCTTAGGGATCATTTATCATTTCCCTAATATTCACCAGGGTACAAACAGTTCTGTTCTAGTTTCATTCAGCCTCCTTATTTCTCCCTCCTTCTCCAGCCCAAAAAAAAAAAAAAAAAAGTGTTGGCAAGATGCTAAAATTATATAATGGCGGTTCTGTATTTAATGCAGAAATCGTACATTATCCTAAAAACCCTTCACCTTTGAGTACTCTTTGTCCTTCTGAGAACATGATATATGGCTGCATAGTGCACTTAGCAACATGACTTCATTTAAATCTTTCAGTTTTCGAGAAAGGGATTACTGTCTAGAACCTAACCGGTATTAAAAATACATATTTTCAGATGCAACTGCAGTTAACATCAGCTTAAATTTGTGTGTGGAGAGCACTCCTGCAACATGAGAGGTGTTAAAATCTATAGGAGTGGAAAGTGAAACACTTGCTGAGGTTTTGATTTCATGCCAAAACTTTTTAATTTTTTACCAATTATAGAATTCTTCATCAACATTGACTATTTACATTTCTCAGCCTTCCCAGCACAGCTTCTTTGGTATATACTAGTGATGCAGGGTCAAAAATTAACTAAATGTTCCAACTCCCATATGACACTTGAGCAGTTTCCTCTGCTTCTCTGGCTAACAGGCAGCACCAGTATTTTTCTCCCCCTGTTCTTGCGGTTCCTTGACAGAACTTCCTGTATCCCAGGTGAGGATGCTCAGAGCCCCAAAGCAGCTTGGGGTCAGCACTCTGGAAATTAGCTAAAACTCCTACTGCAGCCATGAGACGTAGCATTCTTAGCTTATGTCAGTGTTGTGTGCAATCATGGATCTTAGCTTGCGGTATTTTTTCATCCAGCCGTACTTCACAGCTATTCAGCACATCTCCCTCATGGACAATCACCACTTATAATGACCTGTGCAGCAGGACTCTCTCAGTGGTGCGTAGAAGTTCTAAAGATTCCTCCTTTTCGTATGTGCATTTGCGGGCAGCTTAGTATTACGACCTCTTCTTTGGCTTAATACGGTGTGATAAAACTTGTATGCTGAACTTGATTTCCTCTCACTTCACTGCCTGATTGACAAGCTCTGGAAACTCAATTTCCTTAGTTTCAATTAAATTCTTGTGAATACTTCTTGCTTGGAAGGATATGAAAACTGAGTGTGCTGTGTTATAGAGGCTTGCAGGCATGTAGAGAAAACGTATTTGAATGGGAAGACAGGTTAAAAAAATCCCAAGATAGATTTACATGTTTCCTTCCACATTTATCTCTCTCTGTAAGATAAATGCACCCTGTTGGCATGTGTTTTATGATCCTGCCATTTCTTGACTGAGATATCTGTGAGTCATTCAGAAAAGAAAAAGCATGATTGAAAAGTGCTAATTGAAATAAAATATTTGCATACAATAGAAACATGGCATCTGCCTGAGCTATACATTCTTTTCAAACTAAAATGCAGCCGTACACGATTTTATAGACTTCACCTTGTATTTGTGAAATTTGATGTTCCCACTGATCATGTTCACTACATTTTGGCAACTTGGTTTTGTTTCCCACTTTGCTTTTCCAACGTGCCTCATTCTGAGTCTGCAAAATTCACTTTGAAAGCTGATGGAGCTTTTTATATGCCAGTCAAGTCTTACTCAAAGCTGCTTTGAGGGGGAGGTTTACTGGTTTACGTTGAATGCCGCACTCAAGTACAGAGGCACTATACTAGAGGAGCACTGCCTTGTAGGTGTCAATATGGTTTCTTGTAACTTCTAACACTACAAGAGACAAAAACTTCAATGCTGTCTTAGGGCACAGTCAAATGGACTAAAGTAATATAGTATTTGTTTGTGGGGGCAAGAGTAGAAACTCCCAAACTTGTTGGTTTTATGCAATACCGGGTCCCCATTTCCTCAGTGATTTGCCTTAATGTTTAAGTGAAAAGCAGCTATTATTCCTAGTCCTTTTCTCTCTGTCAGAACCCAAGAGATAAGTGAAAAACAGGGCTGAGGTTAGTGTTGTGGGTTACAGTAACCAAATCAGTTGCAGTGTTCTGCTTTGATTTATGATCACCATGCCTCATGAGTGCCAAAGCTGCCTTTTAAAATTAATGCCTATTCCTTACTTTCTAAGAATTGTAATGGAGAGTCTTTAATAGTCAATAATAAATATAAGAATAAGTAAAGGCGAAGGGGATGCCAGCAGAAAATCCAACAGACTGATTTATTTTCTGAGATGAACATCCTTCTTGTTCAAAAAATAATAAAGTTTAACCAGAGGGTCTCATCCCTCTCAACTCTCTGCCCCTTGGCCTTTCCCTCCTTACCCCCATATACCTGTCGAGACACATGTTTTTTTCTGAATCATCCCTGAGTTTTTTTCTACCTAGCCACCCACATCCTTCTGAGGCAGCTGAGTTGATTAAGTAGAATGTTTTGTGTGGGGGATTGCCTTTGAGTTCAAAGTGCTCACTGTCACATAGGAAAGAGCAGTGTTCTCCCTGAAAGGATTCAACTGGAGAAGATGTAAGACACATGGTTTCTTAAGTATTATAACTACATTAAAATCTGAGTTCTAGCAGTGATAAAAGTGTATTTCATTCCTATAGCTTCTTACATAGGATGAATTATCACAGTCCACTTTGAGGTCTGTAATTATTGTTATCCCCATCTTGCCTGAAATGGAGTGTTAAAATCAGGTGTTACTACAGCGAGTTTACTGAAAGCTGTTTCTACAGGTTTATTACATCATTCCCAACAAAGCCATCATCAGCTACTGTATTTACAGATGCTATTAATACCCTGATTTTAAAATTAATCATATGAAGTGTCTGTACATGCACTACAGATGAGGGTATAATGCTCATCTACTAGGATTCACCAACTTTAGCATTTCAAGGTGGGGTGGGTTCTTTTGGTTTGTTGGTTGTAATTTTAATAAATTTAAAGGATTCAGTGGTTTTCTTTCAGGGCAAGTGCAAACCTCAGACTGTTGTATTTACTCAAAGAACATTTTTGAATGTCAGCTGCTCTCAAGAACAAGTAGACGGAAAAGAATGCTGCTGGTTTTGTGGAGAAAAAGAAATAGATTGGTGTTGGAATTGCTGTCCTTTCTTTGAGTAAGATTTTGAAATAAAATGTCACAGATAACCTTCATTGGAAGAAAAGGCAATTATTTGCCCTGTTCAAAAAAGAAAAATGAAAACCCCGCCCCCCCAAACCCTGGTGACTTATTTCTTGACATGCTGTTGCATGTCATTTCATTTTCCCAGTCATTCCTACTGGAGTACTGGAGCAGCAACTGTGGGAATGTGGCAACTGTGGGTGAGTGTCTTTTTCCAGTACATACATATCCATCCAAATTTGCCCCATGCAATTAGCCATCCCAATTTAATTCTTAACACACATGCAGTAAAAATGAACAAAAGCCTCAGAAATTAATTATGTAGAAGTGTGGGTTATGCTGAAAACATTCTAGCTAAAGAGGAGTTGGTGTAGTTTTTGGTTGCTTTATGTCAAAGCAGAGAGTAGAATTAGGTCTATGGAGGTGTAACATTATGAAGAATTGTAAGTGATTAGTCCCCATGATGAACAACGGGAGGATATGGACTTACTGAGGAGAGTGAGTGGAAGAGGAACAGGTCTGAAATCATGGCTTTTGTTTAGAAGATGTGGCTTTATGATATTTTTCTCTAATGGTGATATATTTGTTACTTTAGTATTTGAAGAATAGACTGAGTGCACAAATGGGGGCAGACATTGTTTGCTTGCTGACACGGAGTACTTAGCATCTCCTTTGCGGCATGGATGCAGGTGTTGGATTTTGAGCTCTGAAACCCCCCATCCTCCACCACTCCAGGTACCTCAAGGCAGATTATGTTGCCTAGATACTTGTGCCCAAGACAGAAGACATGATTTTTTTCTCCATGTGTATGCACATACTTATTTATTTTGTCAAAACTCCATGTTCTCCTTTGTCTTAATGAAGTCCTACCTGTTTTGAAAGCTCAGCTACAACCAAAGCACCACAACATAACAAGCTGCAATGTGTGGTCAGAGTTGAGGTACCTGTCCACTCTTAGCCTGTGATGAATGAAGTGATTTGATCCTAGAGTAGCTGACAGAGAGAGCTAAGACAGGTTGCTTTATCTTGCTTTTGCTGTGGTTTAAAAGCATGTCCAGATAAAGTTACCTTGGCTCCATGGAGAAATAATAATTTGTTTTCTTGCAGCGACTTGGCTGTGTCTGCACCCTTAGCTTTCAAATTGAATGGCCAAGTCAGGCATATTTACAGGCAGACCAGCTAATAGGGTTTATGATCCCATTAAAAAGTAATACATGCACATTCATCTAGTTAATTTTTTTCTTGTAATATCTTTGTGAAGTAGGGAAGCTCTTTCAACCCCTGGTTAGCTGTAGGGAAGGAGATAGCAATTCTTGTTAGGAGGAAGAGAAAATGCTTTTAATTTTAGAAAGTTAAAACTTACATATTTCCATAGAGTAAGAGGTAAAAGCTTTTGTTAAACATTATAGAAAGTGGTTTTTTATGAAGTATGTGTCATATCTCTAATACTTGCTTCATTCAGAGTATGTGCAGCTTGGTCAAGATGAATCAAATGAGTTATAGGACTACCAGCAGTTAGTGGGTTTTCTCATCTTTTTATCATGAGCTGTGCTACATCAGTTACTAGGTGGATATATCCCAGAAAGCCAACCCAAAATAATGACAAACATGACTTGGAGAATTGGTCAGACAATGTTCAGTAGATAAGGTGTGGGCAGGAGGGAAAAAGTAACAACAAAAAAATTTGGTTAAAAAAGTAATTTTATACCAAGTTTAAAATTTTTACTTACTTTTGAAAAAATTGGGAAATGATTCTACAAAGGTTCTGCATTTCTTCAGTAGATTTTATTTCCAGATTAAATGCCCTTACAGATAAAAAGACCCTAGCCCATATTTAAATCTGTCAAAAAATCCATACGTGAAATATTATTTTATTTCCTCATGGAGGGAGAAGCATTTCTGGTTCTTCAGGGCTACCTGAGAAACAGTTGTTTGAACTGCTTCTAAGCTTTCTAAAACAATGCATTTGGCATGAGAAATTGCAGTCTGGGAAGTAATCTTCGTAAGTGATAAGTAATAAATGCTGAAAACATAATTTCTCTCTGGTTGAGAAAGCAAGACTTCTGGCATGGCCCATAAACTTTACCTTGTTTATGAGTAGGGGGGAGACTACTCGTAAACCTTGTGCATGAGTATGACTTACAAGAGAGTCAAGAAAGGTAGTCATTTGCAAAACATTGGGATAATTCTAGCTTCTAGGCAACACAGGAGTTGTATCAACATTTGGGAGGGTCCAGTGTGCTAAGTCATGTTTTGCAATCTTTTTGGCTAGGAAGACAAAGAGAGGAGAGACTGTTATCAACAAAGCTGTGCCATAGTAGATTGTTGCTGTAGTTCAGTATCTATCTACCTTGCCATCCATTCAAAGTCCATCAAAATCATAAAGCAAATAGGCGGTGAAGGTTTGTTGGGTTTTGTGAGGGTTTTTTTCTTTTTTTTGTGCTTGTGATGATGTTTTTATCACTTCTGTGCAGAGCATCTTTCTATGTGTTCTGAAAGCATCAAGGAAGCAAATATGAAAGTTTTTTAAAAGGCATCAAAAGTTAAAAAAACCACCAAAAACTATAAACTAGTTGTCATGTAGAATTTTAGATAACCTGTATGTTTTAAATGAATTTCTACATATGTGAAAGTGAGTAAAAATGATGCTATTTCTTTCAAAGTGACTGCATTCCCTGCATGCATTTTATTCATAGCTCTCTATTCCCCTGGTACATATAAAGCAAAATGAATTGGCTATCTTTTTACATCTCCCTTTGAATGTTCTCTAGTGACTCTGCGAGTTGCCCCTTTTTGTCTTTCTACTAAATAGCATTTAAAGCTTCTGGCACAGCTGGACTTCAGTATGTAAGAAAGCTTTTAGCGTATCACAGTGTCACTAGCCATTGAAGCTACAAAATTTGAAGCATCAAAGCCCATCCCGACTTTGCTGCGTGTGCCTTATGCTTAAAAACTTGGGTAAATATGTGCATTGTCCAACTACCCCTGAACAAGATCATGCAGAAAAGGAATAAAGAATCAACGGTTCTTTTTTTAAAGCTTCTTTTCTAATCTCTGTAATTTGAAACTGAAGACTTTGAACAGTGGGTTGGAGATTGTTCTGCAAGATAAATCCCTTGCATCACATAACCCTGACAACTCCCCAGTTCCCTCAAATTAATAACAAATGGATGAGAAGATAAGCAAAACTAATGGGGAGGTTACATTTTTGTGACAAAGGTTTATGGCCATACTGAATCTCATGTTCTGTGATATCCCCCCTCCTTCTCCTCCTCCACTTTGGTATTTTTTTACTATCAGATCTGAGCATTCCTCTATCTGAAGCTCTTCTGTGAACGAGATATGATGAATAGCAAGTTGGACTGTGTGCCTCTGAAAAGTTGCTGTGAACAACTCTTCGCTCCCCCAGTAGAAAAAAAATCACTGATTTTCTACTAAAGCGGTCCTTGTTCTTGCACACTGTACAACCACTTTCTACTCATTGGATGGTGCTACATGTCTAAATAGTGAAAAACACTGCTGTGATCCCCTGTTCTCTTAAAATTGTGCAATAATTTGGTTTGGGAGCAATTTCTGAGTGTCATTTGGACTGCCTCTTTCCATAAAGCAGGTCCAGCTTACAGCAGGTGACTCAGGGCTATGTCTGATTGATTGAGTTTTGAGTACCTCCAAGGGTGGAGGTGCCACAGCCTCTCTGCACAACTTGTTTCAGTGTTAGACTACCCATGTTGAGAACTATTTTTTCCTAATATCTAATTGTAACTTTTCATGTTTCAACTTGTGTCCGGTTTCTCCAGACCTGTCTCTGGGCAACTCTCTGTAAATTAACTCTGTTAAATTCTCTTAATCCACTAAGTTAGCTGGTTAATAAGCAGAGGAATAAACAGTTTACAAATTACCTTTATTTGGACATCTGCTCCAAACCCACACATTTCAATCAATAGTCAATAACCAAGACAACTGGACAGGATGTAGGAGACTTTGCTTTATTAAAACGGAGCATGGATATTTCAATTTCAGGATTGTGGCACTGACATTTTGAAAATATTAGGCAACTGGTGGCTCTTCTATACCTCTTAACTGGTCAGGCATATACCAGTGGGCTGCTTTAGAGGAAAAAGTGAACATGATGACCTCATGAGCTGGATTTACGGCAGCACCTGCAGTTTGCCATGGAGGAGTCACTTTTTGAAGACACCAAATAATGAATCTGGCTATCAACCCCTACTAGTCTAACAAATATAAAACTTCGTTACTCAGGGAGTATTTCTTCATGCTTATACTCTGCTTTGGGTTGATTTTTTTTTTTCTTTCCCCTGCCCCCCCCAACAAAAAGTAGTAGTTTTCCCAAAATGAGGGGCAAAAGAATCCTGTTCTAATAATGCCAAGCTATTTTTCTTTAAAGAGTATTTCAGATCGTTTTCATCAAGAACTTGAAATTAACTAGGAGGACACTTGTAAGGAAAACTTATCCAAGCCAAACCATGAGAAGCTGCCATAAGAACATACACTGTGGATATGTTAGGGGTCCTTTTTCCTAATCCTAGAGTATTTCAGCTGCACAAAGAAAGTTGCTTAGGGAAGATTCTCCGGCAGGGTAGTTCAACTGCAAGGTAGCTACGGACTTCAGGCTGCTTCAGACTAGCGGCACTCTGGTTTTATTTTGTGTGAGCAATAGCAGTATAACTTAGCTGTTCATGATTTTTTTAGTGCTTGCAGAGCTGAAAGGCAATAGCTGCTTTTGGATGCTGCAGTGCCTGATGCTTGGGGATGGAGTGGAAGGTGATGCATGGCTTTGCTGCTGTTTTTATCCTAAGTAATTTTTTCAGACTTAAAAGTACACTTCTGTTGTGAGGCTTCTGCTTCATATCACCCCTTTTTTCCCACATGCATTTCCCAGATCTCACTATACATGGAGAAATGGATGGTGGGGAGCCATGAATGAACTCAACTGTGCTTCACCCCTCATTTGCGCTTATTTTGAAGGTGCAAAGATGTGTGTGTTTAGGGCAATGCACAAGTTTACATTCAAGCTCCTCTTTCTTGTGTGTAATGAAAACTACTTTGGGGTTACTTGTAGAAGACTAAGCTGGTCCCTAAAGCAGTCTGTTGTGGTTTATGGCAGACTGCTTGAACATGAAGATCCTGAAGGGTCCTTTAAGATACCTAAACAGCAAATAGCTTATTTTTGCACTTTAGTTTGGGTTTTTACATTTAGAGGTGAAGGTGAAGTACTAGCCCACTGATGTCAAAAACAAACTTTTAACCATGTCAAGAAGTCTTTCCAGTCACTCAATCTGTGGTCCATAATACAATAGAGCTGCAGTGGAACTCACCCACTGGGACCTCAACGTAAGCACTGGCAGAGAAGCACATCTTTTATCAGCTGCACTGCTTATTCCTCTGCATCATGAGTGACTTCAAAATACAAGTTATCCAAGCTCTTATGTTGCAGCAATATTGTGAATAGCTTGGGCTAACATGAATTTTAGGAGAAATATTGACTTCTGCTTCCACTTATAAAACTTTTTCCTTGCTAATTCTGTTTATAATCATGTTCTCAAATTACTCTAATTTTATACAGATCACTTTTTCTTTTTTTTTTTTTTTTTTCCCCTATTTTATTAATGAGAGAACAGGGAAAGAAATAGGAAAGAAGAGAAATCTACAAAAGGCGTATTCCTCTTATCCAGAATTTCAGTCATTGTTTTTCAGTCATTTTCTATTTAGCTAAGAAGTGAAATAGGTCTTTAACATATCAAGTATTGCTTACTAATAAGCAGTTCAGAGCTATTGAATAGATTATTTTTCTATATAACAAAAAATATATAGTTGTTTGGGGGATTTTGGTATCTTTTAACAATTTTTATTGGGTTCAGAGGACAATGAGTTAAGCATTCATTATGAGTTAAGGGGTTGGGGCAAAGAGGAATTGCATTATACTCCTAGTAGGTTACCTGACATTTTTGTAGATATATAGATTTTTCCCCCTCCGCTTGACACTGCCCAGCTCCCCCCAAATTCTTAAGATTTCCTAGAATCCCTAGGATTTTTTTTTTTTTTTTCAGTGTGTTAGGATTTTATAGGGATGCTTGGCCCATAGTCCTTATTGGATTTAGCAACTGGAATGTTATGCTTTACATGCCTGTTCCTAGGGGTTGAGCAGTTTGTTTACTGAGATGATATAAATGATCCCAGTGGTTTTTATTGGCAGTGGAAGGCACACTGAATATTCAAAGCAAACAGAACTGATCTTAAAGAATACAAAAAAGTAACCGCTGGAAACTTGTGAGACTTGAAACATTTCTGAGCATTTTTTCTGCTTTGTGATTTGCTTCTCCATGTAAACCTTTCTTAATGCTTAAAGAGACCTGACACATATCTTCTACTCTGATAAATCAAAAGAATCTACTCTAGGTTGGTTTTTGTTTTTTTTTTTTTCTCAAGAGAGCAAAGATGCTTATTTTAATGTTATAGTTAGGTTAGCCACCTTTGCTTTTACTGTTAAAGAACAATAATTTACATTTATATTATCCTATATCCTCCTGGGGCTTCACATAAGCTTCCCTGTTGTAACACCAGCCTTCCAGAAATCCCATCTTCTGAAACGGAGAAGGCTGTAAGAAGTAGATGAACCTTCAAGTTGTTATTTATATTCCTTAGTTAGAGCGCTGAAGCATATTCTGCTAGCACACACTATTTTTGGTTGAAAGCTAGCAGTTAATATGATTGCAGCCCGTCTGTTGGATTGTTCCAAATGACAAAACAGAGATGAAGTATCTCACAAAGCCAAACCTGTGTGTGTGCTAAATCGATAATTTTCAGAATATCACCACTGTTGACAACTCATTGGTCAGGCGCAAGTATTACTAAGTCTGCAGTCTTGTATATAGTACTCATAGACATGATAGGAATGTGTTCTTGTGGAGGGTAAGACCCATATGTTTTCATTTAGATAGTTTTCAGTAAGCTTCTAAATCTTGTTAAAGACCTTGCTAAGCTTGGTTTTGAATGATCAGTTGGGAAACATCATATTTAAAACATTGCTCTATTAAATTCAAATCTCTTGTAGAGATTGAATCTGGTGATTATAAAGAAAGAAAGAAATGGAGGTAGGGTGAGAGTTCAAATTCAAAAGGTAGAAACCAGTTCACAAAACTCACTGTAATTCTTGAAGCCATGTGAAAGAGGAAACAGAACATGGTTCAGTGTATTTGTATTGCATCCTGTGATTCCAGGAATGTTGTAGTTAATGAAAGTATGCTTTTCTCAAAATTTTGTCATCCTAGGGGTGACATCCTAGCCTTGCTTTTGAAAGTTTTAGTTACCCAAGAATACATTTGAAATGTACTATATTAGGGATGAATCCAGCAGTGAAGATACTTAGTGATAGAAGCCCTATGTGCATAAGGAGAATGTTTCCTCTTTAGTATTCTTTGAGGCAATTCTGCAAGGTGTTCAGGACCTGAAAACCTGGAACTGAAGTACTTTTGACCAAGGATTAAAGTGCCTCCTCATTGTTGTGTCCACCTCTAATGACACATTGTTATCGTTACATATTGAATGGACTAAATAGACACATCTTAAGTGTATATATTCACAGTATCTCCAAAGATTAATGGAGATACTATGATAATGATAACCACAAAAGCAGGGTGTTCCCATTGCACGTGGGAAGGGAGGGCCAGGTCACCCAGGGAGGGAAGGTCACCCAGACTAACGTGTTCCAAGTACAGTATCTGTTTTGGTATGTCATGCTTTCCTTTTGTCACAAAGTCTGTCCAAAGAGGGCAAAGAAGTAGTGTATCCATGCCCTCAGTGGTCTTTGATAAAACTTTCAAGCTTAAAGTTTCTGCCAGACAAAGAAGCTTCTTGGGTTGTGGCAATGGAGGAGATTGCCTTAAAGGTCCATTCTCCTTTACTTGTTTATAACATTGGCAGTATAAACAGGGAACATTTTTCCAAGAACTGGCATAAGCAAAATCTCTGGATTAAAGAGAGGATGTAGAAGGAAGAAGGAAGATATCTCTGGGATGGGCACTGGTGGGAGAAAATGCTTTAGAGTCCAAAAGCTCTGCCAGCACGTCCAAACAGCCAGCCTGTACCCATCACACAGGGAGAGTGAGCTCCCTTCCAAGCATTTTTTACTCCTGCCTACAGATTGGGGTGGACACAACATATCTCTTACTTTCAGCTTACTTTTCTAGTTTTTTGTTTTCTTCTGTAACTGTGAGGAATAGAATTAATATATTTTTGAAACACTCTGAAAGCTTAGACACAAGCATTCTCTTGTGGCCTATGCCACAATCAAGCTCATTATAAAGATAATTGAGAACTACTGAAGCAGGGAGAGAAAGAGGAGTCTTGGCCCAGCAGTGTGCATGAGTTCATACTATTTATTATCATATGTCAGCTGGAGAAGATGTCAGGTTTCTTTTGGATACCGCTACCCTTTGCTCTTCCACTTCATCATCCCTCTAACCTCTGTGCAAATGCCCCAGCTCTTGCACACCTTAGGTGGTATGTCATTTGACAGCAGATACTTGTTGTCTTCTTTCCATTTTGATCTGTGTTTAAATTGCAAAACTTTGGACCTTGTTCAAGTTTGTGAGTTTTTTTAATACATGTTTGTGCTATCGTGCTATTTTTTTAATATATTTTTGACAATTTTACCCAAATTCAAGTGTGTCGAAGATATTAAGCCCAAATGAATATTGTGAAAATTGGCAGCTGTAGAGGTGAGAGAGTGCCTAATAATGCTTTCAGTGTGGGGAGGCTTACCCCTTACTTCACATGGGAAAATAATTGTGAGAGAGAGAGATCAGGGAACACCAGCCTTTTGGTTCTGCTATTTATGGAATTCTTGTTTATTCTTAGAAATCTTTTGAGGGTACTTATGTAAACTTAGCATCTACTCTGTCCTAAAGTGTCTAGGTAGTCTGTTACAAGTGATGTATTTGTTTGGTTGTACATGATCGGAGCATGTTCTGATTCTCCTAGTAAAATTGGTGGTTCTTTATTTCTTTTTTTTCCCAAGATTTCTTTCGACCTAGCAGAATATACTGCTGATGTTGATGGGGTTGGCACTTTACGGCTCCTAGATGCTATTAAGACCTGTGGCCTTATCAACTCTGTGAAGTTCTACCAAGCCTCCACCAGTGAGCTTTTCGGAAAAGTGCAAGAAATCCCGCAAAAGGAGACCACCCCTTTTTACCCAAGATCGCCTTATGGTGAGGATTGCTGATGGAGTGTGTGTAGTGTCTGTCTGTCTACTCTCTCTGTTCATGTCTCAGGGCTGAAGTCATTTGGGTGTGAGATTAGAATGACGATAGAGCTAAAGTGACTAGACATGTCGAGAGGCATGCCTTTATGAGTTACTATATGAAAAGTATTTGCTGCCATTGCCTGGGGGTTGGAAATTAGGATCTGGCTTCACAAGACCATGTTCATTCAACTCAGTGGTAGGGAGCTCTTGTAGAGATGGGGGGAAGGGCAGCTCTTCCTTCACAAAGGGTTGTGAGATACCCCTGAAGTTATAAGGTTTCATATTTTTTGTTGCCTAAATGAAAAACTCCCAGGAGCTCACGTCTTCCTTCATGAACTCGCATGAAATTTGAAACACTTACTAAAGCAATGTGCATGGAGGAGTTTGGTGATAAAGTTTCAAATCAATTTGAGTGTTAAGGCACCAGATTTTTGCTTTTATTCCTCTAAAGCAATTCTTTTGTTTTTTATTAGCAGAGGTCACCACTGTGGCGTATTTCACACACTCTGTCTGTGTTAATTATATTATAAAAGAAAAAGTGCTATGCTTGAGTGTGCATAAGAAAACAGTGAGAAAGTGCCCTAATGCTTCCTGGCCAGTTCGGGGGCTGCACAGAATAGGAGTATTTTCCCATTCAGATGCTGCATATTGGGATGAATATTTTTTTTGTGAAATGTGATGCGCATAGGAAATGAATCAAATCCTAATGCACTCTGCTGTTGAAATGTGGACTTGCGTGTGAGAGAGATGTGTATGCCTGTCTGAGCTGTGCACAAGCGCAGTGGATATATGTAAAATTTCAAAATTATTTTTGTAGGGGCAGCAAAACTGTATGCCTACTGGATTGTGGTGAACTTCAGAGAGGCCTACAATCTCTTTGCTGTGAATGGCATCCTCTTCAATCACGAAAGCCCCAGGAGAGGTTAGAAAATCCGTGTGAAACTGTTCCCAACTTTGTGTACATCGGGCCGGAAAAATGAAACAATGCATCCACAGGTTTCATTTAAACTTGCCAAAATTCTGTAGAGAGAGTGTCATGACTTGTAGTCTGCCCACAGTCTTTAATATAGCCCTTCAGGCAGACTCTGAGCCTGCAAAACTGCACCTTTCCCTTTCAAGCACCATTTTGTAACCCTCTGATGATGAAGGGGCGCTTGTGTGTCTGATTTTGTGCATCAGTGCTCTCAAGAGACTGCAACAACATCATAACATCCCAGAGTTTTCTTTCCCTCTTGATAATGTTATGGTTAAAATGTTGAAATGACACATTAAAAGGCAGTTTTTCTAAACATTTAGGAGGGCAACTGCATAACAGATGCAGTTTCAGGTGTGACTTGTACTCAAGATTTTTATTTGTGTATAAATGTCAAATTAAGAGGCAGAAATAATAGACCCTTTAAATTCATAATGAGTACAGCCTGCTATATTTTGAAAAAATTGTGGATTATGGCCCATAACTTCTGACAAGATGGCTTTTAACACATGGCTTAAAAATGGCTGTTTAATCCTTAATAGCAGTGCAGCTTAAATTCCATTTAATCATCCCTTTTCCTCTTGCAGTACTTTAGGAACAATTAATACTGTTATTTAGTTTGAGTAAGAGTCCATGGTTGATTAAAAGTCTTATAAAATGGCAGTTTTCCTCTCCCCTTAAAGTACTGTGACTTTAGATAACACTCTAAAATTAAACTTTAAATTAACACAGAAAACTGGTATTGTGGTCTATTTCTAAATGAAAAATAAATTCAAGTTTTACAGGAATGCAATTATATAAATTATAGCCTTGCACAAAATAGAATAGTTTTAATCATACCGACAAATATAAAATAGAACATAATTGCAATTCTGCTGGGAAAAAAAAAAAAAGACAGGGAGAGGAAAAAGGAGTCGGTGTCAGTAGGATTTAAATATTGATTTCAGTCTTTGGGAGTCATAGCTGCGAAACCTCATAGTACACTGACTAGGCAGCATTTACAGTAAGTGGCGCACCAAATACTTGGTGGTAGAAGTTGGCACATCACTTCACTGGAGCAGATGACAGTACAAGTTCAAAATTAAAAAAGAATCAAATTCACTAGATTGTGTCATTTAGAAGCCCTAGTACTTTGCTTTCTTTTAAAGAGATATTCTTGGGGAGCTGTAAACTGATGACCAAATTGCTCTGAATTATCATTGTGCAGTTAAAACATTCTGACTAACATAAAGAATGAGGGAATATGCAATGATAAATAGTAGCTTGGCATGCTACTAGTAACACTAAGGAGCAATTAGATGGAAATTATAGGAACACATTTACCATTCCTGCTGCTTCTCTATAGCCTTGCAAAATTTTGAAGGAGGAAAACTTCAGTGCTCATTGCTATTTTGAGCCCTCTCACATTTGTTCCAGCTTTGACACTGCTGCAATGGAGCTTCCAATCCGCAGTCGCTTTCCAACACATCTAATGTCTCCATGGAGAACACAAGCCTATGCTTTGAAGTCTCAGGCTGTAGTTTTGGTTGTATGTATGTGCTGGGTGCAGTTTTAAGCCTCTTGCACCATGCGTCTTGTCTTAGAAATGGTTTTGGTTGGCTCCATTTGCCTTAGCAGACGTACATGCCATGAAAGCAACTGTAACCACAGCCTAGTGCCATTTGTGTAGTGTTTTTATGGGAGAAACTCTGAAAATTAATACAGAGAGGAAAATGGAAGAAAAGTAATTTTAAGGTTGTTTCCTAATAGCCATTCAGCCATTCATCACTCTTGTAATGTTTTTGAAGTCTGCAAAGGTGCTTTGGGAGGAAAAGAGGGTTTAACTGGGATTTCTGATTCCTATGCAGAGCTGGTAATCCACATGGAAGTTTTAAAATGCCTTACAGTTTGGCCTCTTCCCCCAGTTCTCCCCCACGCCCCATTTTCAAAAATTGGGAATACCTAAATATACCAATACATATTTAATTCCAATATTACAATAAACATACCATTATTCCAGTTGGTTTAGCGTTACAATGAATTGATGAGATACAATGTCCAATTGATGGTGATACTAAGTGCATCTTGTCCACACAAAACATGATGCCTGGGAGTCAGCAGAGAGCAAAAGGTTGTGTGTGACAGTGCCACTTGCTGAGGTGCAGAGTTGATCTGTCCCAGCAGATAGTGCATATTTTTTCCCCACATCTTAAGTGTTTGTTAATCATACTTCTGAAAATTCAGGTAAGTTTCCTACAGTGAAGGTATCTATAGGAAAAGACTGTGAGGTGTGTTACACTGTAAGGCAATGATAAGAATGAACAGAATGCATTTTTGGTACCTGGCAGCTTGTGTTGTGGATTGTGATCAAATACAGAAGTATTTATATTCGATGTACCAGTACTCTTGGTGAGGAATGATGAATTCCAGTTGCCTGCCAAGTGGCTATTAGCAGCTGGTCATTGAGATTGAGTTGAACAGACAATTGTAAAGAGTTTGCTTCATGATCTTTCTTCATATAATATTCAGATTTTATACTGCTGGGACAGCAATATACAAGCCTAGTGAAAATAAGAACTGTCTGATCTCAAGAGCTGCTTCACTGACAAAGGAATTTAGGAATATACACCTCATTTCAGAATATCAATTCTTCTCCTTAGCCTTCTCAGTTTTAACTCAGAAAGGAGCACCGGTACTTAATCTCATGTAGCCTGTACAATAATAGGGAAGTCTACACAGAGTTCATAAGGGTAAAGAGTGCTTAAGTCTAATATGAGAGGTTTCCAGTTTCTCAAAATTACCAAAGCTTGAGAGAAGTTCTGGCTTCGAGAAGTTTGTTTGATTTTCTACTTTTATCTTGCTTTCTAAGAAAAAGACCATAACCATGTCCTAGAGATAGGACACCATACTGCAAATCTGAGCACTTAAGTTTGCTGTGTGAGCTTGCTTTTAAGTCTGATGTTTCATGTTCTGACAGCCACAGTGACTTTACAAAAAACACCAGTGATAAACTCCAAGTTGGTTGAACCCACTGTCTGAGCCTTACATCTTAATTTGGTAAAGGTACAGCTTTATTAAATTGCATGAATACTTGGTTCCATACTCAAGAGATACATGTATATGTAACAGATAATATCTAAAATTTCACATGGAGTAGAATGAGTGGCTATGTTAGACTAATCATAATAAAATATACATCTACTTTGAGCCTTTCTATAGTACTTTCTAATTTTTTCTTTATATGTAATACCTTTCATTTCTTAGTCAGTTTTATAGTTTTGGAAGACAAAATAGTCACTTTTTGACCAATACATGCTTGTCAGCTCACATAAATCCACACAGCTCAGCGAAGTAAATAAGGTCATGTTGATTTATGCCAGCTGAGGATCTGGCACAGTACTTCCGGTAATGGTCTGGGGAAAATACCTTGCTAAAGCTGCTCTCCTCAGTTATTTCCGTCAATTTATCCAGGTATAGTTCAGGTGTTTGCTGGTTTATGACAATGCCAAAGGATAATGGGATCTTCCATTTCTGAAGCTTATTTATTATCTAAATATGACACTAGATGGAAAGCAAACTGCTCTCTACTATGGTAGTAAGCTACAAGGTGGCCTCTGTTTCCAAAATTGAACAAACAAAAGAAAATCTAAAAACCTTTCTCAGAATGCCGGTTTGCTTTTTTTTTTTTTTTTTTCTCCATGGGATACCAAATGGGGGAGGTGGTGGCCACCAAGTTGCTGGTGGTGGTTGAACATAGTTCCCAGTATTACCAGTGTAGAAATGTCTGCCCTTTGGCAATATTGGAAAGGTATTTCTGTTCACTGAGATGGTGGTTTTGACAGTGGAAGAGTGAGGCAATTAGCAAGTCTAGTTTTCAGGAAAGCTGGGGCTCGATCCAAACCTTTTATATACCATTGGAAAAGATTCCTGTTCTTTTGTTGGGCTCTGGATCTCGCTGATACCTTCTTTTCTGAGTGAGAAAGCAAACTATTTGTTGACACTGTCATTTGTTTCCTCCCAGACAAGCCCTTACTTTTTTCCTCTTCAGTTCCGTGTAAGAAGTTTTCTGAGGTTTACAAGATCTGCCTTTGGATCTCTGAGATAACTTTCTGATTTGATTAACCACTTCATTGCTTGCCTCATCTGATCTTTATCTGCCAAGATGTACAAACATGTACAGCATGTTTCCTGACACAATTCAGCAGAAGTTCTGTTTGTTTTTTGTTGTTTTTTTTTTTTATTTCCCCACTAAGTAATAAATACTTTGCCTCCACACATGACATCATTGTGTAGATCATTCAGTAGGGAATTTTTGTTTGTCTGATACCAGCCCTGGTAAAGCAGTTGTCATCAGACCATTGCTGCATAGCCGGAGGGAAAGGATACAACTGCTCATTTCTCTGATCTCTTTCAGCCAGGGAGGAAATGGCTAGGTGTTAGATTGCAGGCTGAATGTTGTCAAAGTACATGTAGTAAGATTAAAATGAAAAGAAATCATGATTTAAAGAGAATGGGGAGTGTTCTATGTTTTTATTGCACATCTGCGTCACAGGTTTGCCAGGGGAAAGGAGTAAGAAGTTCCCCTACTCACTGTAAATATGTTTGGGTATCTTTTGAATTTATTTTTTTGTTGTTGTTACCTTTTAACAAGCTTTCAGTCTCCTTTTTGCCTCTATGTCACAGAGAAGGCAGAAGCAGGTGGTGACATCTGCTACTGACTTTCACAAGAAATCCCAACAATCCCTACTGTAACAGCTGCTCTTCTGCATCTCCTGTAAAGAGATGTGGCCAACATCTGCCTGATTTCCATTTCTTATTTCTTTCGTTGAGGAGACTAATTGCTAGTCTTATTACACACTTTCGTGCAGGAGGAGCTTGGTCAACCTGGTCCCATTGGAAATATTAAGGGCTTTTGCTGGTGATCTTTTTGTAAGTTTAGGCCTGTGAAAGATGTGTGTAGAATTTTCAGTGCAGATCTATGTCTCTTTCATTTAATACAAAATTTCAGAGCCCACAAGTATATCTGAATAATGAAAATCAGCAGTGTTGCTTGTGTCTTGCTGACCCCTTGCTGGATGAGAAGAATGCAGGTTGGCTAGTATCATCAGGGATCGTCTGCCTAGAATATTGAAAACTTGATGGCAAGGTACCATGGCCAATGTAAAAGGAGTTACTCAGACAGTTGTGTGCTATAGAACAGCCAAGATCATTTCATGCTTTTTAGTTTGCGTGTTTCAACAGAGAAAGCATGCAGTGTCCTGAAGACATGCATTCTTACTGGCTTTTTCTCCCTGCTGTGAGACTGATGCTGCTAAGCGATCCATGCAGGTGTTTCCTTATCTACACATGCAGTCTAACATCAGTGCGGATAAATGTGGGCATTAGGGTCTACTTGTACAGATGGATTTGCAGTAATATTGACTGTAATAATATAAAATTGCTAGGTAATACCTCTCTGCTCTTTTATCTAAGTACATGTGTTTTCCCCTTGAAAAAGATCTGATGTTACAAAATAAGAGAATTTAGCTAATTCTGCTGATGTTGAACCTGATACTGTCTAACTAGTACTGATCTGAGCACATCGCAATATATGGAGACTTTTTTCTAATTTTTATGTTATATGTCATCTTAAAACTTCTCGTGTCACTTTCCTCAAACTAGCCAATACTGGTATGCAAAGGCAGCGCAATCACACTAAAATACAAGTAGGCTTCCCCCCGTGAACTTGTGTTTTCAAAGCAGTACCAGACTTCTGAAATAACTGAAGGCCTCATGCCTGTAGCTTTGGGCATTCAGATAGTCCAGGCCAGCGTCACAGAATTTGTCACGTATGGAACAAAACAATCATGAACGTGAAATGAACCAGGTTATAAAAAGATGTTTTTCTCAAGTGAGTGGCTGATAAAGAAAGGTGCTGTGTTGAACAGTCCAATTACTGAAATCTTTTTGATTCAGTCTTTGCAACAATAGTTTGTGGGAATCCTTACCATCTCTTAATGTTGGGTGTTTTTTTCTTTTCAATCTTGAAGTAGCCCTGACTCTATACTTCTTTCTCTGATGCGCTTTTCTGGGGTCTATCACCAGTGTATCTAAGTACAAAAACTAAGTAATTTCTTGCCTGTGGGTTTAGATTTTTGGAACAGCTGTGTTCACAACCCAGATCTCTCCTTGAGCAAATTATTATCTTATCAGATGCATCTTTTTGTCATTAAATCAAGTGCTCCCTTGTGGCTTATACTGTGTTGAAAAGAAAGTAGATTACAGTTTTTGCTATTTTCCATGATTGATTTCAACTTTATTTTAATTAAAAAAAAAAAAAAAAGGCAAAGCATCCACACAATTTACAAAATGTCAAAAGTACTAAATTTAGAAAACTTTAACATGCAATTCTTAACATATCTCAGGTTATATTAGCAGATATCAGTGTTAGTTCCTTAAACTATGAATTTTCAGACTTTTTTTTCTCCAATGAAATATCAGCCCAGAATTTTGAAATAAAACGTTGTGGAAGATATGGAAGTCAGCAATGGTAAACAGAGTGGTCAGAGCATGTATCTTACCTGTAATGTACTTACGGCTTCGTTAACGCACAAATTTGTAGCAAGATTTTTAGAAATAATGTGTTTTAGGTGCCTATTTCCCTATTTTTTTCCCTTTGTTACATTTATCTATTCCTGGCTAAAACACAATGGAAACTGTGACCATTCAGCTTTTTGTCATATATATAAATGAGAACATGAAATGAAATACAGGCAAGAACTGGGAGTTTTATACGTTGCATGTTACAAAATAGCTTGTATGTGGATTTTGCAGAAGGTCAAAACAGAACTGCCCCATTGCCTTTGCTGAAACATTAGAGTGGAGTATAGGACATGGTATAGATACAGAGTGGTCATCTCAGACCCCAGCAGCTGATGGATAAGAGACCATACATGAGAGACGCACCACAGTCCACTGCTCCCCCAGACCAGGGATCTTAGAATTAAGCCCAAGCTGCTGCATGTGAGATTATTTCTAAAGGAAACCACTTTGGCTGGGGAACAACACCTCCTTTGAATGCACCGTTAAGTTGTAGCTCAGGTGTACCTAGAGTCTAGGACAACAGAGCATAGTGCAGGATACAGTTTCCCCAGATGTGGAGACTCAGTGACACTCAACCACTTCTGTATTTCTTGGTTTTGTCACTTGAAATGTTTATTCTTGCAGTTGCTTTTCTTGCAGTTACATCTGCAAAATTATTATTTCATTCTGTTGTGATTCACTAAGATTTCCTCCTGCATTTTTCCCTCAAATTTAAATAATGTCATTGTCTTTCTGAAATAGTCAGAGGCAAGAAAGGAGAAAAATCACACACAGAGCAGAAATCACATCATTATTACAAGAGGTATGTTGCATAAATGAATCTAACTTCCAACTTACATTGTTAATATTTTGTAAGTAATGAATGTTTATTATTTTATTCATTCTTATCATACTGATTATTTCCTAAACTTCTGAAGTCTTGTGTCTAAATATGATTGTTCACATGAATTCTCTGGAATATATAAATTTCTTCTGCAATATACTATTGTAATTCTGCTTTGTCTGCTTTCTAGTATGTAACCCAACATCAGTGATGCCAGTGTTTCCCTGGGAGTATGAAGTAACAGCTGTTAGAAATTGGTTATGGCTCATCTTCAGAGTGCTGTGTATCACTGCAAAGCTGTTACTAAGTATGGGAGAGTCTGTAGGCCTTACTCCACAACTTTAAAATTTTGGGTATCATCTACCAGGTGCAGAAGCTTGAAAGCAGGTTCGTACATGCAGCTTGTATGTATATGCTGATTGCCACACTTACCAGGCCCACCTTAGTATCCGAAACATTTTCTCAGCAGTGTGCATCCTATTTTCCTTAAAATAGCTCTCCTAAATGTTGACAGTTCCCTCTTATTAGACCTCTGCTTACTTTGTCTTGTATAATTTAAAGAAAAATATTTTAAAAGTAGATCCATTAAAAATGCATGTTGTTCTGAGACAGTTATTTGAAATTAACCCACTCAGTCATTTAATATATGGGAAACTTGACAAGTGAGACTGTAATTCACGATAAAACAGTTCCACTGTTAGTGGTTCAAAAAACATTGCAGAAGAAAATGTCAACTGATTGTTCCTCAATTCAGTAAGTCTTCAGGATTCATTAAAAACAAATTAATGAGAAATGCAGTATATTCAGATGTCACCTCTTAGAAGATTCATCACATGGTGGGATTTCTACCAGTTTTTTACCAGTTGTAAGGCCAGAGAGAAGGTTAGCACATTTGATCAGAGCTTGGCTTGAACTTAGGAACATGAGGATTTTTTTCTGCCTCAATTGCACCAAGTCTTCACTGAAATTTCCCAGAAAGATGTGTTTAAAATAGGAAGCAAAACACACAGAAAAACAGTGCATGTATAGGTAGCTTGATTTCAGACCATCATATGCGCTACACACTTTTTGGGGTGTGCATGAAAGCTTTACATTTATAAACATAACCAATGTCACTTTGAAACAGCTAAAAATCTTTACAGTGGGACAGACTGCTGATTTGTGTCAGTCATTCATCTAACTGCAAGTATTCTTTGAGCAGATCTTAACCTCTGTTTCAAGGACTTATAGCGGTATATACTGTCAGTTTTATGTGTTTCCCACACTCTTCATGTGTGCACACCTTGCCAACCATGCTGAAATATTTCCTTTTCAAGGATTTGCCTTTCATAGACACTTAGAATTTAATTATATGTTCTACTTCATTGTTAGGCACCAATTGGCAAATGAAAGCTATGTCCAAAAGCATGAGTATTCTCAAACAGCTTGCAAGTATTTATTGTAGTTAAACCTGATACCACATGCTATTTAGATTGTTGCAATATCCTTTGCATATTTTGATCTGTATCATATCTCATCCCTACAGAATGATAGTTGTTAAAACAAAGGGTTGTAGGTCACAGTTTGCAGGTTTCCCATGAAACATTTCAAGGTTGCTTTTTGGCATGGGAAAACAAATTAAAACCAAGCCAACAGAGAGAATACAGTATCACGTTTTCTCTACTTGCTCTTAATTTATGCCCTAGGACATGTGAGTTTGAGAACCACTTCTATAGAAATGCTGCAGGAATGCTGATGGATTTGTGGTTTTGATGGTGAGAGCTTGATTTCATAACATTAAATGTGAATAAATTTACAAGTAGTGAAAGAATTGTCCGATAAAGCAACTCAGACCTCCAGTTTACATCCAAAAGAATGTAAGAAAGGATTTTCTCATTTATATTAAAAACCTTATATTAAGAAAGGTTTAAGGTGTTTATTCATTGCATGGATATCCATCAATCGATGGACTGAGAATATTTGCCAGAAACTTTAAAATAAAATCCTATAGTAATCCCAAGTCTAGGCAGTGCAAATCTGGAAAAATCAGAGCTCATTCTGGATTTAAAACAAATCCAGATGGCACGTGCAAAACATCAGTAACACACAGAAACATTTTACTTTGTATTTCTTTTTATAAATTTTTGAAACAGTTGCTTTTAAGTTATAAATCTTTGTGCTTTCTTGCTGACACCTTTCTTTTCTCAGCCCCACCTCATGCCCGTATTCTGAGTCACTAGTAGGCATGTGTGAATCTATTAGGGATACTTGAGTTGCCTGGTATGCTATGTGCTCTCACTTATACTGAGTTTCTGTCTGCCGCAGACTGTAAAAAAATGACAACCTCTTTTGTTGCCATTATTATACTTCTTCAAGATATATGGCGCGCTCATGCACCTTCAAATATCAGGAACAGTCCTTAAACTTCCTAAATTTTACATAATTCTGGAAAATGAAGTAAACTAAAAAGTTTCCCTGATCTTAAACTATTTGTTGGTTGGGGATGGTACCACCGATAAACTTTATTTCAAGCATTTATGTTGAAGTGCCATTGAATCTTGAGCAAACCCAATCTTGTGATCATACCAGGCGTTTGAGTTTGCAAATGTTCCTTTTTTCCATACTGTTTGCTTGCATAAGTATCACATGTATCTGGCATTGAAAACTCGGGCCAGTAATTGCTAATTTTAACATGTGTTTTTCAGCAGGAATGTGACTTCCTCTTCTCAAATCCTTGCATATATTTTTTTATATCCTCTAGGTATGTTGTAAGGAAAGCAGGAGGTGGCAGAAGTGTTCTGTCCCTTCTTTAGTAGAGGAATGGGATGACTGGCACTAGTAGCGTGATTTGCTGTCATGCTCTGTTGGGGTAGTCATTAGGTATCATGAACAAACCTCTGCCTTCTGTGAGGTCTAAAACTAGGCAGTGTATGAGCTTTTCCTTTTCTGAGTAGCAGAATGGAGTGCTGCTGTGTCTCCTGGGCTGTAACCTGTCCAGGTACACTACGATTTGCAGGTAGTGATTTGAATCATTTGGGCGTTGATGAAAATTATATTTGCTTGTCATGCATGGGATAGATAGTGGCTCCATGGATCTCCTTTATATTTGGTGTGTCTTTGTAGAAATGCCGGTGTTCTTACATTTAAGAGAGTGTCTCTACCTTCAGTTCAGTGTGGTCTAGCATCACAGTCCTTTCTGTGTTCTAGTTCATGGTTTCTTTTTGCAGTGCTCCTCAAGTTTCAGATACTCTGTTCTTTAAGACAGTTTAAATTTTCTCATAGTCTCAAGCCCGTTTCTTTAAATCACATGCAATGGACACCAGGTAGCTTGTGTTTTGTTTGCATCTTCAGGTGAGGATGCTAATTTGAATGAGTCATTAACTGGCAAACTGAGGATGCAATACAAATAATAAGCATTTTTCTTTAAACCTGTTCGAGTTTCAAACAAAAATTGTAGCACATATACAGTTCTTTTATTTTTAGCATATTTAAGGGTCCCCACAGACCATGCAATATTTAAGAAAAACAGAACAAGATTGATGTAACAGTAACTCAGGCTGGGAAATTTAAAGCTTGATTTCATATAACAACAGTAGGCAAATGCTGCCTTTGCTGCCTAGTTCTGAAAGTGCTGGCGTTACTAAAGAACTGGCAACAGTTTTTTTCATGCCGGTGAATCCAAGTTCTATTGCCAAAATAGCATCAGAAAAGTAACCGATAAATAACAGGTCATCATTAAATTTTACTTGTGTCTCATAATGATGCTTTTCTTAAGAAAAGTATCATAATCTTGAACAGCACTTAAAGGAAAAAATAAGCTCTTTGTTTTGAAATCATGGGATGAAGCAATTCTGGGTTTGAGTTCATTAGAGTGCTGCAGTTATTGCACAACTTTGGTCTACTTACAAGTAAGTAAAGTGTCCTGTCACTTTGGTTCTACAGGTTACTTGTGGGTTTGGTGGTGTGGTGATATCATCTGCTTTACCATCACATTTATAGACAATGATAACCAGGCATCAACACCCATGAAGAAACCCACAGAGTCACCAGGGAATGTTAATTTTTTCCAGAAGTATGCATGTGTGTGAGTATGTGGATGGTGCTTGAAAATGGCTGCCTGTACATGCAAGTTTGATGAAAGAATTAGTATGTTCAGTAAAATTTGCTGTAAAAGCAGAATAAATAAAAATTTTCCAAATTGGTAATATACGTGAGGGTTCATTTGAACTTAATGTTGTTTCTACTGGTTATAATCAGGTAGTTTAATATTTAATACAAAGGCTTGGTATTGAGTAAAAAAAATCGTGAAAGATTTAACACTTTTAAAATACGCTTTTCCTCTAGAGTACTGAGAGGGGAAAAAATAGAACATTAATCCTTAGTGAATTAAAGAAAATGCCTCTTCTTATTCTGTAGCCTACCTGAAAAGAAATGCTTATGCAGCTACATGATACAGTATGTTCTTTTTGAATGTTTCTGCCTTTTATTACACAAAGTATTATAGCCATAATCTTACAAATATTTACAGAGGTATCTTGATGCTTACAGGCTCTGACTCTAAGTCTGATTGTATTGATTTTAAAAAGGAAGTTGTTACTGGTAAGTGAATAATAGCTCAGTTGTCTTGATCAGATTTTCAAACCTGCGGTTTGAAATTAAATAAGTGACAAGAGCATTTAGATTTTTCAAAGCACTGGGAGACTTACATATTGAAAAAGTGAGCGTTTTATGGAAGGCTTTGAAGAGAGAAGCATAATGGTAATAGTTTTAAGAGGACCTGGTAATTCTCTACTTCTAAAAGCAGAAGTAGTCACCTATGTAATGGTGGTGGAAGCTACCTGGAAATGTCTGCTTAGCCTCCTTTCCCTTTTACTCTAAAATAATACTTGTGAGAAAAACTGCGAAGTTTAATATAGTTAATTTAAAAATTATAGAAAAATTGTGACTCCTGTAATACAAGAACGTGGGCTTGTGACACTTGAAAAATACCAATAATTTTATAACAAGTAAAACAGCATGAAGTAGTAGTAAATTTTTTGGTTCAGATCTGATTTTTTTTACTCAAGTTAGTTCAGTTTCATCAGATCAATAATTATTTATCTATCTGCCTTAGTATTTCTGAATCAGTTCAAGCTGAAAAATACAAAATTTTGAAATGTGATAAGGGAATTTCTTCTGGGAAATTCTCTGTTAAAGAATTATTCTGATCCAATAGCAGGTATTTTTTTTCTTGGATTAGTTCTGGATTAGGTTCAACAAAGATTTTGGTTCAGGTAACAGTTGTGGTTCAGTTCCCATTTTAGAAGAGGAAAAAAAAAAGCAGTTAAAACAATTTTCAGTTCAGTTTGACTCTGGGGAAAGAAAAAATAAACAGCTTTTTCACAGTTTGGCGCCACTTAGCTACATTGTGCACTTCACTCTGCTTGGGTAAGCTGCTTTATTTGGTTGTAGTATGTCCCTGGCTGACACGTGCACTGTACAGTGCTGCAGTGTTTGACTAACATGTAGTGCCAAGGAATATGTGGGTTCAAGGAGAAAGATTTTAATGGGATTAAAATAAATTGCGGAAACAACCTGTATCATTTGGTATTAGATTGAAGTAATTTGGAGAGAGCTTGCATTTGTGTGTAGATCCACAGGACACTGTGCCTTTGAGAACATCTAGGAAACGTGGGTATTTTAAAAAAAGGGGTGGGGGAAGAGGGACAGTATAAAATCTGAATCTTGAACCTGCATTTTTATAACCTTTTCATAAAAAATAGGTAAAAAGTTTCCTTTGTCAAGAATAAAATACTGTTCACTAAATTCCATTGAAACTTTTGAGAAGAATTTCATTTTAGTAAGCTGGTATGCCTATAGTGTTATCCTCCTTTAAATCCCTTATCATATATTTTTGTTATGTGTAAGTTTATTATTTCTGTGTAATTACTCAGAATTTGATTGTTTCTTCTTTTTCAGCAACCTGGTTTACATTTTCTTTTAAATTGGCAGGTGAGATGTCAGGGGACGTGAGTGGTTTCTTTAGCAACATCTTCCAAGCTATGCAGAAACATGACTATGAAGCATATTTTTCCAATGTGCTGCATTTTAGCTATTTCAAAAGAAACCAGTGGGTTGATGGTTTAACAATTTAATATAATTTTATCCATATGTACCTCCAAAATGTGAATGATATTGACTAGTGTTAATTGATGTGTCACAGTTCAGCTTCATTAGGCATCTGCATAGTTGTGACACTTGGCAGCTCAAGAGATGATGTTGCAGAGCCATGCCACATGGGCTGCAAAAGGACATGATGGTCCCTTTTGTTTGAAAACTCTTTTTAAAACCCCACCCAAAGACACCAGTCCTGCACGTGAATTCACGTCCCTGTCCTTTGGGCTCAGTTCTGCCCGTTCCTGACTCTGGGGGCTTTAACACATCTGTCTCTGAGGAGGAAAGCCCCAGCTTCCTCAGGACGCTTGGGGAAAGCTTTGCAAGAAGACCAGTTATGCTCATCTCATTGTTCCTTTATGTTTCTTCCATATGAGACGAGGTTAAATCTGTTGTTATTTGCCCATCACATAACATCAGCCAATTCTGCAGCTGCTTAAATTTGAATTGAAATAGCTGTGGAAAAATGAGGACTCTTTCACAGATGAAATAATATGTATGTTCAAGAAAATCATAAATAAGCTGATTTTTTTTTTAGTAGATCTATCTTGTAACATAATAATTGCCAAAGTGTTTACTCACAGGCACAAAATACTTAGAGAGTCTCCTTAATCTCCAATTATTGTTGCCCTCTTGTCTTGACCTCTCTTGAAGTGTTTTATAAACAATTTAAAGAATAAATGAAGTATTAGAAACAGTTATTATAGAGCAGGCAAAGTTATTTGCTTTCCTTGAGTGAAGGGATATAATTTATAAAGGACTGATTACACTCATCTGTTTTCTGGGTAGCCTGTAAGTTTACTTTACCATGGCAAGGCAGAATAACAGAGAAATTGTGTCATGGGAGCCAAGTAAGATATTGTTGCGGTAGGAAATCCAATTGCCTTGTTTTACAGCCATTTGTCTTGTCCGTCATTGCTGTCAAATGATGATTTGAATCAAAAGCATTTAAAGAGATTTTCTTCCTTTGCAGTAACGAGAACAACAGAGACTTTTATGCTGAGGGACATTCCTTCTAGGTCTTTCCTCCTCTACCATGGCTACCTGCCAGTCCTTGTTATTATTAAAAGTTGCTTCATTTAGTACATTTTATAAAGTGGCTCTGCCTGGCTTCGTGGCTGTCACCGAGGTCATGAGTCAAGAAGGAGAGCGGAAGTGGGGAGCTCTGATTCAGTGGAGTTCAGCAGCAAAGAAGCAGTTTAAGCTGAGAATGTTAATGGGTAGCTTTTTACTTCAGACCTACTCTTTTTTTAAGCTATGCATTTGTATCAAAAGAAAAATCCATGGAAATCATGTTTGATCTCTTTGCCATACTGATTTTAACACGTTGCTGCTTCCTTGCGTTTTGTTTACAAAGCTCAGTACTAGCAAAATTCCCTTGCGAGCTGTGAGGGTTACCTGTGTGCAGAACCTACTAATGAGAGGTTGTGTCAAGGTTATTTGGCTCCAGCTCTCAGAGAGAAGAGTCCTTTCTAGGAGGGAACAGCTTAAGGATTTCAGAAGCTCCCTCTGTATGTCTGCAGGCCATTCCCACCTCTCCTGTGCACTTTTGTCAAGCAGGAGTGAAATGAGATGCAAGGATCCTGGAATCATCAAAACAATGGAGCCTGTCGGCTCCAACACAGCTGGAGCTAGGAAAAAGATGCCTGTTCTTTCTCTCCTACGTGGCTTTTTCTGTCTCTTTTCCGATCTCCCTGTGAGGCAGACAGAGTGGAGGCAGTAGAGCAGCAGGGAAGAAGAAAGGGTGACAGCGACTGTCTATTCCACATCAGAGGACAATTTTGTAGTGTCCCTTTGCAATCAGAAGAACATTTGTCAACCCTGACATCTGCCAACCATAGTTGTGCAGCCCCTGGAGAAGCTTATCTTGCTGAAGTGCCTTTATTTTCCCAAGCAGATAAGAGAAGGCACTGTCATTTCCAAGATCAGTATTTGAGTGAAGAAATAGGGCAGGATGTTGTTGTAGACACATATACAATTACGTCTTCATTTGTAGTACTTCTGGCAGAAGCAGGGAGGGTGAGGAAGATACATTAATAACAGGGAGTGGGTGTCAGCATGATATGATTTAAAATCCTACAGTCACTCTGTATCCTACCATAATTTTCTTGCAGGTCTAACACCCTTAGATGGTATCCCTTGGCAGCTCTAAGACACTCCTGAAATATTCCTTAGCTTTTACAGTCATCATTTTGAAATAGTAAATTCTGTGGGTAATCATTTGGTACTTTGTCACTGAAAGGGTTAGGGCCCTTATCCAGAAGAGTGTGGTAAGGGGAAATCAGAGCTTGAGAGCTGATTCTTCTCCTGCCACATCTGGAGCCTATGCGAGTACTCTGGGGAACAAACGTAGATTTGGCTGCAGCTCAAGGGAGGTCCCTTGTCATGAGATGACATATGAAGGTTATGCATATAAGTACCAAGCCCTCATGCTCCCATACTGTGCAGCATTTCACAGCTGGGAGATAAACAGACTGTAGCTGATTTTAAAATAACAGCTATGTTTTTTTCTCTGTTTATCTGTTTGCTGGGCTATTAGGTCCCTTGAGTTTATTCCTGCCTTGAGTCATCTTCCAGGACTGTGTGTCCTGTAAATCAGGTATGATATTTTCTGCCATATTTCACTTGTACCTGAGATGCTGGGGACTGTAAACTTTCTTTTAAAACTCTCGTGAATAATTGCCAAAAGGTGGTAGCTGCAGTATCCCCAACAAACGCACATTATGAATGGTCCTTTTTTAAGCCTAAAATTCCTTTAAACATGCCTGTTGGGTTTTGAGTACCTGCAGTTAAATGGTGTTGCTTTTGGCAGGGCTTGGTGAGCAAATGAGGCATAATCTCTCTGATCTCAGTAGTCTGGTCAGCCAGCCATGACATTCTCAGTGTCTTTTCTTTCTACACCCTGTCTGAACAGAGCCATAGCCCAGGCAGCTCTCAGTGGGGTTGCCAAAGATTACCATGTGCAGTGAAGCAGCAGATGGCAGGACAGTGGAAAATATGCAGTCCCAATCCCTGGGTTCACATGGGGTTCAGGGTTAAATTTCAGCAATTTTCCTCCCTGATCCTCGAGCTCCTTGATAAACCGCCCTTTGAGAGACAAACTTACCCGTGTGCATTGGGAAGCTATTTAAAATTCAGTTTTGTCCAGTTTTGGAAGTGGGTTCTAGACTGCAACAGGAGATTTAAGAATTCTGTGACCACAGCACTTACAGTCTTCCTCACCATCCAAAGACATTTGGGCATAAGAAATGAGGTAAATATGAGTACATCCTGGAAACTATGAAAGGAGCAAAAAAGAAACATTGCAAACTTGATTAGCTCAAAAATTGTGTAATGACTGAATGAGGGATGCTCTCACGAACTTAAGTCAGACTTGTGCCTGTATGTTCTGATAAAGCCCTTCCATATTCCTTGCACAGGATCAACAGTTCTCACTTGAATGACTAGATGTTCAGTCTCTGGGGGCCAGAGAGCAAGAAAGGAGCTCTTTGACAGCAGATTTACTCTGTGCCTCTTTTATGGCCACTCTTGAATCCTTGCACTGAGAATGATTTCATCTTCCAGGGTGCTTCTCTCTTACTGTTTCACAAATACTTAACTTTCTCAAATTCCTGTAAAACATTGCATTTTATCCCCATTTTTTGAGTGAGAAACTAAGGCATGGGGGTAAAAAAAAGAAGTCTACTTGGTTGATTGATAGGTTGATGTTCAGAATAAAATTCCCATCTGTTTGCATCTGAGGGCTTGGTAGTCAAGCACACAAAGGAATATGCAGCAGTGACTAAATGAGAACCTTGATTTAAGTGACTTTCTAAGCACCTTTTCAGATTTGCAGAAGAAAACTGGCTTTTATTCATTTTTTCCATAGCAGCATTAATCAGACTGAACTGTGAATCCATAATTTCTTTTTCTGCAGTTATCTTTGCTTAGCTTCAGACTCCGTGGGACCCCTGCACTCCGTTTCTAACAGGACAGTAGTCTCTGCTCTCAGAGAAAGTCTGTTCTCTGCACAAGGGACAATCCTATTAGGAAAAACAGTACAGTATGTAATTAATCTAGAGATGTTTTGTGAAACGGTATCATTGTGCATTTGAAACAACACTGGCACACATAATCCTAACTTCTAGTGCTAGAATTTACAGCTTTGTTCCTGAACATGTACAGGGTATATGTATGTGCATGTGTGTTTGTATTGAGAGCATGCACAGGTACCTATGGGGATATTAAAATTATGTGAAAAGTCCCACTAAAAATACAAAGCCAGGAAATTCAGAATTCAGCTAACTTTATGTCCTGGTTTCACCCCATTGTGCTGAAGTATTGTAGGCATCTCAGAACAGCAGGTGATCTGACTGCCTCTTCTGTTCCTAAAGGAAGTGTAAACTAACTTAAATGGGAAGTATCACAAAAACAGGATAACAATGAATTTCAGGAGTCCACAAAGGAAGAAGTGTTCTTAAAAATACTGATATTAAAACAGCAGTGAGCATGACAGGTTAAACAGCGTTAAAAGGACATTTTATTTAGACGCCCTGGGTTTTGCTATTTAATCACTTTCCAAAAGTTTTGTTTTGCATTTTCTTATGCAAAGTTTTTGTGGTGATTGGATGTGTTAATGGTGGAATGTTTAATTTTGGATTCTTCTTTGTAAATTTGAATCATCTGACTTCAGTGAAACTGCACTGATTTATCTTGCCAGAAAACTGAGTTCTCTGGGTTTATAGCCGCATATTTATTTTTATTTAATTTATTAGTTACACTACAGAAACACTATTCCCACATGGAAAGAATGCAGGAGTGGGATTCATTTTCAGTGGAAATGTTAGAAAAATGGAATATTCATTGAAATGTATGTACATTTCAAAACATTGCTGTAATTTTACTGTTTTCCTGTGTTCAAGTGATTTTCTCTAAACAGCAGTGTCCATTTCTTTGCCTTGGTGCCTTTTTCATTTTAAAATTAAAATTAGCAACATACCCAAGGTTTGTCCCAGAGGGGAGTTTGATCTCAGCAATGGCTTTTATGCAACCTCCTGACATATCTTTTCTGCCAGTGGGAGAGCTGCTCCTCTGCCTGGTGGCATTTTCAGTTCAGGGTTTGGGTGTTGAAGCCAGAGCACCCTTGCTTAACTTCATGGTCCCCCGAGAGTGATCATGGCCTGCTCTGAAATAAGGACATAACTTTTTATGGGAAGTTTAAGCAACCAGCAGTAACTACAGCTAGGTGAAATAATGTTTTTATGGGCTCTTTGAATACAGGAGGCCAACACAGCTAGGCCAAACATATCCAAGTCTTTCAGGAGCAGAATGGACATGCTGTCGTTGTTGGCTTGCAGTCTTCCTGGTGTATTGACATCCTTTCCCTCCTGTTCTCTTCTTAAACTGTTAGGGTTGGGTCTATCCATGTGTCATGTGTCCCATCCTCCTCAATTACTTTGAAGCCTGTTTCAAGGGGGCTTGTTGTTAAAATCTGCATTTGAGGGGTGTTGCTTTGGTATTATACAAGATAATGACTTCTAGTGTTGTCCTGTTCTGTCATCAGCAGCCTCACTTGTCCCTGTGTAAAAGCGGAGTTCAGGAAATGGGGACAGCAGGGGCAAGCAGAGTGGGCTGAAAGCACACCACAGCACACAGTGTGAAGATTTTTATTGACTCTTCTGTCAGACCATTTACTTGATTCATCTGTTATGATTCTGAAGGTGTTTTGTAGCTGGAACAATTCATCTTTATACTGGTAATCACAGAACATCACAATTGATTTGTGCATTTAATTTTTGGGATCGTCACTGGTGTTGGAGATGTACTTCTCACAACATTCTAGCTGACAATCTAATTATTCATAACAGAAGATGGAAAGAAATGTAACACCTTGCATTTTATGTGCCCTGTTCAACTACTAGAAAAAATTATGCCACCTGTGTTTGCAGAAGCTGAGATTTCTTTTTCTCTTTCCCGCCAGCTCTCACTAGTCCCCACCTTGCTACCTCTCAATGAGCTCTTTGCCAATGGCACTTTCCAGCTCTCTGGAAATCCAGTTCAGCTGTGTTTCAGGACCCCTCTTGGTGGCTCCAGGACTCCTGTAGCGAAGGGGGTTTATGAAAATTTAAATGCATTTACCAAATGATGTACTGAGGGACTAAAGGGTGCCTGGAGGACTACCACTGTCGCAAAGCTAAGCAGAAGAAAGTCCTAAGAGAAAAACAGTTGAGCAACAAAGCTCCAAAGGGAGGTACATGGATTTACGAACATCTTGAGTTATACTGTATAAGTGTCAAACCCGTCTAAGACTGCTTATTAGTTTGTGTGGGAGGAAAAGTTTCAAGTAAGTTATTTGGCTGCAGCTAGACCATTTTTCTCTCTCCAAGAAAATACATCAGCACTGACTCAGCAAAGTTGTATGCCATTGTGATTGGTTTTAAGGCTAGCTCTTATTACAGTCTTTTGCCTTCATCAGAAGTAAAAGAAAGTTCTTTTTACCCCTGACTTGAAGTGAAATGACACATTTTATACTCAGAAATTTGCACATTAAAAGTTAACACTAATATGGGTGTGCAGAAAGACACAGAACACCTGTGGAAGGCTTTGATTATACTGTGACCTACCACAAGCTGATGTCCCGGCCACCTGGAGGGGTTGAGAGACCAGCCAGGCTTAGTCCCTCAGATGTCAGAAGGTCCAAGAAACTGTATTAGTCAGTCATGTGTCACCAGGTAAGATTAAAACCTTTGCCTGCTTCATCTCAAGGGAGTGCTAGGGTAAAAGCTGAATGTCTCAGCTTGAACTATCAAACAGCACCTTTTTTGATGTGCTACTGGTTGCTGAGAGGATGGAGGAGGGGAAAGACAGCAAGAAAAGGAAAGGGGTGCTAAATTTAAGGGCACAGATGTCTGAACTTTGATAGGTATTTAACAAGTTGAAATTTGTTTTTCTGCAAGTTGCCTTGGGCTGCATGATATTTTCATTTTGTACAATTGCTAAATTTATTTCTTTTTCTTTTTTTTACCTAGCTATTTTAGCACCAATTCAGCAAAACATGTACGTAACTCCAATTGTTTACACATGCTTAATGAATATAAAGAGTCTGTGCTGATGGGCAAGCACATTCATGCTTACCCATAGCTCACACATGCAAGGGCTTGTCTAGTTCTGTGACAGCTTAAATGAGAGGTTCGATTCAATAACATTAGTTGTACAATTTAAAAAACACAGCTTAGAAGTGTTAACAAACCAGAGTGGCTGAAGACATTTACCTTTGTTTTACAACGTAGTGTATATGAACTGCGATTAAGAAATCAAAGTGAATAGTTTGGAGCAAAAGGTTAAGTTTTCTGTAAGCGAAACGCAGCTTTGTTTATGTAAGTGCCATTAACAGCATAAACTTGGGAACAGGAATAACACTTTTACATATTGTTTTCGGTATTAATGTTTGGTTTTTCCTTTATAAGAATCTTTGATGCCTTACCTTTTCCTGTTCAGTGTACAGTTCCTGAGGGGAAAATACTTTAAGAAAAATTATGTGGAGGAAATATACTAAAATAGCACCTTTTGCCCAGCAGATATTGCTGGTATGCCACCCTGTCCTTTTAAAAAGGCCCATATAATAGATCTGAGATGTATAATTAGTCATGAATAAGGGTGTTTTGAATCTGAAATTGAATAGCTTTGTGTTACACATTACACATGCAGATTGGTTGCTAATTAAATGTCATTTTTTTCAGTCACTTTAGAGAACTGCTGGTCTGTAGTCATAGAAATCATCCTATCATTGTTCTTTGGGAGGTGCAGAACAGTCATGAAGAGTTTAAAGCCCCGATGACAGATCCCCAGTGTAGGGTTAGCTCCACTGAATCACAGGGAAGCATAGCTCTCTGTGCTGTGACAAATGCCACCTACTCTCTCATTCTACTTCCATGACCACCTTTTACAGGGCTTACTAGTTGTCCCTCCAGGTAAGCTTCATACTATCTTTCTGACCATGGGGGAAAAGAAAAGTCTCCCTGTTTTTCTGCGTTCCCTTCCAATTTCTGTACTCTGCCATTCCTCATTCATACTTTCCCCTCAGAGTATAGAAATTATTTTTGCTCCCTCTGGGTGTAGTTCGTACAATCTCCTGTTGCCCTCAGCTATCCAAATGTTCTCAGTGTACAAGTGGATGTTGGGGGCAGAGGTGCTCTTGGGTTGAAGAGACTCAACCCACTCCAGTGTGCTGCCCTCCTGCTGCTCATGCTTCCTACCTCTGCACACCTTTACTTTTCTACCTCAATCTCCTCATTTTTAAAATACAAGTAGTAGTATATTTTCCATTACCCAAGGAATTCCACTGAAAAGTGTGGTGCAAATGGAAAATGGGGCCAAGCAGACTTAACACATTTTAATTTTTGCATTGTGTGTCAATATGTTATAAAAAGAAATAATTCCATTGATATGCCAATTAATGTCTTTGTTAGCAATATTTAAAGGAATTAGTACCACTTTGTTTTATTGAAATCACACATTTTAAAGTAATACCAAATGAAGTTTACTTTATAACGAGGGACAAGTTTTCAATCCATGATCTGTGGATTTTATTGTTACATGATTATTTCCCACAGAGTTGAAGAAGAATAATCTTTAGAAACAAGCCTATTGTCAATAGCCTTTTTTCCTGTTTAGGTATCTCATGTTTCCATGGAAAATAGTTGAGGGTACATAAACTGAAAACATCTGAAAAACATTGCAAATGTATTAAAAATCTGAGAAACCCACTATCATATCAGGTACTATTACTATTTTAAAGGACTGAGAAGGAGCTGGAAATATTATGATGAAGCAAAGTATTTCCAGCTATGCTATACAGGATTAAAACGTAAGGATTAAAGCTGACTATGTGTCATGTTTCAGGAAATAAAATGATTTATTGATCAGTTCAGGAAGATGTTTCCCATGCAGTGCATGACTTTACAATGATTTGCTTATAAATCGTATCACCCTTATTTCACGTATATATGTTTCATTTTGAAAAAATCTGATTGTGGACTTTTTGGCAAGCTCATCCAAATGTAGTTGTACTTCCTCTGTAAAATTTTCAGGATATTATGAAAAGCTGGGAAAGAAAAAAAATCACCTTTAACAGTAATTTTTTCCTTTGTTTCCAGTGATGTTTCTACTTTGTATGATTGTTGTTGTAAGAAGAACAATTTGTTATTTAAAATTGAGAATGGAGTCAGAAGTTATGTGACTGTTTAGCATATGCTAACTATCTATCTGCTCTATTAGTTTTACCAAAATGCAGTACAGTGTCAGTTGTTTTGATCAAAATACAGTTGAAAATTGCATGTAAACCCAAAATATGGAAGGGTAATTTAAAGATCTGTAACTTGATTTTTATCTGGTTTACACTGACACAACTCCATTGACTTCAGAATAGTTGATATCGACTTTCAGCAGTATAAGCTAAAGGAGACTGGACTTCTTTTCTTAGAAAAAGTGGGTGTTGCTTTGTTTTTTAATTTCAACTTGTTGCAAAAATGGAAAAGCTTCTCATAGAATGGAAATTATGAATGGTGTGGACTTTCAGGCAATTAAAACATTTTAATGATCTCATTAAATGTGTCATTTACAACATATGTATGTTAAAAGAAATATGTTCCTTTGGTTTAGTAGAAGCACTGGATACACAATGTGTTTGAACATGTTAGGCTTCCACTAGAATCTATGCCAGAACTGTAAAAACTTGGAGGAAAAAAAACCCCAAAACTACCCTTTTTCTTGTGCCAGCACCTTCAGAGACAGAAACATTTTAATCATGTTTTATGCAAAGCAAAGACAAAGATGTTATGGCAACCTGATAGACTGTGCTAGGACTGCGTTTCAGCTGATACATAAGTATTGCTATTAAATGCTGTCAGACTGACTCTTATTCTATGATATTACTAGGATTAATGATGGATTTTCTTATGCATGAAACAACTAGTGTTATACAGGGATAGAGTCTTCCTAAGACCACAATTTTGTCCTCTGTTGAGTTTTGTATGTAGCCTTGAGAGCTTGGAAAATGAGGGTTCTTGAAAATAAATAGTTACTATAACAGTGGCTTTTAAAGCTACTTCATCCATTTGGCTGTCTCTTACACACCGCAGATTCTAGAGATAAACACCTACTTCAAACAGCCAGTTTTCTGATGATACACAAAGGGTGAAATGCCAGTGCTGATAAAAAGAATGGGGTACCTATAAAGAGACACAGATTTTTTTCTCGAGGCATCTAGCTTTGGAACTGTAGGTGCATTGAGAGCATGCTTCCTAAAGCAATAGTTTCAATTATGTGCTATTGAGAGATGTGTCCAGCTTTCAAAACTGTGTCTTTGCCAGATGTAGGCAGTGTCCCTCTTGGAGGGATAAGCTGTGTAAGCTATTTTCCACCCTGAGCCAGGCAGTGCAGCAGGCAACAGGCCTGGGCTGGAGAGCCGAAGCTATTGCATTATACCTCTGCTATTTCTTTTTACTGTAGTATTGTTCCTATAGTAGTTTGCTGAAAAGTTATGTGTTTTACAGATTAGGTCTTCTTGATGAGGAATCCTTGCTTAAAATCCTATCTATCTAGGATAAATCGGGTTTGTAAAAGTCAGACCTTATCATTCCTATTGGAATGCTAATGATCTCAGAGGGAGGGCTTGGGTTTTGAAAACAAATCTAAGCTAATGCCCAGGCTTCCTGAAAGAGCTATTAATATAATGAAAACTCATGTTTAAGGCCTCTTTTAAAATGTAAAAACTTGTCAGGCACTGCTCAATCGAGGCTCTATGGAACTGCTAAAATGTGTGGACACACCAAAGCATCCTTTGCAACACCTGGCCAGATCTCTGCTGTTGCTGTACAGCAATTCCAGTGCTGTCAGTAGCAATGCAAACCAGAGCATAATGTGGCCTATCATGATTTGGATATATTTGCTATATAGATAACTATGCAAAGCAGTTAGCTCAGCATGCTTGACCCTACAGAGGGAGCAGAAATAACTCTTCTCTTGGTTGCTGTAGGATAGTGAGCTCCCAGAACAGTGCCACCCTCACACATTTTGAAAAAGTGTTTGAATAAGTAACAAATACATCACACATTTAATACACTTTTGAACACTCCATGTTCATTCGTACTAGGTGTGAGCAGTGAGGTGTGTTTTGCAAAGCCTCTCTGAACTGTGGAAGCAGTACAAAGCCAGGCAACAAATGTGGGACTCGACATCATTCTTCTCCGCCAATATAAGCTAGTTTCTGTTGCTACCACCGACACATCTCCATGTGAATTACTAATGTTAGTAGCATAATAAAGTAGGTCTTAGTCAGCTCTGGTAGCTGGCGGCATTTTAGCTGATGCATCATCTTGGTCTGATGAAAATCAACATGAAAGGCAAAGTGGTTAACACACCAGCTCTGTTGATACTCTTGCTGGCACTAGCTGGCCACTTTGTGGAGGAAAATGCTCTTGTAGGTTCAACATTAGGAAGTCCTCAATACCTGCTGAGGAAGAAGGAAGCTAACCATTTCTGTGTTTCAAAAGGTACTTTGTATTCAGTTGTATAAGGATATCTGTAGCACTGTTCATAGGCCTTTTAGATAGAATCATTCCTGAGGAAAGAGACATTATGTCTGCCAAGTTTCAGGCCAAAGCAAGATTTTATAGCCTGATTGCAAACCCCTAGGACAGGGCTTTGTAATGGAAATGCTGACATAGCCTTAACTATTTTGTATGACTTCAATGGGCATCGGCTTAAATTCTAGTTATGATGTGCATTTAATGGCATGGGATCAAACATATAGTGTAGTGGGATATTTTAAGATACTATGTTTGCAGAGAATCAATATTTAAACATTATTTATGAACCATATCATTTAAATGCTTCTGAAATGTGCCATTCAGTCCTTGGTTGCATGAAAACAGAATTCTAATCACATTTCTCAGGATGAACAGTAGCATAGTTTTCTTCCGCCACTTTAATGCTGAGGCATTTCGAAGAGGACTGGTATGATTTTGTTAAACCCTTAGTGGAATATTTCTGGAAAATAAAGGTTTTTGGTTTTCACTGTGATGCTCTGCAATTCTTCGTTTCAGCCTTTTGAGGAATATTTGGATTTTGCTTGGAGGAGATCTTTGAAGATCATTTCTCTCCAGTTATCAGTGGCTCTGCAAGAAGATGGCAGTTATGAGGATGTTGTGCTAGACAAATCTGCTTTTTCTTGTGTAGTATCTTTCATACATTTCAAGTTAAGTGGATAGCATGAATATTCTCTCTCTCACGCACACAACCTAATAGCTTTTTCTTCTTTTTATGCTAAGAAAGTGGTTACTCCAAAATGAAAGGTGATATTCATTCATCGTGAAGGTTGACAGTAAAACTGCACATGATGACTAGAACTCTCACTGCTTTTAATGCAAATGGGAATGTAGTGCTGAAAGTGGCCAGCTTTGCTTATTGTCAGTTGCAGTCTGGAACATAAAGTCATATACTTTATCCTAGAAAACAAAGCTTCTCCTTCAACTATTATTTACTGCATAATAATGCTAACTGAAATTATTTGAGTGCAGAAGGTTAGGAAATTTCAGAGCTATTCCTAATAAGTTTGTTTAATAGTTTGAATCTATTTTTAATTAATCAGTAATAATCTGTGTAAAGAACTCAAAGCACTTTGATAACATAATAAATGGAAACAAACTTTGGTGAAGTCCCAGTCTGACTAAGCCAAAGAGACTCTGTCACTGATTTCTGTTAAGCCAGAACTCCACTCCCTCTGTGAGCCCATCCAGACAGGAACAGGAGAACCACAGTACTTTGCTTTCAGAAATTGCAATAGCAGAGTCACAGTGTCGGTCCTTTGGTTTGCACTGGTTTATCTTTGGAATAAGCATACCTCTCCTGTTGAGTATGCAGGGTGCAATCTGGAAGAAGGGCTTGGGCTTTTATCCTGCACTTGACCCATGTGTTCAATTTTTGGGGAATATTGCTATAAAAAAAGACTCCCCAGTATATTTTGTTTCTGAAATTTTGCAAATCACACTGTTTTGTAAGCTTCCTTTATATATCTACACTCTTTCAGGGAATATGAAAATAATGATTTTCATCCTTTAAAAAACAAGTGCAAACTATGGATATATTCTTAATGGCTAATACCTGGAATTCCAATTAGTTCAGCAGCTGACAGAAAATTAAAATTCTACCTTAATCCTGTGGTAAGGTCTGAATTATTTTGTTGCTTCATTCCACATGGTTCTTATAGGTGCAATCTGTTGTTCGGGTTTTTTTACTTTTGGCAGAGTCAGATGACACTAAAAGGTGCTGTGGTGCTCTTGACTTTACAGGATAGGCAGCAGCCTATCATTAGTATGACAGGAAACTGAGAAAACTGAGATGCATATCCCAAAAGCAGAGTTCCACAATGAAAAAAGCTACATATATGCATTGAATTTACAAGCTGCACTACTTAGGACTTTTGAAACTTGCTAAGATCATTTTACAAGTGCAGTCGTTTTCACTAACCGTCCTGCTTTCCATTTGGATGAGGTATCATCTGTCACCAGTCAATAATTTATTTATTTTTTTTAGCTATTTGAAAGGCATATAATTTTGATTTTTGTGGCCCATTAGTGTGCAAATGCCATTGGGCTTATTTAGCCTGAAATCATGGTCTAAATTCAAATCCCTCTGCTTTTGAGGAGACTGTTGAGCACATTTTAGAATCACAGCCATCATAATATAGAAATCAAGATATGAAAATAACTAGAAACAAGTGTTATTTAAAGCAACTCTCCAGGGAGAAGAAACGGGTACACAAAATTGCCAAAGCAGTACAGTGAATAAAATGCAGAAATATGATAAAATAATATGTGGCCTTCAGCTGATGAAGTTGAAATCACTTTTTCATGATCTCACTGAACCTGAGGGACAAAGAATCCCAAATAACTAAAAAAGTAAAATGCATTTAGCCATTACAGTCCTTTGGAGAATAAATAGTCTCTTTTTTTTTTTAACTAATAAACTAATTTATTTAAATACATGCATTCCTTAAAAAAAAAAAAAAAGAAAAAAGAAATAGCAACAAAAATCTTGAGGGTGGTCTAAGATGCCTGTCTTCTTTATGTAACCTTTTGCATTTTGTGTTTAAGAACTGACATTCCAAATGATTTTCTTTGGCTTTATGCCTGGACTGAATACTGAGGCAGCAAATTAGGAATGCTTAAGAAGTCCCACAAAGAAAGATGTTTGCTGTGAAAATGCAGCTAATGTGACACTTGCACTGGAAGCTTCTTAGTCTACTCAAATGATAAAAGGTGGCATGGGTCTAGGTTGTGTTAGAGGAGTGAATGAAGACTGAAAGTACCATATGCTGAGCTATACAAGGCATTTTTTCTGGCCAGTTATCTGCCATTGTAACTGTGCTGATACTACCTTTTATTTCTATTCCAGGGGCTAACTTTGTTACTCGAAAAATTAGCCGATCAGTAGCAAAAATTCACCTTGGACAGCTGGATTGTTTCAGCCTGGGCAATCTGGACGCTAAGAGAGACTGGGGCCATGCCAGGGATTATGTTGAGGTAAGCTGTGCGCCATGTGCCTTTTTCTGAACCATCTTCGTGGTGGGGATAATGCTTGTTGCTGAAACTTCAAGTCATGGTCCACAGAGGGCTATCTCAACATGGTTTTGCTTATTGAGGCCTGTTAAGTTTGTCTTGCTCTTGATTTCAGACTAGAGAATTTAGTAACACAGCAGTCTACCCCAGGCATGACCTGAACAGAAAAATAAATCTTTGGGTTTACATTCCTTGACTGAATTCCTTGGGGGAGGTGGCTGACTAATAAAGGGAATCTATTTTAGAGTATTTCTTCTATTGTTTTGACAAATTTTATGACCAGTATTAAGATTGCAGCAAGTTGCAGTATGACCTGAAGTCAAAGATCCTGCTGGAGGTTGGTGGCCTTTATTATAATGAGGCAAGAGTGATGTGTGTATAAGTGATCAAAGGTCTAGCTGGTTATACATTACAAAGAAGCATCACAACATAGTTGTGACATCAGGTATTGCAACACATGTGCCTGCATCTAGTGTTTGAAATGTTTTTGTACTCAGGATTTGTTTCTAATTTTATTCTATGCATCTACTTAAGCAGACAAATAAACAATACCCCTGTATTGTATTACAAGGAGACATGAATGACCATGTAGGAAATATTGTCTTTTCCCCAGGAGACTTTTGTCCCCATTTTGGTGCTTAAAGATTTCCTGTGGTCATTGGACTATTTCTGTCTTTTAATAATTCCTTGCTGGGAAACCGGATTTGGCTTCACCGTTCATTGATGTAGTTTAAAAAGATGATGACTGCTTGTTTTGTTTTTCTGTATTACAAAGCGAGTATTTCATTAGGAAAAGTCCAATTTGGGATTTTTATTGTAAATTGAGATTTAAAAGGTGAAGTAAAAGCTGAGCTCTCAAGTGTTGTTTACAGCAAGAAAACAAAATTATAATACCAGAATGTAAACTTTTGCTCTGGATTGTATTAAAATAGGGTAAACAGCCATATTGCCTTGACATCAAAAGGGTTACATCAAGTAAGCGAAGAAGGTGAGTTTTGGCAGCCGGCTACAAATAAAGTTGGCTTTTGGTTCTGTGCTGCATTTGCATGTAATGTGATATGGGCACCATGAATGTCATGACTATGCCTCCATGAATATTGATTTATATTTGTGGCTACAACATTGATTGAAGCATTTAATGCAGTAAACCATCTCAATGATCTTTTTAATGATAAAACTATAGTCAAGAGTATTCATAAAGGCAGTTACCAAGTCTCAACTGAAAGGAAGTAAAAGATAAGCCAAATAAACTGTTTGGTTGCAGGAAGATAATGAGCATAATTTGCTAACAGGCATTGGATATTCCGTAAATGCTTTGGCTATCTCATTCCAAGACAACTTGCACCAAATCATAAATCGTGGGTTGAATTCTGATGTCTTCTTCCGTAAGGGTAATCCAGGATAACCCTCTTGTGCCTGGTGGGTCAGGCCCTTGTCCTGTGTTCAAACCTTTAAAAGCAAAAAGGAAATGAGAACAATTCTATCCAGAAGAATGACTAGGTTTCAAGGCCTTTGGCCTCCAGAAGGAATTTAGTTGTCCAAGGTCTACAGCACAAACACATTTGTTGTGTAAGTAGCATTCCAGACCTTTCAGCTACACATTTTGGGCCTGTCCCAAAATCTTCTGGAAAGAATTCCTTACTAAAATATAGTTCATCTTGAGTATTTCTCTTCCCGGAGAGGTACCCCTTCGGATAATGGGAAAGTTATTATCAATTCTCTAATTCCCTGAATATTGTGGAAATGTGGATACAGGCATCATTTTAATGGGTAAGAAAGAGAGTAACTTTAAGCTGGAAATAAACAATTATTTGAGGCTTTAATGGACTGGAAAGTAGGGCTTAGAGATTTAACGTTGTTCAAATAAATACATACTATGTTAGAAAGCATGATCATATTTACAAGCATTTGGGGAGCTTCCTTAAGCATATGACTGAACACATAGGGATATAGCTTATCCTCTCCATATGCACTTTTAAGTCCCATTGATATTAATACAAGTAACACATGTGCATATAGACTAGACCACGTACTGTGTTTTCTTTCTCCTTGTTTCCTTATTAGGGATAATAATAAAACCATAAATACATTCCTTTTTGTTGTTTTATAAAACATTATGGGTCAATTCCTGATCTCATGAAAGTTGATGGCCGATCTCCCATTGACTTTGTGGAAAGACTGTATCCTGTATGTATTGGAGTAGAGAACGTATAGTGGTTACAAAGCACAAGCAGAAGTCAGGACTTTTGAGCTTTGATCACAGTATACATGATGTTTAAACATAATTTGTATCAGAGGAGAATAGTTGGAATATGTGTTTGATTAGGTTTTTGAGCTGGGACTTGAACTGCCACTTGCGGGAACAGTGGCATTGTGCTGGTGAATGAAGACCAGGAAGTCTAACTCACTAGAAAGAAAGGTTTCCTTTCAGTTTTTGAAGACAACAAAATAGAAATAAGTAAGTAGGCATCGAAAAATGGGGGAAATGGGGGGGGTGGGGTGGAGGGAGATTATTAGTTTATCTTAAAGTAAGTAGATCTTAGCATTTTTTCAGAAATTGCTGCTGCCTCTCACTACCCCTTTCTCCAGTTTTACCCTACTGTGATTGAGCACAAGTCTCATGGGAAGACAATTAGAGATGACGATCAATGCTGCTGAGTTGGAAGCGGAAAAACAATATATCAGCTATTGATATATGAATCTTCTGTGTGCTATTTTGGTTTGGGTAACTCACACCTTTTATTTGTTGCAGAAAGTTCTAGTAAACTGTCTGCTAGGTATTTTCAAGTATTAGTACAATAGCAAGCTTTAACAGTCTGACTCGTTTCTATATCTCATTTATAAAACACAAGACATTATAAAAATTTCCTCAGACACTCACCCAAGAGTCTTAATTCAAATAAATATAGATTCTCAGGAACATTTGACTTGGAGCATTAGAAAAATTCACGTCAACCAGTAGTTGGTAGGGGTTTTTTAATTTCCTAGATGCTAAATACTGTAAATGAAGTCATGAAAGTATACCTGCATCAGAAACCTTAAAGTATTGTTCTTGCGGACATAATAGACACATTGAAGTGTAAAGATGTAAAGAGAAAGCCAACAAATAGAACATAGTCGTGTTGCAAAGTGGCTCTGGGAAAAGAACAAGTTCATATTAGAGTTCAACAGCTGCAACTTTTTCTTCCTTTCCTTTAATTTCCTCTTTATCACATGCTGCTGCTCAGATTGCCTTCTGCAGTTGAACTGCACACACCTCAGTGTTGTGCAGAGAGCAGAAATACTGCACTGATGAATGCTGTGGAAAAACCTGTCAATGTATATCTTACAAAAGTAAAAAAACAAGTCAAAGGTAATAGTTTTAATAGTCTTTAAGTATTTGTACAGATCAGAAGTATTTTCTTTTGCCTTCAATAGAAATCCAGCAGTATTTCAGGCAACAATTACTGAGTACTCATAATTGGGTCATAACTGACTCCTATTAATTACAGGTCTAGACAAATGCTGAAAATAAAGCATGTGCGGAGATTCATGGTGAAATCAGGGACCATTTGATATTCTAAATGTATGGCAATCAGCTTCCATTAATTTATATTTAAATAATGAAAAAAGAAAAAAAGAAAGCTAAGAAGAACAGTTTAACTAATTTAGTAAGTTATTGTACAGTCCAACCAAGCACATTAAGAAACTGCTTCAAGAAAGACTTTCCATCTTACTTTTTTTTTCAAATTGGTGCTGATGATGGCATGTACTTTACTTCGTAATTAAAATGCACAAGAAAAAGTGCAGTCATTTTTATTGTCTTTAATCCTTTCGTGGTTGTTGAAATTGAGACAGTAAAATCTAATCTATCGTGATGCAGTCTGTGTTTAAATGTCCACTCACCATCAGTGGGTCTTCTATTCATGATTCTTCTATTCACCACTGTAATAGGTAGAGACTCACCCTTAGAGACAGCTGCTATCATTTCTGTTGTGGGAAATCCCTTCTCGTATGTTTGTGTGCATGTTTAAATATAAAAACTCTTGCCAAAAAGCATTATTTGAACTCTTACTTTCCTCTTGTGCATAAGAAATGGATTCAACCAGCAAAGCGGTTGGCCAAGGCATTTCTAGTTCCATTTTTTGGTTTTCTTGGAGTGTTGAGGATGTGTTGTCTTTTGAGATAAGTTTTACCTTAGTCTGATGAGACGTGAAGTTTTTTCTGACACGTCTTTTCATCAGCGCGGCGGAATAGCTCCTTGTGAAAGTTTTCCTTTGTTGAGGATTGTTGGTTATAAAAGCAAAGTCAGTTATATCTGCCTATGTAACTACCAATACCTCATATAATTATGAAATTGGCTTGTGAACTTAATGGCATGCTTTTACATAAGGATTACCTTTTGTTATGGACTGAAGCAAAAAATGTTCTTCTCTTCTTACTGCTTAGTTTCTATTCTCAATGTTAATTGCTTCTAATAAAAATTAAGATATAATTTTAAATCCTCAATGCTAGACTTCTTTGAGTATGAGCGTAAAGATTTTTGAGCCATCCAGGTACTCAAGTGTATTTTGTGTATTTCTGAATGAGAACTTTTCCTGTCCGTCAGCTTGCTTGAGCTGGGAAAATTAATGGCTCTATTAAGACAAATCAATCATAAACTTATATCAATTCTGCTCTGATTCATGTGATAATCCACTTAACTGATTATCTTATTACTGCCATCTAAGCGAAGTAACTGTGAGAGCAGCAGGGCTTGTATGAACCTTTAGGAGAAAGGTTTGATGGACTGTCTCCTTTGGAACAACTACTGAACATTCATAAAACCCTTGACAGGTACTTGCTGGAGCAGTATCTTTTCTAGAAGGACATGTGTCAGAGACAATGACAATTCCACCTTAGTTTCTTTCTAATAGTTTAAAAATCTGTAGTCCTTTTTATAAGATGTGGAACTAAGCCTCATGCCGAAATGCTTTTTGAGAAAGCAACATCTTCCCAAAGAAAGTACAGGCTTACCAACAGCAGAATATTCTTTGATTTCCTCATCTAAATGCTTAGGACATGTGGAGGATGATGTGTCCAGGATAAATGAAGTCACATTTGACCATGGTAGTATGTTCAATCATCTATGCAAATAATGATCCAGTTCTCAGGATACATTACAGCAAATGTAAGCGGCCACAGCACAGGTAACTAGTCTCAAATGAAATATGCTAAATTGTTCTGTGAGTTACACCCAGTACTGACCCACAGGCACTGGCGTTTGCAATAGAGTGACACAAGAGTGCTGGAACAGCAGGTCCAAGAAGAAGTAAAGATGATTTTCTTCCTGCTGGTTGAGCCTATAGGGAAAAGACATAGATAAGTGGACTGCCAGTGTTGACTCATGATGACGTTGTTTTAGTAAATTCTTTGCGCACATTGCACCTCAGCTGAAATGTTCTAACCTGCAAAAGAGTTCAAGTCTTGATATGAGGTGGTAGAGGTCATCACAGGCCACAGAACAAGTGTCTCCCTGGCTTGTCTCTCATGGAAACTCAAAATAGGGTCCTGTGACCCCAGTCATTTCTCTCTCTTTATTGCTGTCCAGGTAGACTCCATCAAGCTGATGGAGTAAGGCGCCTGTGGTCCCACTTGACTTCTTGCTTCAGAAACCACTCTTTTAACTGTCTGGTTCTAGTTAAGAACTTTGGAGTTGGATTGAAGATTTTCAACATTTTCTTGAAGATTATTTCTGTGCAGTACCAAAATGAACTGTCACAAACAATAAGCATATGGTAAAGCTCTCCTCAGTGTACGTTTCTTCTCCATTGTCCCATGCAAGCAGAGAAAAAGTTGATATTTAAATAATTATGTTTTATTTCAGTTAGAGCATGACTTGATGCCAGCAAAAAGTAGGTATAATTCTCAAATATCTTTCAGATTTTGAAACTAGGGGCAAACCTTCCCTTATGAAGAGAGAACATGGTTTTGAACAACTGTGAAAGTAAAAGTTTTCCTTTTTAATGCCAAATAAAAGCTTACATTTTGGTAAATAAGGCTGCACACACTATAAATGAGCTTATAATACATTTCTTTCAGTGTGTGTAGTTTGGATTAGACTTCTTGACTATTAGAAATAGTTGCAATTCCCAACAGTGACACACTATCATCTCAATTTTACTCACGAAGATGATGTTTACATTAAATAAAAACAAAACAAAGCAACTCTTTCATGGTTTTTGAAATACTGAAGTCCATAGAGAATGTGATTCTAAATAACTACAGCATAAGTGAGAAAATTCAAACATGCTTTATACATGTATGCCTGCGCACACATACCATGTGTATATATGTATGTCTATGTGAATTTTAACATATGTATATTTCTGTTTATGCGTGGATGATTTTTTTGAGATGATTTTCAATTTCACATATTTTAAGAGGTGCATGCATGTGCTGTTTTCTCTTTGAGTTTGGTATGAGTGCTAGTAAAAGATTGAACAAGAAAGTAGTTTATTACAATGGACGTGAATGGTCTCCATACTTAAAACATAAAAACGAGGAAAGAAAGGAGTTTAATTACAAGATGTAGGTATTCCGTCTAATGCATGTCATATGGTATTGATTTCCAGCAGCAGTGCCTACTGTAAGGGCTGCTGCTAGACCTTTTCCTTTCAGGAAAACTATCCTGATCTATTTCAGAACTACAGTAACATTTCCCTCTTTTTATTTTTTCGCAGCCATTTTTATGTGAGGGAATATAATTGTAAAAAGATTTTTTCTTATTTATATAAATTTTCCTTTAGCTTTCTCTTTCACCACTTTCCTGTTTGACCTATTAGTGTTTTTAGGCTTTACAAAGCCAAAAAACTGCTTCCCTCGGCAAAACCATCTGGTTTAGTTTCCTGTGCCTCAACAATGATACGTGTATTATTATCAAGGCCACCCCGGTGGTTTTCTAAATGGTCTTGTTACACCGGTGGTCTTACAATTCAATTGGAATGATGGAAAGGTTAGACTAAGGCTTCTTTCAAGTATAAGGTTTCCAGATTGATAAATTATGTATTGTTGTCATATTTCTGAGACCTATTATGACCTATTATGCCATTGTAGCTTGAATGCAGTATCTCTTCAAATAACACAAGAGTCCTCCTGACAAATTCTGCTTTTGCAGCATTTTTTTCTTGTAGACTAGCAAATTAAGGCACTTTTCAGAAGTAACTTTATATGCATGCTGTGTTCCTATGATTTTATTTTTCTGCTCTGTCTGGCAAAGTGTGGAGAAACAAGTATAATGATGACAGTCCATGTATAGGAGCTATCCTTATACTTGGGATAGGATTGGATGCCAGCAGAAAGACAATATAATGCAATATATATACCATTATTGCAATCTGTGCCAGTGCATGCTGCAGTACAATGTTTACTCATTAGCAGGTGGCAATGTAACACCAAGGTGAAAACAAATCAGACTTTTTTAAAAAAGGTCTGTTTCTCTTTCTAGTCAGTCTCATGGTGGTTTTAACTTGGGACAACTGCAGATGAGACTGTGGGAAAGAGATGAATCTCACGAGGTAGATGGGATTGCCAGGGAGCAAGTACACCAGACGTCCTGCTCCAGGCTGCAGCTGTGCCTGGAGGGCAGCCACTGCCTCATCACGGGGTGGAGTGTGTTCACCATAAAGTGAATCGTCACCAGATTTAACAGCAAAGGTCCCACAAGCCTCTCGAGCATATGTAAACCACAATATTTTTTTTTTTTTTCTAATGTAGTCCACACGAAGTTTATGAATTGTGCAGGTTTGGGGCAAATCTGATGGAAATCTCACAAACATTCTCTAGCCCTCTGCATGCAAAATTTCAAATTACACTTACTGTACAACAAGGAAACCCTGAGTTCGTGGAAAAAAATATTGAGGTTTGTGGGGAACTTAATACAAATTAAACATATTTTTTTATTAGCTGAATCACGTCAATTGACCTTTTTTTTTTTCCTTTCCTTGCTCTTTTTCTTATCATGAGTTGGGGGGATAAAAAAGAGAAGGAAAAAAAACCCAAACAAATAAACCCCAACAAAAACCAAAACCCCACAACCAGGTGTGTCTACCTTTGAACTCAGAATTTTTTTATCCAGTCAGATGGTATTTGGCAGCATTTTAAAGAACAGGAAGAAGCTTCTTTTATTGGTAAATGCTAGGCAACATTAATAACAGGTACTGCTACCAGCCCGACCTGTAATAACCCAGATAGTTTCTTTTTATTAACTAATCTATGATTTACAGATTTATTTGAATCCTAAAGTAATGCACCACATTCTGAGAAAGCTGTATAGCATGGTTGGTTTTAATTTTAATAAGGGGAAAAATATCCCTTAAAACAGATCATTAAAATTTAATGAGGACATTTTTAAAACCCCATAGTGGTTCAATTTACACTGGAAGTCAAAAATAGTTAATGGTGTTGTTATGTCTGTGTGGTAACATCCTCACTATACAGTAATTGTTTTAATTTGAAATGAAGCCAGTAGAACATCATGGGCAGTGCATTCCCAGAACCAAAGTTTTTAGCCCTCCAACAATTTCAGGTCATTCCACTGAAAGAAGAAATATTTCATAGTATAAATTAAAATGTCAGGGCTCACTTTTGTTGTACTCTAGCTGTTAATATTCTGTGTATTATTAAGACTGGTTATCAGCAGAGTGACTGTTCTTTCCTGATCCGGGTATGGAGAAAAAATACCATTTTTTTGTTTGTTTGAATGGGAAACATTCCCCAAACCCACAGGGTGCACTTAATATGCCACTTTTAGTTTTAGCAGAAATACTTGAATTTTAGCTGTAGGTGTTTTTGGATGAAGCCGTGACCTAACAACCAACATTAATGGTCCAAAGATAGAGCAGCTGAACTTTCCAGCTGGCCTTCTTTGGCTGACATTAAGCTTCCCCTGGGGACGGTTGGCTTGGTTACCAGGTTAAGTACTTGAAGAAAGCTTATTGCTGTCATGTGCTGGATTTCTCTCTCTCTTCCCTTCAAAATCCATGTGATTTCTGCAACAAGAGCAATTGTTTGTTTCCTCAGGAGTGTGAGGGGCATTACACTTACAAGGTAGGTGAGCAACACTGGCATTTTCTTAGCCCTTGTCTCCAATAAGCTTAGCAGTGTGGCTGGGATGGATTTGCCTGCAGCCATGGAAGAGGAGAATGAATTAAGTAGTGGATCCCTGACATCGTTCTGTGTCTGCAGCTTACATGAGGGCTGGTGGTTCCCTCAAGCCCTCCTAGCACTTCCTCCTTTGTGCAGATTGAAGCTGACTGGCGCAGGGAAACACAGATGCTGTTGTTCCCCATATATCCTGCTGATGCACAGGGCAGCTTCTGGTGCTAGCAACCTTGTTGGCCATTTCTTTGCTCCTAGTGAAATAAGGATTTTGGTGATGTTTCTTGAGTGAGTAGGCCCATGTACAGTGGGATTAAAGGATCTGGTATTGGATTTGAGGAAGCAAAATTAGGAGATCCCTAACAATTATTGTGAAACGTTGCCTGTCTGCAAGGACAAATTATTAGGGTTTTTTATAGACTTGAATGCAGTCTAGGCACGTTTTGCCTAGCTTTGTCTTTCTTGGTCAATAGCATGAGGAAAGCAGGGCAAACTCAACCATTTGAAACCTCAAAGAACTGTGACCTCCAGCTGGGAGCCCCTACTGTGAACCGTTGCCTAAACTGTTGTGTCCATAGGTGTGTTGGGTGTTGAACTGACTTCATCTTACTTACATTTGTGTTGTGCTTCTATTAAAAGCTTCTATTAAAACAAGCACCATAATGGAAATATGCTTACTCTCTAAATTTGCTCTTAATAGCAAGCTTTTGTACTCCTTAGAAGCTGGTATTTCTAGTGTAAGTTGTGTGTTATTATTTCTTGATCTGCAAATGAATTTTTATTTTTTTTTAGTATCTTCCAAGTGCATTTTGCAGATTTCTTTAAGGAGCAGTAAATTGCATTAGTAGAGCATTAACTCCTATTTCTGCCTTAACCTCTATCAAGTGAGATGTTACTCTACCCAGTAACAGTTTACCAAGGCAAGCCTAATGCTATAATACCAGGCACACATGTTGCTTTTGACATAATGAAAAGTTGGTACAAATCATACAATCTCGCTGTACTGTGCTTTATTTTAGAAGAAAAAGTAATGCTTTGTGTTGCTAAAGCAATATTTTTTCTTATGCAATAGAGGCATATTTTCCCCCTTACCATTAATTTATTATGCTGCATTTATTTCCAGACAAACCCTACTTTTCCGTATCTGGTGGGAATTTCTTTCTTCCTCTGAGGTGTTTTAAATTCAACAAGCATCAGGTTTTTAATATATCATACTTATTTTAAGGGGAAATAATTGACAAGGGAAAAATATTTTAAGCATACCCTTTTCATTTTATTGCCAGTATTATTATTTATATCCAAGGTAGATATATATTAAAAATACTGCTGGTTTAAAACTGTTCATCTCCCACACTACAGGTTATTGGGAAGGTGTCAGGATGCGTGAGATAGGATGGTCTGTAGGCTACGTGACAGACCAAGACATGATAGGTCTGTCTCTCAACAAGGGAAAGCCCAAGACGTGCTTCGCTGTTGCTGGGCACTGTACCCCTCACCACCATCATCTCCTGGCTGCTGGCAGCCTTGCTTTTGAACCCCCATGCCAACAGAAGGTGGTATTATAAGTGCCATATTCAGACTGCAGCTGGGTAATCACCACTGCTCCTATTTGTGCATGTTCCATGTATCTGTTGTTTATTTATTATTTCAGCCCATAATACCTTGTAAACCTTTTCCAGTGACTCTTGTGCCATAACCATGGCGTGCACTGCTGGAATGTGACTTTATGCATTGGTAGTACTCGTAGCAGAAATTATACTGGTTTGCAGTGCAGAGCCTGGCATGGGGCAGGGCATGGCTGTGCTCTGCTTTCTGGGAATGCCAACATGGAGCATGAAGGAGCTTGCCTTCCAAGGAGCTTTTCCAGGCTAACTATGCTACCTGGTGCCTCATCTCTAGGAGAATCTTTTTTTTTTTTTTTTTTTTTCTTTACACAGTAACTCAAGGGTAGGTGAGTAACAATTTACAACCGGTGTTGATTGGAGGTTGTGAAAGTTCTTGTGGTCCAAGCACACTAATGTAACACTTCATATAATGTACAGCATTTTGACAGAGTCCTACAAATATGGGTGCTGAGAAAACATTTTAGAAAATACTATTTGATCCTGATAGCAAGAAAGGGTGAGAGCACATACATGAAGTGCACAAGCCTCAAGAAGACTGTAGGGCTTTTTCCTCCCTGCCTTCCAGGCGAGCCTGAAGACCAAGCATGCTACAAACCAACTACAGGAATTGGTTTGGAGAGGAATCTTGTTCTAATAATATGATTATTGATTTCAGTGGGACATGACTTTATCCATTGCATCTCACTTTTCTGCTTGGGGAGGCAGAGGCTAGCAGAAGAGAAAGAGGCTCTGTGCCCACACAGAGTTACTCCATACACCTGTGATAGGGACAGCCACAATTTCCCTATTTGCCTCTAAAAGTGACCTCAGGAGACATTAAAATTCCATTTAATGCATTACCAATATAAACAGGAAGTATAATAAAGGGTTTTCACCTGGCCCACTGTGCCTGTTTTCAGCCTCAAGTATGACAGAATGATGAAATTGATGCATGACTGCCCACTCCTTGTAATTAAGTAAATTAGTCTTCCTCAAAGAAGTCTTTTTTGTTGCTGATTTTCATAAGGTCACATCTAAAGAGGGGCAGTGTAAAACCAACAGGCACATGTGTAAAACTGTGGCTGCCAAAAGAACAAATTTTAGTAAAAAGTCCACCCAAAACAAAAGTGAATTAATCATCGTTACCACATTCATTTGGAGTGATTGCAGAAAATAGTGTTAAATAATAGCAGAATCATGCACATTTGACATTTACTTTTAAAATACACTGTGGTAAACAAAAATAAGCCTCAGTTCCCTTGGTTTAATTTATTCATATGAGGTTTGTAAACAAACTGTGTAATGAAATTGCATGCTGATGATAGTCATTTAGCTCCACCGATTTGTGGCAGTCTGATAATTTAAATACAATGTGTCATATATATTTCAAGTTGGGGGGAAAAATAATCCAAATTCTGAAAACACAATCTTAGCAATTTCTTGAATAATTGTTTATTTTCTGGAGTTGCTTGTAAAACTGTTGACTCCTAACTAAGCTAGTTTTATTAGTAGTATCTGAAAGTGATCCTTTTTGCCTAGATATGGGGTTTCACTGGGATGCTCGTTCATATAAAGTCTTTCATTGAAACAGCCTACTAACTTATTGCTGCAAATTCTGGCTGTGTTGGTATTATAAGGTGATTCTGGATCTCACACTGTTACTACACTTTCTTGGAAGGAAAAATCACACAAACTTTTATATTTCATGAAGGCTGATAAAAGCTAGAAAATAAAACTGCCTGTAAACAGAATAAAATGGTAGTGTTCATGCTCTGGATGAAAGCTAGCATCTGGAATCCAACCCAGAACCAGCAGCTAGAAGGAGCACTGTCTGGCAGAGAAAAAGAAATATATACTCAGGAGGAGCTCAGCTAATGGTGATATGCTGCATCCTCATATAGGGGACAAAATAAGCCCCTAATTGATAGGGGAATGCTGTATTCTCATCACCTGCTCTTTGGCCAAAGTGAGCTATCAGCTGCCACTGTGATTGATTCTGCCTGTGAAAGGAGCCCGAAATTGTCCAGTAGGGCACAAAACAAAAACACGCATAGAAAATAGCAAACATTTCCATTAGGTGTTGAAGATTTGTTTTCTTACAGAGTGAAGAGATGTGAGGAAAGGATGTGCCAGTACAACAGTTTAACTTGAGAATTGTCCTTAACACTAATTAGACTTCTAAAACTAAAAGGGACTGGCTCTGTAGGATCCCATTTACTGGCATATGAATATCCTGCATTTCTGTAGAATTAGTAATTTTGTATTGGGCACAGAAATCCAGCTCAGCCTTTCCACCCAGTTAGGGGCAAGAGCCTACCGGCGCATACAGGCCTACAAGCCTGCCACTGCTACAATAGTATTCAGAATAAACTTGTCCAGTCATCTGTTGTACAGAATGTGAATTAAAATAGGACAAGAAAAGGGTCTAAGTAAGAGAATAAGCCTGCTCACAAACAGTAAAGCTTTATATTTTGAGCAGATTGGATTTGTTTTTCAGTGGCTCCTATTTATTATAATGTTTGTGGCTTTATTTAGATGAGCAGTTTGGCCCTGCTTGCCTTTGTTCCCACTGTCCAGAAGACTTGGCACATTCCATGCCGTGCACCTTCGGGTTAGAGAGGGGGACCTGCAAAAGGACATCCACCCAAGGCGAGTTGGCAGACAATAGCAGAACATCCTTTTCTTTGAAAGCTACTCATCAGGAAAGCATTGGTTCTGCCTCTCTGTATTTAGCTGAATGCAGATGAGAGGCATGATTAACACTAATGAGTGACTAGGGATTTATTGTTTACTTAGAGATAAGGCATGGGCTTCCTTCGTTGGCACTTTCTGCCAAATAGTTTGATCCTAGTTCACTAAGCCTTTTGTTATTTGTTGCTTTTTTTGGTGGTGGTGGTTGTTGTTGCTTGAAGTGATTTCTTTCACCAAAATCTTTTCAACACTTGGACTTTTTTTATTTTATTTTTATTGCAAATTGTCTGAGCTGTTTGTCATTTGGGCCACAGTACTCTGGAGGTCCTTTACGTGCATCACATGTTCTGCATCCAACAGTGCTTTTTCTGTTCAGTGCTTGCCCTCCTCCCCAAAGCTGAAATAAATCAAAGTAGGTTGAGACTCAGTCGCAATAAATCAAGACCTGTCCAAAACTGGAGCCTGCCCAGTCAAAATGTCATAGCTTGGCTTTCACTGAGGATTAATTAAAGGCCTGATATAAAGCCCAGATGTGCTTCAAGAGAGTAGCAAACTGCCTGGTGGTGGCTATACTAAAACCCAAGTCTCCCCATGAATCTGCCCACCCAAGAACATGGAGGAGGATAAGGCTGAAGAAAAGGGAAGAAGGGAGGGAAGGGGAGGGGAGGAAAGAAGTAAACTGAATCAAGCATGATTTTATAGCATCTATGTTGGCGGAAAACAAGACGAGCTCTATGCTAGAGCACCTCTGAAAAAAATACAAAGCATGCATGTGTATATTTCTAACAGCGGCAGAGAAAATAATTGTTAAAATGTTCAACATTAATCGAGAGTGGGATAAACTAACACAGTGAGTGAACTTTTGCACTTTTTATGGTGAAAAAAAAATATATATGGCATGCCCAGTGGCTGAGTTTGCTCAGTGCCTGTTTTACATTAAATTCCTGAAAGTCATCTAGACTAAAATAGTTTAGCTGAAGATTCCTAAGGCTCTGATAGGGACAGATATGGAAATGTGCATGTATCTGACTTCAGTATATTTGAATATAAAAATGTAAAATACACTTAAATTGCATCCTGCTTGTTAGGGCCTCAACTTCACTTACAGAGATACATCAATTTAATTGAATGGAATTCACTCCTTCTAAATGGAATGACCCCTTTTAAAAAAGTGATGGGCTCTGAAAGACTGTTGCAGCATGGTTTTGGGACACAGTATATGGCTACACTCACTTTCTTTTGCAGGCATAGAAATGCGATTTCGTGGGGGAAAAATCAAAATAGTAGTATCTGATTGTTTATGTTATAATTAAATAATTTGCCTGAATAGGATTAATCCAACATTTATTGTCATAATTGATTTGTTTCTTCGAATTTATTCGTAATGTAAGTAATGAGTGTGCATACCTGCCCTAATGAGATGCAGTGTTAAAATTTCATAGACCTGAACAAATGGTTTTGAGATGGCAGGAGAGATCAGCTGAGCAGCACAGGGCTGTCCTAAGCTCTTCAGCCTGATGTAGTGACGTATGTGCAGTGAGTCTACACTACTTATATAGCAGTTAGTTCTGGTGCTCTGTATATTCTTAGGCATGGGACATTCTTATGTGTATATATATGTATATACTTCTGTATTCATTTACTTGCTTATCTTTTTGGAGATGTGACACCCTTTCTAGTCTCTCCTCTGCCCAGAATAAATGAGTGCCACTTTGCAAAACAGGCAGAAAAGGGGGAGATAAGGAGCTGAAGAAAAGGAGTAGATTAAAGTCTTATTTCTGCAAATTATGAGCCAAGAGTATAACAGTTCTTTGTTAAGGCCCCAAGAAGGTCTGATGAAAGCCAGGGTTTGAGGGAAGTTGAGTGGCAGGCTTCAGAGTCTGCTGCCTCTGTGGCTTGTCTTTGTTGCATGTGGTAGATGCACGTTTGTACCACTTTAGCAAAGGAGAACCATGATGAGCCCTGGCTGTAACACATACATCACATGGTTAGTGAGTAACAGCAGTCTTCATCAGTCTTCCGCCCTGCACAGTGAGGAGAAACCCAGTGATCCTGATACCTTTCCTCTGCAGAGTCATTGTGCCTCAGAGAAACTTGCAATGCTGGTTGTGTATACTCTCTTCAAGAGCTCACCAAAGGAGTTAGGTTTCCTCATGCATGGTCCTGTCTCTGAAGGAGTCCCCAGCATTATTTTAGCCACCTTCAAGTTCCCTGTTTATACCTAAAGTCTTTTTGCACAGCCCCTCTGTGTTTTCTGCAGAGTCCTGATTTTGAAATGGTCTCCATTTTCTTCATCAGACTTCATCTATGCTGTCCTCCTCATACCCTACTTCTTCCGATAGGAATTCCTTTTTAATACTGGTCTCTTCTGGTCTCCTGCTCCCAGATGAATCTTGCTTCAGGTCTTTGATGTGTTCACCATACCTGGCAAACAGATGGCAGATATGGCAGACCCTTCATGGATCTCATTGCTATTGCTGATACTACTGCCGCTAGTTATAGGTGCTAAAAGAGTAAACGTGCCAGGACTCTTAACTGGTAGCTTCTCTGTTGCCAGGGAGAGTGGAGAAGAAGGTACCTGTTATGTTGCAGTGGTCATTAGTGTCAGGAAGCAGCAGGAGTGGGATTGCACCATGAGGGGGAAAGGCTGTGTGCTGACAGGCACACCAGCACAGGCAGTGCCCTCACTAAACAGGGCACAGTCCTGCAGCATCTGAGCTGGGTGGGGAGGGCTGGGTGCAGGTAACAAGGTCCCGTCAGCAGCTCCAACCAAGGCGATGTGATGAATTAGGGCCAGAGTCTATCCACGATGTCCAGTCAGGAGCAACAGAAGGGTCTGGAGACCATCCGGGAGAACTAGTGAGTGAGCCAGGACAGCAGACGACAGGACAAGGCCTAGGTATGCCTACAGCACAGCTCAGGCAAGATTTGAGTGTCTGGGCCTGGACTGAAATAGACAGTGTTACTGTGCCCCAGAATACTGGGCAGTGGGGAGAAGCCCCATGCAAGCGTTCCTTCTGGAGACAGAGAGTCAGTGTGCCTTGCAGGGCTGCCTGCCTGCCTCTGGGAACAATGAGTGGCTTTCAGGTGGCCAGCCTGGCCCCCTGAAGGGGGTGCTCCAGCTCCCCTCTGCTCTCTGGGACTGGTGTAGAGTCACGTTTGGGAATGAACTACTGTGTGGGGGAGAGCCTGGACCAGAGAGCACCAGAGGAGAGAAACTGACTGCTTGCACAGGGAGCTAGGTTTTGTGACACCAATACTGCAGAGCTTTACAAGAGAGAAGCACGTACAAGAAGCTCCGCTGTGGTCTTTCCTTATGGCTATATCATTTTCAGTCTAATTTCCTATAAAAATTTCACCATGGGTTTAAATTTAGAAAAGCCCATCAAAGTCTGGGAACTTCTTAACATTTTCGTTTGTAACAAATTTTAACAAAGTTCAGCCTTTGAGCCAGGATTAGAAAACACTGAGAAGGCTGTGCTAAATTTAAAAGTCTGCTTTAGTTTTAAATGCCTTTGCAAGCTGTTACTTCTGAACGTGAACTATGCCTTTGCTCTGTGTGTGTGTAAAGGAAAGGGGGAAAAAAAAGATTTGAAAGACTAAGTGGTTAAAATTTGACAATTAGCTACTGTACATGCTCAGGAGCTTCCCCAGCTTTCCCCTCAACCCATGTTTTCTTTATCTCCTGGGTGGTCCCAACCATCCCTATCATTCTTCTAAGACCCCATCCCCCCTTTCCCCATCTTCGTCCTCCCGGTAAAGGGGGCCCTCTCATCCCAGTCACCATCCTTCCTGCTGGGAAGGCTGAGACCCCTTTGGGAGCCAGCCAGTGATGTTCTTTATTTTATACTTGCAGAACCAAAGAGAGACGAGTAGTACAGAAGATAAGACAATAGCTTTCCAGTGTGGGAAATTATGCTGAATCTTGAACATCCCAAAGCTGGGCCCAGATGAACAGCTCAAGTAGTGTGTCCTGGCTGTTGGGGATGCTGGGTGATTTGTACTTAGCACTCTTGGAAACAAACCTTTCTTCCCTTCCTTAGAGAACTGGCTATTTGGCTGATGCAAGTCAGTGGATCCCATTCAAAACAATACTATTATGCTAATTTATGATGGCTGCATAGCTCTCTAGAGTAAGGTAGAGGCAAGATCATTAACCTATAAGCGGACTTTTTTCTGTATCCTTTTTGGGTGGTAGTTTATTAGCTTGGACAGTGTGTGTCTGTGAGACAGGCAGACAAGGAAGTTATGTGTAATGTGCGGCAGGTTTGTCTTCATGGTGGGTCTCTGACAGCAACTGAAGCTTTAGGTCAAGCTGTATCTGCCCTAGAGATCTGCCTCACTCAAATCAGAATACTTATAGTAGTGCAGTACTTCATTCCCTCTTTCCTGCAGGCTGGAGGTGGTTAGGTCTGTGTAAAGGTATGGTAGCAGATCTTGTCCTGAGTATACACAGGCCAAACTTCTTGGGAGATGTGTAATTGTTATAGTCACCAAAGAAGTATTTTGCAATGCTGGAAGCAGAAAGAAATTCTCCTCAGTCTCTCTTCAGGATCTTGATGACATTGTGCGCAGCAATTCTTCTTCACTTGAAAACCCCCAGAAAGGCATTGCCGGAGTTTTCTTGTCAGTAAGGACAGTAACAATGTGATTTTTTGGAAGGCTTAAATAATGCCTTGAGTATAGAAATTGCTCAGTGCAGTAACTTATATTCATCTTGAAACAACAGTGTGAGTCTCAACTCCATCAGTTCAGTAACAGTTTTTAAAGACTATTTTTTATCTTTGCTTCAGAACTTGATTGTGTGCAACCAATCAATTCATGAGTATCCTCAACATGGACATGGTGGGACCTTAAACTGAAAATGAATGTATAAAAAAAAGTGATACTTAAAGTGAAATGTCTCAGAATACTATTTTCCCATTTCCTTGCTGTAGAGCACAATAATATTGGTGTAAAATGCTTGTTCAGAAATTAATGTCTTACAGGACTTCAGTGTACTATGATCAGCCAGTCGCTTAGCCTGTGAAGTCTCTGAATTTTTCACTATGTAAAAGATATTATACTGTATTTGCTTAATGCAATTATGGAATAATCCTTGGTCCAGTTTCCGGGAACAGTACAAATAGCCTTTTCTTCTCTCCATGTGTTCCTGGTTTACAGCCTAACTTGGAAGGAAGCTGTGTTTGTGAACTTTTGTTTCCCTTCACACTGGGGTCCAATTCCATTTCTTATTTGATTTTTGTTTTGAAAATATTTGTGCTCTATTGTCAGCCCAATGTTCCCTTTGGTGAAATCTTGTCCTAGAGTTTTATCTAACTGGATAAAGTTTGGAAGAAATATTAATTTCATTATATAAAACTTTTAATGGTATTGTGTTTGTTCTTCCCCATTTTGCTTTTAATCTCTTCGTGCAGGTAGAAGATTTCATGTTATCTTCAGTCTCAAATTACTTATCTTTTTGTTCGTGTTTGGATAAAATCAAAGCCCTGCATCTGACCAGCCCTGTCTTCAAAGCAGATCAGGCTGGATTTAGTTCCTATATCTCCCATTTAAGAAGGTGGGATAAATTTCTAGTTAACATCTTAGGATAAAACTCTGGGTCTAGCACCTCATAATTTTGTCTTCCTTTGCTACTAAATAAACTGTGGAAGAGAGGGAGAAGGGGATTGTCTGAAGATATTTTTTGAACTTAAATTTGAACTTAAATATATTTTAAAGCTTTTATATTTGAAAGTATTACTTCTATGAAAGTACAAGGATTCTGCTAATATCTTTATGGGATGGATATATTTTTCAAAAATCAAAGTAATTGGAAAATGTTGGATGTGCTGTAACCACCATCTGCCCCTGCCTTAAAAAATGTGCATGGTTCCATACACACATTTTAAATGATCCATCATATATCATCACTTAGTACAGTACTTCATTCATGTAGGTGTTAGTTTTTGCATGCAAAAGGTCAAGTCTTTTCAAACTTAATTCTGAACGCCTGTGTTTTATAACAACCTATCTTTTCTTTGAAGTTGGAATATATATTTTTAATACCATAATTCATCATTAACTAGAGGGAAGAAAGAAGAAGAAAAAAAAACCAACCCACACATTCCTGCTTGAAATCAGGTTGACCAATATCTTTTGGTTGATTGTTCATATTTCTAGCATTGGAATTCTATACTATGGATGACGTGTTAAAAGCTGTAAAAATCAGTTTATTCCACAGCCCTTGAATATTTCTGTCCTAAAGAAAAGACACAGAGCATTTTAAATGTGAAAGTTGGGAAGGGAGGAAAAAAGCAGTTAGTGAATTATTTGTCCTATATGCCGTGTTTTAAAAAATTAATATAAGCTTGAAGTTAGCTCTTGACGTTGCTTGAGCTGATTCTTTATAAATCCCTTTAAAATGCACACTCGACCTGGAACATTTTTTTAGGGCCAAAGAGTATCAGTGTAAAATTAGAAAAACAACGTCTTTGGGTTTGTTCTCTTGGCTTCTGGGAGCTGAGTGGGTGGTGAGGACTCCCTTCCTTGTAATGATGTCTTTACAAATAGAAATTTTGTAACAGTTTAAAGAAGGTAAGTCAGATCAAAAAAAGAGGAACACATCAGTGCATTTCATTTGATTATAATGTATTTTATTTAAAAAAAGAAAAATCCCTTTCAGAGCAGAGAATAAGTGATGAAAATTATCATGGGTGAAATAATGAAACATGTAGGGATTAGGAAAAATATACAAGTAATCTGTTAACTTTGTTTAGATTTAGTAACATGGCTTTTTAAATGTGTTTCAGAAATTTTACATGGTGCTGCCTGTTCATGTCATTATAATTAGGGGTCTCTTGGTATTTCCATTACCGGAGAATGTTTTCTTGTGTTTTTAACCAAACATTGGGAAAAAAAAAGCCAGCTCATTTTTTGACAAGCAATTTCAGAGTCCAGGTGTAAAGTTTTATGCTGAATTCAGCTTGCATTCATATTCTGTTTGTAACATGTAATGTAATTTTTCAGCATTTAAGTGATCATTATGAATAGTGAGTGTACAACAGACAGTCAGGATCATTGGCTGTGCCTAGAATTTGCTCATCTGTGCCATAAGGAAGAGGCAATAGCATCTTTCTATTTGTAGCAGTACTTTCAGACTGACTACAGACTGCACCACTCCCAAGTTGCTTGGGGCCCTTGCACCCATTCCAGAAACTAGATGATATGGGATATCAAGTATGGCTTGCTTCTCCTTCTTGCCCTTCCTCCAGGCACCATGACCCCGCAAAGACAGTGATGCTGCTCAGAGGTTTCTGTGATGCCAGGAGACTCTCCTTTTTCTATTTTCAGGTGAGCTCAGCAGATTTTCTGCCTAGTTTGCAGTGCTGTGGGAGTTGAGCCCCATATGCTTGTTATGTAGTGATTTTTTTTTTTTTAATAAACTGATAAAAAGTAGTTTGAATTAAATACCAGTTTACTGTTGGCACAGAAGATCTGGCAGTCAGCTCAGTCAATAAGCCACCAGATAGGGGTTCCTTACTGGATAAAATCTATTGGCTCAACTATTCTGTCTTGGAAAGTATTGCAGCTCCTTCCAAGAACCAGAGAGGCGGGCCAGACTGAACGTTTCTGCACTGTTCTTTGGGCCATGGCACACATGCTAGTGGCACACACCATGGGTTTCACATATGGTGGTTCCAGTTTTGGACAAATTTGCATTTGGCTCAGGTTATTATGAATTCCATTTCTTTTAACTGGAATTTACTCAAGGGAAGGAAATTTGAAATTCACAACATGAAAACATGGAGAAACTTCATCAGAGGTTATTGCAAGCTCCCAATGTGAATTTATACAGTCCTGCAATAGAGCTCGACTGATTTCAGTCCCACAGCCCCCACAACACAGGGTCTACACTGAAAGCCTATTTGGAAGAAATGTGCAGTGGATCCATTTGGGATTTTTGCATTGTGCTGCATTTAAAGTGACTAAGGGTTCACTTAGGGTGCCAGTCACAAATTCTGAAGCATCACACAGGGCTGAACTGGTGGCAAGGCTTTGTTCTCTGCTGCTTCCTTCTCATCTCAAAATAGGGATCTGTAGCCTCCAGATCACAGCATAAAATGCCTAATATCTTAGCCGCTTCATAGACAAACTGGATTGAGTACCAGATATAGAATTTAAATCAAAGGCTCCTCAATCACACTAAAGCGTGCCTGGAATGCTCTGTTTTCTAAAAAAATTGTACAAAAACTTCAAAACTGAGTTTGAGGCAGGGAAAGGGGTAAGGATGGCCACAGCCAGGTAACAGTGTCCATAAGAACCAATCAATACAATAAATGTAAGTGACTGTGAAGCCCCTTAGAAAGCATTTTTTTCCATCCTGCCCACTGTTAAAACCCAAGCAATAACTTAATGCACAAAGGATACATTTCCATTGAGACACAAAATAAAATGAAGACTTTTTAAGTTTTACTTATTCTCACTTGCAGTGTTTTCCATGTGCAGTGTGACCCAATTTATTTGATTAAATTATGATTCCAGATTTCAGCCTGTAGCAACATCTATACAGTAAAGTACTTCAAACATTTTTAAGATATGATGTGACCATAAATTGCAGGGAGGCTGTTGGGCTGCTGATCTGGCTTGTGATGCCTGCAACTCAGTTACCATGCTGCCAGCAGATCTTCAACTAGTATGCCAGGAAAGATGTCACTTCACAGACACATAAATTATATTTTTATTTCCAGATCTACTGTAGGTACCTCTATTGCAACTGACATTGGAGGAACTGACTTTCCTGTGTCTAGAATTGGGGCTGGGAGGATGATGAATAATACCAAGGTCAAGATTACAGTGGAGTGATGGAAAATCTGATTTCTCCCATCGTCGAGTTCATAATATTATGACTCAGAGTCAGAAAAAAAAAAGGGGGGGGTGTTAAGGGGAGCAGGAAGGTGGCATGTCTTGGCAAGAAGAGAGGAGAAACAAGCAAACCATCACTCCACCCTAAGAAGTTCTCACACTTGGGAAAAAAATGGCACAAAACACCGGTGTGTCTGGAAGTTTGTCTCAACAAATGTGTCTGAGAACATCTGATCCCTGAGCATATTTTTTAGGAGACTTTTTTTTTCTATTTTTAAGATGCTATGGCCACCAAAGCGAGTGCTGCAGATAAAAGGTCAGAAATGTCCAAGCAAGATTTCCTTCAGCCTTTATTCTCTGCTTTTACATCCATAAAATTGACACAGTCTGGGTGCCTCAGGGAGATGGTTACAAATCCAAGCTCACTAAGAATGGTAGTTAAACTGTAAATTGTCACATCAGTAGGTATAATTATAGCTAATTACAAAGACTGTTGTTCTGGAGGTACATGTACATATTTACAGGATTTCAGAAAGAGTAGTAGTCCTTGCAATAGACATAAAAGTTAGATGTAATATGGGTTACAATTCAAAGGGAAACTGTGAAAGCCAAATGGCTTTTATGGTGGGTTTAACAACATCTGTGAAGTGGCTTCAGCTTTTCAGGAATTTGCAGTTTGACTATTTCATTGTGCTATGAAAAAAACCCAAAAAACAAACCCAAAACAAACCCAAAAAAAAAAAAAAAAAAACAACACCAACAAAAAACCAGAACAACCCAACAACAACAAAAAAAGCCCCACAAAAAACACAAATCCTGCCAAAGAAATTTTGGATTCCAGTTCTGAAACCAGCCACTTTGTACAGCCATATATCATTTCTTTCATTGCAAGAGGGCCTATATTAGATTAGAGAGTGTGAGTAAAATATTATTTTAGTTAATTATTATATTAATACTTGTAAGTTCAATCATTAATCTTTCCAAAACAGGATAGTCTATGATTTCTTTTTATTTCAGTGAAGAGAATTTTGGCAACAAGGATGAAAGGACATGTTTATTTTTTCTCTAGGTATGTGCTGATTAGTTAATTAAATATTTTCATCAGCCACAATGAATTCTGTATTTGGGCCGCATATTGGTTTACACTGGATTTCCCATAGCAGTGACTTTGCGCTGCATTAACTCCAGGTTACAGAAATAAAGCCTACCACATCCGTTGTAAACCTGCTTTCTTATCAGGCTGAGTAGTATTGTACATCCTCTGAAATCTGTACCTTTGGCAGGGAAATGAAACTGAGCTGAGCTGGTCCTGCTAGCCCAAAGTTCCTGCTTTGTTAAAAGGTTCATAGCAGGTCAGGTATTTTTCAGTATATTTTTAAAAGCTTGGTTGAGCTAATTTAATTTCTGTTCATTAATTCCTGCCCCCACACTCCCCTTCAGAATAAACGTCCCTTCACACGAATCCAATTTAGCTTCAATATACCTTATTCACACTGCCTTTTATTGCAAGCCACAGTTCAGCCAGCTGTAAGATTGCCCAGCTGCCTCAGGTTTCCCAATTTAGCCCTGGAAACGATTTCAGCATGGCTAAAACTTTTCACTGGCCAATTTGGAAACAGGATTCAACTTGTGAAAAAATGTCCCAAAATGGCCACTGAAAACAAAATAAAACCAAAAAACCCCACAAAGAGAGGTAGGGTGTGAGGAGATCTGGCTGGGGATTTTTTTTCCTAGGGCAAAGGATGTGTATGGGCTACATCGCAGAATTTAAAATCAATTCTTAGCCTTGCACTTCTGCTACCCTCTGAGGGACTTCTCTTCTTGGCCTGGGCTTAATTGCAGCACTGATATAAACAAGGGGCTTAGTGTGAAACTCTGTACAGGCAGCTGGAGGTGAACTGGCAATGAAGACCAGGATTGAGTTTAGTATTGAGGCAAAATAGTTTGGTTTTATCTGGAAGCAATAGTAGGAAGGAAAAAAAGGTTTGCAGCTGTGTGGTGAGAATGCATGTCTAATCAAAGAAGTCTAAGGCATCAAATGTTCATGTTTACATGGCTAAGGGTAAAAAATAGTAACACATCCATGTCTTAAACACCATTGAACTTGAAGCTATGAACAGAGGTCCTGCCATTAGATCCGAGTTGTATTTTACAGTGTCCATGTGTGCAGCTCAACAAAGAGTTGATTAAGCATGGATTTATTGTTGCACTTTTATAGAAAACCTTAGCATTTCTTGCAGTTTATAGAGACAGACATGTTAATGAAAGCCCTTTGGCAAACCTAGAATTCCAAAATAGGCAACACTCAGAAACTCTAGGCTTGAAGCTAAGAAGAAAAGTATGCATACACACTGTGATTATGTAAATACTTTTTGATCCTGTATATAGATCACAATAATTAGGGAGCAGAGTGCGAGACTTACTTGCCCATATAACACTTTGCCCAGTAGACCATATTTGTATTTAAGAAAAAGGGATTATTTCCTGGTGTTTGTAGTAGAATCCTCTGAAAAAAAAAAGAAGAAATCAGAGTCTTTTAAATTTTTTATTAGTTGTAAATAACTCATTTGCAACTTAATGAAGGTAAGGAGAGGCATATATCTTTTTGAAGCTAGTTGAAGTCACAAAGATACCATCAGGAGGGAGGGGAAGAAAAGCAGTTTTTGGTATGAGAATCCTTAGCTACATTCATACATTTTTGTGTGGGTGGGTGGAATTTTTTTCCCCAACACTTTGCAAATATTAGTAGGACTAGAATGCAGCTCTGAAAGGAAAATCTGGTCCATTGGATATTTTTAGTTAGAAGTGTTATTTGACTTCCAAAGGAAGGGAAAGAGAATTCTTGCTGCCTGCTACTGACAATTTAACTAATAGCTTCAAGTGTATGCCTATATGCATCATTACCTTCACCACATGCACATTTTCATCCTTCTTTGCCTTCTAAAACTTACGTTCCCTGTAAAATCTTGGTTGCCATCAGTTTAGGAGGTCTCAGCTGCAAAAACTGAAGTTCAGGGTCATGACAATTACATGTCAGCATCTGTATATGGGTAAAATAAGAATCAAAAAAATATGATCATCTGGTCATATTAAGTAGATGAGCATTTCTTAATGAAGTGAATTTATGCCTTTGTCTAATGGTAAACATTGCTTAAGATATTTTTTTCCTTAATCAAATTAAAAAACCCTTGTTTGGCATAAGCGTACAACTTCATTGTAAAAGATTATATGGTAACTTAAATCACTATCACTAAAATAAGCAGGATTTAAAATAAAGTTCCTTATTCTCTAAAACTAAATTTAAACTAAACTAAATTTGTTTTGTTTTAACAAATTAGTCTAGGAATGTATGATATGCTAAAATAAGACAACCTTAAATATTACTGTAGGTTTATTTCTTTAGAATTCTATATAAAACTTACGTAGGTAAACATAATGTTTATTCTGGCTATTGCACTTGGGGAGAAGAGACTTTGCGCTATTGTGCTATGTGCATCTTATTTTTATTAATAGTTTAAAACATTTTGGTACTCCCCCCGCCAGTGAAGAAATGTAATTTTGCAAAAATGCCTAGTATGATGATCTCTGAGTTTTTTTCCATGTAATCTCAATTATATGGACATCTAGTACATGCTGCAAAAGTGCCGGGGCAATTGACACTTAGGAACAGCTGACTCATTCTAGTTGTTAACTTCAGTGTCGTCTTTGAGAAGCTGACCCGTACACTACACTGTGGGAATCACGTCTTTAAAATATTTGCAGATAGTCTGCACTTTTTCAGGGAGAGAAAAGCACTGAAGACAGGTTTTCAAAAGTGCTCATCATCCAATTATGTCCCCAGATGTTTTAAAAGATCTCCCCTGTCACTCAACAAGTTCTCAGTACGGGCTACCTACTACTGCATGGTTTCTGAAGTTTAAATCTGTGTGGGAAGCAATTACTGATTGTGCAAACATTTTAGATCATGAAATAGATTGTTTATTTTATGTGTTGCCCATTCTCTTGGGACCCAGATCAAGATCAGAGCCCAAATTCTCCAGGAACTCCTCAACGAGATCATGGCAAGTCCTTTCTTGAAGGAATTTACACTTTCACGCAGCCAGACTGAGCAGCTGGAGCATTATGAGACATTTAAATAGACATGGGAAATGGGAGGGACTGAAAAGAGAATAGGGTAAAAAAATACTACATGAAAAGTAGAATATAGCGGATATGTGGAATAGGACTGATATGTATAGAGTCAGGGAGCAGTGGGAGGGGACCTCTGAAAACAGCTACTTGTCATGGGGAAAAAATGTGAGAGCTGGTTAAAAAAAAAAAAAAAAAAAGAAAAAAAAAAGTTGGACACTGATGACGACATTGTGATCCCAAGGTCCCTCTTTCAGCTGCTTTTCATGGATCTTGCCAGCTCCGTTTTTGGCTTTCTCTCAGCAGCTTTTCTTCCATTTTCACATGGCCAAAGGAAATGAGAAGGCTGCTTCGCCTCTGATGCTTCTGAAATGGGATCTCCAATGAACTTTTCTCAGTAGAAGATGTGTTGTATAATGTTTCTTTAAATTCTAGTGATGTTTCGATCCAGAAACAACAAAGCAGCAACAAACCATAGTTGGGATTGTTTACTTTTTAATTAAAGATAGGTAGTTGCATACTGCAAACCATTATTCTGAAAAAAGCAGTGTGAAGACAGGATAAAATAATGTTAAACTACAATCTCGATTTTAACATATAGGTTCAAGAATAAGATTCTTAACTGTTTCTCTGAAAACTCTGTTTAGAGCAAGGGTGTGGCTATATATTTTGCTTAAGAATTATGAGTTCGTGGCTTTACATGACTTGCCACAGACTTGGTTGCCTTTGAATGTTCTTTTGGTTTTGTTAATAAGTCATTATTCATAATGTTTTTCCATTGAATACCATGTAGTTTCTATTGCAGGTTCCTTAAATTGCCTGTGACAAAAGGCACTGGCCACAAATGTATTTTAGAAATTCTATGCCGAATATTGCTTATGTTTCTTTTCTTTTATTATGATCTGCTTCTTAAACTGCATAAAACTTCAGACTTTGTTTCTATAAGCATACCAAAATGAAAGAGAATTTGGATTTCCTGTGGGGTTCATGTCTGTTTTCCCATTTGCCTTCTTTCTTACAAGTTAACATTTTTTTCTAGCTGTGAGATGTGACAGGAAAATGGGGGAAGTGGAAATGCAAGAATCATTGAATTCTGTGGGCAAATACCCTTTCCTGTCTTCCTTGGAGAATGTCAAAACATTGGCATTAAAACACTGCTATACCTTTTTTTTCCTCTCTCTCTACTTAGGCACACAAACCCTTTTTTCTTATCTATGAAATATGGTTATGTTATTCTAGAAATGTTTTGAATAGTGTCTTGGAGCCAAAAAGAAATGAGAAAAGCAATTTACAAGTCTGTATACAAAATGTATGTGATCACTTAATTTCATTTCTTACGCATTGAGCAAAGTTACTTAAGAATAATTACTAACATAGATTAGGAAGATAACTATGACAAAGCCAATTTGCATATTTGATGGGAAACCAATTCATATACTTCTTTTTTATGCCAAAGAGAAAGGGGGATGTTATGCAAATAATCATTTATTAAAATTAAACCCTGGTTTTGACTGTCACAACTGAGTTTACATAGACTATTGAGGCATTCAAATCTTATCTCTCAGTTAAGAAACCAAGCAGAGTTACCTTTTCCATGGGAATGTTATTTTCTGCTTTGTAGTGAATGTGTTGATATCATGTTGAAATAATTTCTAGGAATTTGGGGGGGGGGAGGGGAGAGAGAAAGGCTGAGTTACTACTCAAGTAGTAACCCTTCAGTAAGTACTTCTTGAGTAACTTGAGTAAAACTGCACATGTATAACAAAATAGAAGTATTTTTCTCCTATTAGATCAAATATACTATTGACCTGATCTGAGGATGCATAGATTTTTTTCTAAAATTCTAGTTTTACAACAATCTCTGTTTTTCATTTTTAGTAAGACATTATTTAGTAAGCGTGAATGTGTACCCAGCTTACTTTGTTAAAAGATCATTTTTAATGCCTCTTGAAATACCTAGACTTCATCTTGCAAAAATATTTCTGTACCAAAAGTTACTGTTTCATCTACATAGTGCTATCTGATGCAACTATCTGATATCGATGAATCCAGGTCCTTGCTAGCATTCACAGCTTATTTGGAAACTCTGTTGAAATTAGGTGAAATGTTGCTTGCAGGAAAGTATGGTAGCAGTAATTTCAAGGTACCTTTCACATTTGAGTTTTTCCATTGAGCATCAATAGTTGAGCCAGGAAGAGTTGTGTTGTCTTTACAGACATCCAGACACAACTGCAAATTTTTTTTTTTTTTTGCTTTTTAGTCATCGTCGAATCATAGAACGGTTTGGATTAGAAGGGACCTTAGAGATCATCTAATTCGAACCCCCCGCCATGGACAGGGACACCTTCCACTAGACCAGGTTTCTCAAAGCCCCGTCCAACATGGCCTCAAGCATTTCCAGGGATGGGGCTGTCACAGCTTCTCTGGACAACCTATGCCTCACCACCCTCACAGTAAAGAACTTCGTCCCTATATCTATTATAAATCTAACGTATTTCAATTAAAGATGGAACTAAAAGTATGCTTTTTCAGTTTAAAGCCATTCCCCCTTGTTCTATCCCTACACACCCTTGTAAAAAGTCCCTCTCCAGATTTCTTTTAGGCGCCGTTTAGGTAGTAGAAGCTGCTCACGTGTCTCCCCAGAGTCCTTCTCTTCTCCAGGCTGAACATGACAGTCATTGGATGTCTGTGGAAGTTGTGAAATCCCTTTCCTGAGCTTGGAATGGGATGCATCTTGGAAATGCAGATGCTGACTTGAGTGGTCTTATGAAGAGGCAGATGAAATATGTTTAGTTATATTTATTCAGAACATAAATATAACAATCTTCTACATTTTATTTTAATTTTTTAAAGAAATCAGTGCTCTAGATCTTAAATGCTTCCATTTTGGTGTGCAGATTCAGTCTGCCTATGGAAAAGGTGAGGTCCATTCAGTTCAGGAAATCGAGTCCTTTTTCGATATCTGAAGTTGAGCATTTAGGAGCTGAGGTGCGCAGAATAACAGGCTGGTTTTGAAAATGAAGAAACATTTGAAAATGCACAAATGCTTGTTTCTTTACCCTATTACTTTTAAATAAAATTAAAAAAAAAAAAAAAATCCAGGTAGACACTGGTTTTCTAACATGCAGTGGAACATCTTTGAAGAGGCTGATGACATAATTCCTGGGAAAAATTGAGTTTTGCCTATTTCTGAGAACATTTTGTGTTGGGCCTCGAAAATGTGCACTTATACCTCTTTCAGGTATGGAGGTCTGTCAGACCTGTTCAGCTCTGGAGGGAGTACTGGCTTGAGAAATATATCAAATTGTGAAGATATTTGTAATTTTGGGTTCTTCAAGTGTAGTTCATCTAAGGTGCCCTGCCATGGGCTGGACTGTGAAGCACTCCCTCTGGTTAATGCTCCATTTGGCTGAATTATGGGAGGGAGAGCTTGGGCTGGTGTGGAGGTTGTTTCTTTAGAGTTCAGTGTCTTTCATTTTACTTACATTTTACCCTTGCCTACATCACTGATCAGCCTCAATAAGAAAGGAACAAAGTCAGCTGCAAAGAGTATAGGGAATAATTTGATGGTCTCGGGGGCATAGCTTCAGGATCCAGTGCAGCAAAGTGAAGTCCTCCTGCAGCTGCTCACTCTCCGTAAAAATACAGTGTTTAAGAAATCATGACAGGTTTTCTGTAAGGTCACTGTAATTTTTTAGATTCTTTCATTGTCTTTTTTACTTCCCCCCCCCCCCCCCCCAAAAAAAAAAGTACCCTGCTGACAACTACCAAGTTTGTTGAAATCTGAGTTTGGGGTTTTGTCTGGAAGTTTACTGCTTATCTTCCTGTTTCTTGTATCTGTTTGAATATAGGTTTAAATTAAATGTTGCAGTTCTTTGCTTGGATGTGTAGACACATTAAACTGATATATGTGCTAGATAAAGGTGTAGTTAAAAGTGTGGGAGGACTTCATTTTTCCCAGGGTAACTTTTCTTATTTCTCTTTAAAATGAGTAGTAATTGTACTTATCTCTGTAGCATAAAGCTTATCTCATCCCCACCATAATTTATTTTTGTCTGCTATATTCTAATAAATTATAGACCCTTTTTATTTTTACAGCACAGATGCTCATTATGACATTTCTGGGTCTGATGACTTCAGATCGAAGACTCTTCCTTAAAAGTTATTGTGCTGCTCTATTTTAGTCATTAAGAATTCAGAGCATCCTTTTAACTTCTCAGAGAAGAGGTGCCAAATTATTTATTTAATGTTTTACCATGCACTTATGTTAATTTTTCATTGACTTCAGCAAAACTTCCCCACACTTCACAGTTAAACCAGTATTTTGAAAGTTAACATTTGGCGGCGAGTTTATGGACAAATGATAAAACCTTGTAGCTTGTGAAGATAAATCTTGAGTATCTGCCAGTAGGTAAATGACTAACTTCAATTCAAGCAATTTAACTGCAATCAGTTTGAGGTCAAGTTACTCTGCACAGCGTAGTTTAATGTATCATCTTTTTTCCTTTCTCTGCAAGTGAACCACTGCTGACTTCTGCTCTCGTCATTTAACTTTTTTTAGTACATTTCCTGTAGATTGTTCCCCTCAGAAGTCAGGCAAGGTACTGCCAGGATTTGAAGAGGACTGGGAACATCAACAAATGGAAATGACACTAATGTGAACCAATGGATTATTTGCATTCCAGTGCTTAAGTTATCACTTAATAGTTATAGGCTCTGGTGGCAAGACTGGACTGTGTTATGTTAGACTCAGGAACAAATGCTAATATCTTCAATGTTTTCAAATTCCCAACCATATTTGGTCAATTGTGCTAGTGTCGACCCTTGAAGGCTGCCAAGAGTCTTGTTGGCAAAAATGCCACTTTGGTGAAGACATAACTTCTACCACAGCTTTATTTGAAGGCTGTTCTCATTTAAAGGGGTATCACCTCACTGCTTCATGACTCAGGTTTTACCTTTTTTTTTTTTTTCAATTTAATTAAATGTGTTCATCTTCTTAATAATGGGTTTAGTGTAAATTACCCTCATGTATTACATGCTTTTCTCTACTTTCAATGGTTTAATCTTTATATAATCCTTTCAGTGGGGAAGAATAGTTAATCTGCTCCACAAACTGTTGCAAATTGTTGTACAAATCCTTCTGACCTGCATGTGTGTGCTCACGTTCTTTAAAAATAGAGCAAAATTAAATGTTTCTTTGCACTACTGAGTACAGCAGCTCTGACTCAGGCTGTTGAAGGGGCAAATTCTTGTACATTTAAATATAGGATTTTCTATAGCTGCCCAGTGCAGCCATCATTCAGTCCAGCGTCTCTGACAGCTGCCAGCTCGCTGTGCCTACCGAGAAAGGACAAGAAACTTGGAGTGGGCAGTTGTGGAATAAATGCGTCATGGGGGAAATGTCTTCCTTTTTCCCTCTTTAGAGTTTCATTTATGCCCTGAAGCACAAAGACTCAAAGCCAACCTTTTGTGGAGGGTTGGGGTTTTTTTCAATTTTGTGTTTTTGAAATACAGCTAATGCTGGTCAGGCATTATGAGGGAAATCAGCTATTCTGTGTTAACACATTTACCATACATTGAAAATTTATTGTAGAAAGTCTAGGTTTGAATAGCATTAATCTGATAAAACTAAATAACCTCTCTATAAATAACATCTCTCTTTCTTTAGAAAGTATAAGGAATTTAGGTTTATATGACAAGCAGAACTAGAAATCCAATATTTAAGAAGATTTGAAGCACTTCAGGTGGAATTGAATCCCCACACAAATGGTGTCTCAGACTCCTTGCTGCTACTGCAAAGATCTTGCATGAATGTCACAATCTCACCACCTAAAAGATAACATGTGCCCTTGTTGGAGCCATTTGTTGGATCAGTGTGCAAGGTATACCTTAATATTCATAATGAGATCATAAAGGCTACCATTAACCTTCAAAGGGACAAAGCAATATCAGCATAAATGTATTAAAAAAGTATTTTGTCATATAGAGCAAAATGAATCTCTGGAAAATTGAAATCTTTCAGATTTCCATTTTCAAGTAGTACAGGTCAGTAGCTGAAATCACTTTCTTCTGTTTCTTGGGGGGCTGGGTGTTTGCTACATTTATGATTTTTACCTATCGATGGACCTCCTTACTTTAACAAATAAGTAAATGTATGAAAATCTCCTTGAAAGAAAATGTAATAACTCTGAAATTTAGCAGGTAATTGTGTAGTTGAGAGAGTAGGTGTCTCTATGCACAGTGTACTCTCAAACCATGCAGTCCCTTCCCAAGTAATTTTTTTTGTAAAGCAGTTCTTCCATATAACTAGGTTGCAAAGAATTCTGCAGTGCTTGAGGATGTACATTTTCTGTGACATGAGCTTTTTACAATTACTATAAATCAACACTGATTTGACTTTTTTACTCTCTTATACTTTCTTCCATGTATTGAGCTGGAATATGTTTTGTGTAATTTTGTGTGCACACACTTAAACACGCACACACATAAATACTGCAGATTCTTTTATTTGAAAAGCAAACAGGAAAGCAAACAGGCAAAACAGAATTTGCTGATTCTGTTCAGTCTCCATTCCCACTAGAGTGCTTGCTGCACCACACTTGCTGCTGATTCGTTTTTCAGATCTTGAATGATGTCTCTTGCTTTGTCCCTGCTGTGCCTGAGATGAAAGCAGATGCTTTTGATCATATGGTGTAATCTGAATCCTCAAATTTCAGTTCGACCTGACAGGATTTTTTATGAAGATAGTCTCTCTTCTACCCAAAGCTGTTGAAGAAGAAGAAAAAATACTAACAACTCAGAAGTGTTGCATATGGAGTTCTGTTAGCTTTTTAAGTTTGTCAGTGACTTCTGCGTTTTGACTTCAGACAGTCATTGTTCTAGCTAGGATGCTTCGCCTCAGTAATACCCTAAACCATGGCTGTGTGCTGAAGTGCTGAGTGCTGAGCAGCACTCAAAACCCCTGGAAGTTTCTACAGTGACTTTTGCAATGTTCTCTGCAAGCTTGTCTGCAACACCCATTTGAACACCAGATTACTGCATGCAGCACTTCATTTCAACAATGACTTCTTGTAAGCAGGGTGTCCTTCTGAGGACTGACAGCTGCATTCAGCAAGACATCTCCTCACAGATGAGGTGCAGACTCTGCCCTAGCTGGGCCAATAAAGGCAGGAAATAAACTCCTGTGCAGCCACTCTACATTTTATTACTGTAGTTTAGCAGCCTGACAGGTTTCTGCACAGCATTGAGGTAGCAAAGCTAATGTTCTCTATGGCTGACTGTCCTGAATATTTGCAAGAAGGTAGCAGAGCAACCATGTCTGATGGGAAAGAGAAGGGAACATGGCTCTATGAAGCATCTAGCTAGAAGCTATCTGACCCATTCAAATGTGGGCCAGCTGGCTAAGCCGAGATCTTGTTTGGTCTAAATGCCATCTGTGTTGAGCAGTGACTAATATTTTGTCCTTTCAATTCGCTGAATTGCTGTCTATCAATCACAGCAATGTGGGAGAATCGATTCTCACGCGGTGCTAAAGATTTTGAGGTTCTCAGTATTCATTCATAGTGGTATGAATTTGACCAGATATTGTTCTTAACATCATTTAAAATGTTTTCCATGTACTTTTGTGTGTCTTTACCCTGATCTTCAAGGTATGTGTTTGCTATATGCACATAATATCTTGCTATGACAAATATCTAGTGAACATACCAGTCCGGTAATTTGAGACAGGCAGCAGTGTGAAAGGGAGTTCAGTAGACAATAAATAAAGACATTAAATAAAGACATTGCACTTCAGGAACACATGGAGTAAAAAATATCCAGAGAGTTACTGAAAGATGAAGACTCAATTTGATCAGAGTAATGGAGTTGGGAAGGAATAAACAGATACAGATGTATGAGATGCTGTTAACAGCCAGGACTGGCCATTTTTTAAAACATGCTTGAGGGGAAATGGGATAAAGGAGATGGGGAAGTGGGGAAAGGAAGAAATTTACTTTAAAAAAAATCCCGGTCAAGGAAAAGAAGTAGGATCATATAAGTGATGAAAATCTAATTGTATTCAAAAGAGGACAACTAGTTTTGATACAATGGGAAAAGGCTATAGATGATCTATGAACAGCTTGTTCTTTGCTCCACTCCAAAGGCAGAAGATATAGGCACTTGGAGCCTTGAGGAATAGATCACGAACTACAGCAAGTCGTTCTCCATAGAGAACTATTGGCAAGATTAGACACCTTAATTGCAGGGAGGAGACCTTAATCTGTTCATGTATTAATTGGGAAATGTGACCCTGTAATTTCATTACAGTTTATTGCAGAAGATTAAGACTCCAACAAACTTAAGGCGTAAGTTTCCTTAACAAAAAATACAGTTTTGTATATTTCTAATTGTTTTCTGTTGCCAACTGTAAATCCCACATCCAGAGCTGTCATCGCTGAAAACCTGCGCCCTGTAACTTGCCTAAAAGGCTTCCGCTGCAGTTTTATATCGTGACAGGTTTTAATCCATGCACTAAATCTTAGTTCAGAGGATAAGCCTGGGTTACTGAGTCCTACAATTGCTAATAAATCGCCATGGATGCAATCACATACCTGTAAAGTAGAAGTGGCAAAATCTAAAGTGTAAATTAACAGTGGAGTGTTGATTATCTATGTAAAATATCATCCCTTAAACCTGGGCATGGCCATCTACCCTTCCTCAAATCCTGGGGTTTTCAGCTCACTCTTCTATACATCCTTGCTATGTTCTGCTTTTAAACTATAAGCATCGCAAAAAACAAGGTTCAGAGGTTAGCTTTGCTTACCTCAGAAATGCATTTTTATATACGTTTGCTAAAGTTGTGGCTCTGTGTCAGAAAACAGGAAAGCCTGAAGGATTTTCTGCCCTAGCAACTTAGTGTTCAAATAATATTTTGACTGTTACTGAATAGGCACCATTGTACTATTAGTCCTTTCCTCCACAGATTAGAAAAGGATTGCAAAAGAAAGCTGTTTGTTTTCCTTGATTACTAGGAGATCAGATGTTGGGAAAAAGCAGTCATGATGATTCAGGAGGAAGGTATTTAAAAATATGACTAAATTTTGTGAATTCTCACTGGAAATTGTTATCCTCGATGAAATTACCTATGAGGAGTATGAGGTTACCCATGATATTATGATTAGTTATATTCACCGTGGGATTCTTCCCTGTGTTTAAATAAATAAATAAATGGAAAGTGAAGCAGACCTTCAAAACGAGATTAAAAAAAAACCACCCTTCACGATTTATTTAACCCTAAAAAGAATAAGTGTTGATTTATTTGCCTTTTGGGGGTTTTGAGCTTTAAGGGAATACTCGAGTTTTACTTTTTAAGTTTTTCCCTTGGAACTAGAAAAGGCTTAATGTTTTTTTGTTTTATTTTTATTTTCTTTTAAAAAGAATGCTGGAGGCCTCTGCATTCTCATGACTCTGTGAGGAAGAGCTCTAAGGAAAGCACCAAAGATCCTGAGACATGCAACACAAAAAATCGTGTTCTGCCACTTGTGGTTTCTAGTCAGACAGTTGAGCTGATAACCCATCAGTTTTAAAGTGCCACTTCAGGAAACACTCTCTTACATTCTTCTCTTTTCTACTTAGTCATTCTTCTGCTAGTGCAAAGCTAATGCAATTTTCCCCCCCCCCTACCCAAACCTGGCTTGTCTAGAAATACTTTTCCCTCAGAGTATAAAAGTTTTTATAAGTTAGAACAACAGAATAAGTAATACCTGGATATCCAAAATTTGATTGATGAGTTATTACATTAATGCAGTAAAATGATTCTCCAGCATAGTGTTCAGATAGTTCTACTTTGGTAACTTCTGAAAAGCTCAGCAGCATGGCATAAATGCATGGGAAGAAAAGCAAAAGTTGACAAAGATGAAGTGATACCAGAAGAAAAAAAAAAAGAAAAGACAGGGTGCCAGAAGATTAGTGAAATGCCAGGTAGTTAAGGACTGCAGCGAACACTGGGGGGAGAACACCAAAAGTATTATTTGAAGTTTATTATAATATTATATAAAGATCTGAATGTGTCTCCTTTTCTTTCCTGAGTAACTGGGAAGTGCTTATAAAGCACTTTTGGAAAATACACTCTTGTGCTACAGCTATTCATAAAGGCATTCCTGTCATTCAGCCTCCACACCTGAACATAATTTCTAACTTCTACTTTCCGCGTTATAAAACAATCTCAATATGCAAAATCAGGCTTGGAAATAGAAACCTTTTCTGATAGACAAAACATTTCATTACATTTTTAGACTTGCGTTGTCCCGGATAAAAACTACTGATTTCTGTACTGAAGAGGATTTCAACCCTTTTGCATGGTGTACTAAATTAAGCTTTTGCATTGAAAGTCTGATGTTGTGTCAAAAGCACAAGTTAAATCTCATGGATGATGTCACTGTGTAATTAAAGGCAGAGGTTAACACTCTTCCATGCAGGTACTTTCCCCTCAAGCTATGTGGAATAACAGAGTTGCTATAATACAGCTGTGGCTGCTGAGGAATGCTAAAGCAAAGTCAATGATTCGTTGTATTTTAAAAAGGAATGTGTGTGGCAGAGAGGTTTAATTGCTCCTGCTACATGTCTCATAGTGTGGGGGAGCCTTTACTTGCATGGCTTGGAATGACTCCTTTTGAATGCGGGTCTGATATCTGCTTTTTTTGCCCTCTCCTCCCCTCCTGAAATAGTACAGTCACATCCAATTGTGGCAGCACATTGTGTTTTCTCAGTGTCACCCATTCATTCCATTGATTAATTTTTGTCCTTCACCAGGCATAGCTATGTCATGCACTTACAGCTACAGGTACAACCTTAGGGTAAAGGTGGCTTCAAGCTCTATCTTCCTCCTTGTCTCTTTGACCTTTGTTTTATCGCCCAGAGTTTCTGCAAAGTAATCGTTTAATTGCCCCCTCCCTGAATTACCCCTTTCACCTCTCCAATACAGAGTCTCTGCTAATTGTCACCAGGTTTTTTAACCTGATGCTGCCAGATTATTTTTAATTCCTACACTTGTTGTACACTGTCACTGCATATGAATGGGAACACCCAGACTAGATTTATCCCAGACAATCTTTGCTTCATCATTAGTCCTTAATTCACAGAGATGCCTAGGTTTGATACAGCCAGGGAGTTGTTAAAATGAGTGCCACTAGAAATACAAGAAGGGGCTCAGGACAAAGGGATACGCTTACTTTTTCAATGGGGTGCAAAGAAGAAAATGCAAGATAGTCACCAATTGCTGCAATTTGTTACAGTAAGCCAGGGACTAAGCTTTAGTAGCTGGTCTGAGCTCTAAAGTGCGGATCTTTCTCAGATCCTGAGTGAATGCAAAGTGGTAATCTTTGGTTTCACAGAATGGTTGAGGTTGGAAGATCTGTAGGTCATCTTGTCCAAATGTCCTAAAAATGTCCCTGTTTGGTTTACTATAAAGAATAATTAGTATAAAGAGTAATCCCAGCTAACTGAAAAAGCACCCCAACTTCCATAAGGTTCCGTCCATTCCAGTTGTAAGCTGGAAAAAGCATTTGTATATTGCAACCAGCAGATTTTACCTGCAGTATCTCTCCTAGTTAACAGTCATACAGCCCTCTGAATTTTTGTAGTCTCAAGGACTTAGCCACAGAGTGTCCTTGAACAGCACTTGCTCTGTTGCAAAGGAAGACAGTGCCTCCCGCTACCCATTTCCAGTGATGAACAACTTGCAAGAGAGAAATGCGAACTGCAAACATGTAAACAGTTGTTGGGGGAAGGGGAGGAAGCTTCAAGTAACAGAACCGGCTGCCAAATTCATCGCTGCCATGTGTGCTGTGTAATGCTTGTCATCTCAAGTGAGTCATTAAGAGGTTCCCCCCCAATGGTACTTTGAAGTGCTGTGACAGCTTGAGAGCATCTATAAATTGCCACAAACAGCCCTCATACTGCGTTAGCTAATTGCTTGCTCTTTGACTTATTAGGAGTCACTGAGTTAAATAATTTGTCACATGTGTGGCTCATAATAAATAATGTGACTAGCCAGTTTGTGAGCTGTTTTGGTGATATATAGTGCCCCTTTTGAATGTTGTCACAAGCAGCTAACAAATATGACCCCGCAATTGCCAGATCTTTGTGAAAATAATAAGGCCTGACAGGGCAGCAGGTTAAAAAAAAAAAAAAAAAGGCACCTCCTGAGGTATATGAAATTGCATTAATTTCTTCATTTTTTCAATAAAACATGGTTATAATTTGCTTCTTTAGTGGCTAATTAAAAGTGAGGGTAATTTTATAGCAAAATATCTTTACTTCAATTTATGTAGGAATAGGTGGAAAGAATAAAGAGGTAACTCTTCCCTTCTTACTGAAAATATCCTGCATCCTTTGATGAAGTCTGAAGTATCCTCTTGACAAACCATAAGTAGCTTCAGAAATATGGTTGGAGTGGGTGAATAAATTTGATTTCTTTCTCTATAGCTTATCTAGATATGTAGGACATATTTTTTCTGAGCCTCAGTCTTGGTTCTGGTTGTGAGTTTCCAGTGGCACATTTCCATGAGCATGCTTGTCGGGAGCTGGGCTACTTAACTTGTAAGCACAGATATGGTGCTGTTGTAGGTGGTTGTGCACATGTAATGCTAGAGATGCCTTTAGAAAGAATGTGGTAGAACAGCGACATATATATATATATTAATATGTTCTTGGCATCCTCAGTTAAATAGGAGTCTTGTCTGATTTCTACGTGGGAGGAGAGTCCCCAGCATTTTGCCAAATAAGCAAATGTGGTTTCTCTCACAGCTAAAGGGTGATTTCTTCCCAAGAGACAGAGCTTGTCTTTCACATTTAACTCCTGTTTTAGGCTGGATCACTGGGCTAGAAAATCTTCATTTTCCCACAATTGTGCTAAATGAAGAGTAATGAGTGGTGTTTAATAAACCTTACCAGTCCCTTACAAGCCTGTTCCTGCAGTGACCCCTGGTATTGCATTCCTCTTATTTGAACTTTGAGGTGCTCATGCTGTTAAACTGGTTCCCAACTTGGCAATCACTTTGTTTTCAGTCATGTTAATTCAGCAGAGCCCACTGTAGTTGCTTTACATGAGGGAAGACACCCCTTCAGCTGTCTCTGCTGAACATCCCAGTGATCTCTATGGCTCTTTCTAAATGTGTCGTGCTTTTCGCCAAAGCCAATCAACAAAACACTTCAAAGGTAGCGGCTTCCCTACAGTTCTTTATTTTCTTGCATTTCCCACCACGTAGGTGTGTTCTGCCTGATTTGGTGAGGAGAAATTACTCTGATGTGTTGTTTCATCAAAAGGGAAAGCTGTTGATGGATTGGTCATATCAGTTTTGACAAGGATAGGTGTTATGGTCAATATACAGAAGAGGCCAAAGCCATCAGCCTCAGCCTTAGTTAAGGAGCTGATGTTGTGCTACTTGCTGCAGAACACAGAGATAGGTTCCAGCCTCTGATCGGAATGGCCACAGAAACTTGTGCCTCTGTCTTTTGGCATTCCCAGGAGGCTGCTGAGCCTGGCTGTTTTCACCGAGTCTTTTGTCTGTTTCCCATGGAAAACTGGGAAAGGTGTTTTGTTTGTTTTGATGCACAAGAGCTTGGAGAATTAATCTGAAAATCTTTCGTGGGATCCTTTCTGCTAGCCCAGGATTTTATCTAATTTTAGAGAGTTTGGGGAGCTTAGTGTTGTTTTGAGATAAGGATCCAGGGCAGCCCTGGTGGCAACTAATGGCTACTTACATTCCAGTGACTGCCTTAGCGGTGTTTTTACCTTGGGCCTTACAACCTGTTTGAATGAGAGATACATTACTTTTCTCTTTAAAGATGCTTTTCATCAACCAAGAAACTGACGCTCCATTTCTGATTTTGAATTGAGAAGAATGATGAAAATAGCTTTCCTCCTCATTGTTAATGGACTCATCATATAGGAGTGAAATGCTGGGACTGTGAAGCAGTGGAGGTCAAAAATTTCTTCCCATGTGGCCTGGGTTTTATTTTAAAGCTTTGCTTTTACTTTATCTTCTTTTTAGTTGGCAAAAAGCCAACTTTCAGGCATTCCAAAACTTGCTTATGTTATGAAAGAATTTTTCATAATTTCATTAGCTGAGCAAGTAGACAAATACAACCATGGTGAATTTTCTAGCTGGTTCACCTTTGCAAAGCAGTATGCCTAAATCCTGTAATTTGACCGGAATCTGGTCCGTCCTTCTTTTCATAGAACTTTGTGAAATCTATGGTTAACATCTGGTTCTAAATGAGATAGATATTTTTAACCAAACCTTAGCATTTCCAGCTTTTTTAATTTTTCTTATTAGTTAGGAGAGTGTGTGCTTTTTGTGCTTTTAAAACCTCAGCACAGGAGTCGAATGATTTCATGAAAATCCCAGTTGCAGTTTGGAAGAAAAAAAAAGAGAGGATTATGGCACTCAGGGTTGTAGGGTGAAGCTTGAAAGCACAAAAACAAAAAGAAAAGCAAAAAAACCCCAAACCTAATGTACATTATTTTTTTCAAATGAGCAGGGTGGGGTATGGAAGCTTAAAGCAGTGGTTTTTGGATGCTTTCTCCTACAAATATTAAACTTCCCTTTAGGCTTTCCATCAGAATATTATCTTAACAGTTTATTTGCTAACTTCCAGACTTCTAGAAACTTTTAGCTTTTTAGAAAATGACTGATGTTTATCAGTTACTGCAAGTCTGCTGCTTTCTATGTACCCCTACTTTTCCCCCTTCTCAATTTAATGTATCTGCATGCGTACATATTATCACTGGGATAACAGGCAATAAAAATGCCAGAAAGTCTAAAGGAGTGAAACAGAGAGGTCACAAACAGCTCCCAGCTGCTATAGGCTTGACTTGTTTCGTGTATTGGAGTTTTTAGTTTGGTGGGGTTTTTTTTTCTCCCCATTAAGACTGCACTTTTACTTCACTACAGTTTAGATGGCTGCAGTAATTAAATGCCTGTTCAAATTACCTCTCTTGTGTGAAGAGTGATTTCTCTGTTTAAAACCTCAGGATTCTGCCTTAATCCAGTGTAGCTAACTGCAGATGAAGCAAGATAGGAAGCGTTTGCCCCAACGTGGGAGAAGAGGAGTATACCTATTCATCTAGAGATCTCTATTTGCTTTAGTGTTTCTGTCACATTTGTTAGCTTAACAGGACTATGTTAGAACCTTCTGCCCCTCTCTGACCTGGAAAACAATACCAAGTGCATTTGTGGGGAATTTATCATGGGGCTGATCTCAGTGTCCTTTTGAATTGTGCCTCGTTGTGTTCCCTTTATAATTAAAGCTCTGTAGTTTGATAGGTAGAGATTTTTCATGGTACTCAACTTAATTAATAATAAATAATACTTTCCAGTTCTGAACTATATATTCTACAACTAAATTTTTTTGCGTTTACACAAGGCTTATAAATTTGACAATGACTGTCACATACCTTACCTTAAGTAGTTCTGTTTTCTGCAAAGATGCACATAGCTGCTTGACCAGAATGATATAGCTGGATTATTCGAGATTGCGTGCTTTAACCAAGACATTGGATTAACTTTGATGTTATTCTGATTTGAGCAAGGTGCTGGACCTGATGACCTCAAGAGGTCCCTTCTAACCCAGCCTATGCTTCTGTGCCCTAAAATCTTGATTTCAGACTTGGATCTGCAGCACCTTTACTTTGCATCTAGTTACTGATGTTCTGTGCAGTTCTAGGGGCATTGTGAAAGCCAAGAATAGGTCAGGACTTTGTGATCTGCAATTCCTTTCTGTTTGACTCCCTTCCTGCCCACCACATTGTGGAAGTGATGGAAGGAAGCTTGTTGTTTCCAAAATTTGGAACATGAAGTAATTCTGCTGTTTATGATTTTGTGGCTTTGATTTAATGATATTTATTTGTACACTTATTTTTATGGCCCTGAGAAGGACCACTATACTCAGTTGTGTACCCACTACTACAAATGCATATATACTTCACTTGTGTGCAAGTGTATGCCACTGCCATTTGAGGTGGGTTGTCTTAAAACTGAGAACAGTTCTTCTGTTTTTCTGAGAAAGTGGGCAGGATGACCAGTCAGAAATCTGTGCCACTGCACGCAGGAGTCAGTCTGGGAATTTACAGTAATGCTTTAGCAAACTTGTTCTTTTTGAGCATGTGCACTCATACATGCTGTCCTCTCAGTTTTTAACATGCTGTCTGGAAAACACTAGACAAAGCAAGATGTATACTGCTTCTGTGAGAGGCACTTAGTGTGTTCAGCAGCATCAGCAGGTATATCCAAAAATAATTAAAAAACAAACTTGAAGACCTTTGCTGCATGTGAATTGTCCTGACCTTTCCCTATTCTGCTAGCTGATGAATGAGCTGAGAGCACCTCACTGGAGATTGCCCTTCATCCTGTGTAGGACTTGCCCTGCTTCCCGTTCATTCAGGTGTACAGAGCTTTCTGCCATTACTAAACGGGAGCAAGGTCAAGTCATGCAGTGGCTAGAGGCTTCAAAAAAGTCAGTGCTGGGGTGAGCCATCCTCCTTAAAAAAGACTGGGAATGTTACCAATGCAAAATAGACTCCAGCACACAGCACAGGTTAAACAGGCTGATAATGAAGTCCACTGAAGTATATTCTTTCAGTCTTGCATAAGAACTATTGATTTAACCTGAAGAACATAGAATCATAGAATCACAGAATCGTAAGGGTTGGAAAGGACCTTAAGATCATCTAGTTCCAACCCTCCATTAACATCATTAGCTGCTGATTTGATCTGGACCTACAAATAATAAAACCACCTAAAATATATTTCAAGGATGTTTTTCTTAGCAGTGGTTTAGTTCCAGCATGGCAAGCATACTAGTTTACCAGCTTTGTATTGAGCACAATACCAGCTTTGTATTGAGCAATTTTTAATTGAGCACAATAACATCCCAAATGATATAATTAGAAAATATTTTATTATTCAGATGCTTCTGTTTATAAACCTATGAACCTTTCTAAGAAGCAGAGTTGATTGATTGAATTTTTGTTTGATTACTTCAAATAATTGAAATTATAGAATTAGCATAATTGGTGTGAATTCAGCAGACAGCCATGAAGCTATTCCCGTGGCCCTTTATGGCTGTAAAGATGTTGATTCCAACCTCCATGGTACACTGCACAGTGAGTTTATGCATTAGGAAAACAGATCTTTTTCAAAAGAGCCCTTATGAGAGGTACATGTAGAACTTCCTACAAAAATGTAGCAGGATGCAAGTAAAGCATCTCCATTGCCTTATGCATTAAAAAAAAAAAAAAAAAAAAAGAAAAAAAGAAAAGAAAGAAATAGATGAGATTCATTATGTAATATTTATTAAATAAAATGTCAATATCAAGCATGACATTTTTGAACTGGACATTTGTTAAGGCAAAGACAGCCCTGTCTCAATCTTTCTGAAAATACTCCTTTGATGACGTATCCTAACAAGGTTTCATATTATCCTCTTATCGCAATGGATCTGGCCTTTTTATTTTTTTTTTTATATTTTTGCATAAGGAAAACTTATGAAAGAATTCTTCATTTATTTGTGCACATATGGGTGTACATGTATATAATTTCTCTCTGTGTATACACATATGAAGAATATTTTTGTGTGTAGCTATGTAAGTATACACATATTATCTATATATATGTACGTATATATAAATAAAACATTTTTGAGCACTTCAGCCTAATACATTTTATTAAAGGTTCAGCAAGTCTAAATCATGCAAACATCATCACATATGCCTTCTATTGAGCTTGCTGCAGAATAGAAATGAACCATAGCTGTCTCTGCAAACAGGCATAATTATGAGCCATACAAATAAATAGTGAGCTGTCTCTAAATTGTCTTCAGTAATTCTTCTGACTGACATACTGTTAGCATCTTTTACCAGTGTATGTAATGTAATTTATAGCATGGCCTAAATGTGACATGGCTAAGGCTTTTTTAAATTGTATGTTTTAGTACCCTTAAGTAGCCCAATACAGTAAAATCTTTGTTCCTTATAGAATGCATGCATGTATACAGTATATATTTATCTGGTCTGGAATAAGCATTAATCTTTAATTACTGGATAAACATATTAAACAGGTGTGGAATAACTGAACTTTCAACTGTGCAATGTTTATCTACTAGCGCAGTGGATACCTTGGCTCTGCAGTTTGAAAGGTTTCACCTTGCCATGCCCAGGGTTGAGTGAAGAAGGGAAGGTTGGAAGGGCAGGCACACAAATGCTCCCAAATCCCACATAAATCAGAAATTTCCAGCTATAAATTATGCACCATCATAACATCCCGTTAGCACAGTTGGCGAGCCAGGGCTGGAGCATGGGGTAGTTTATAGCGGAAAAATGGCTTTTCAATGGATAGCACACCCTCGGACTCCTTCTCCTCCTAGGCTCTGTGCGCTAGGCTTGTGGTGTGAGGAGATATAAAGCAGCATTTTTCTAGCTGCCTGGTGGAACAATGAGGGCTCTGTTAACAGGAGCCCAAATTTCTGTAGTCTCTGCCTCACAAGGTTGGAATGACTGCTTAAACCCAGGTTCAAAGCCGTTGGCCTCCAAGTGCTTTAATTTAGCACTATTTTTGCTGCTCTAGCCTCTGTTTTTTCTGCTTAAAACCATCTAAGGTCTCCTTGTTTTGCAGAGAACTAAGCAGCTCTCTTTTATAATTAGATTAAAGATAATCAAATGAAGACTTAGATATTTTTTGATGTCATTTAATCTTTTTTCTTTTTATTTTCTTTTTTTGCCATTTGCAAAGTTGCTTTTTATCACTGTTGCCTAGCTTCTTGTAAATTTGCACCTCTTTTTTTGTTTCACTGTATTTCAAGCTTCTAATTTTCTTTCTTAAAAAAAAATATAATTTGACCGGTATTTTTCAGCTTTTTTATTTGATGCCATAAATAAACCTTTACCAGGTGTTTTTAGGTAAGATTCACAACACTTTCATTCTTTCACTGTCAGTTTTCCCAAGGCTGACTGGTGCGAAAAATAAAAGAGAATGCAAAAGAATCATGCAAAAAAGTGCAAAAGAGATACAAATGTAGTGGAAAAAGACACAATATGGAGTAAGGAGGTAAGCAGCTGTGCAGAACTGCAGCTAAAAGAGGGCTGAGCATTAATAAAACTAACAAGTGTTGGCACAATTTGCCTCTAGCTTTAAAACATAAAAATATAATCCCAAACATAGGCATTACTCAGATTAATAAATTACCCAAAAGTTTGTTAAAACCACTGCTTAGTATTAAAGCTGTGAAAAAGCATGTAGCAGCTGATCTCGAGTTTCTAAAAGATAAGTTGTTTCAAACTTAACTTTCCCATTCCTCCATAATGCACAATTAGTACAAGCATATCTGAAATAGGAGCAAAAAAACCCTTTTCTTGTATCAAAGACTCAAATCAAAATTATGTTACAAACGAAAGAAATTGCACATGAACAACCACGTTTAAAAATAGGGAGAGGGAGGGTAGAAAAAAGATCATCTGAATGTGCAGCGTATAGAATATCACTTTATCTAATCAAAAACCATCGTGCTGGAAAAGACAACAGAAGATTCACTACCTGAGTCTTGGCAGGAATTTCTTTTACAGGTAATAGAGTAGAGGCGAAGGTGGAGATTGCATTTCCAATTTGCTAGGTTAGTGGATATCCAAGAGGTACCGGCTCATAAGTCTCTTTCTCATTTTAAAAGTGGTGCTAAAGTCCTAAGGTTTGCTCTTTTTGTAGTGAGATCATCACCAGTTTTTTTGTTCTGTTTCTTGACTTTCACTTATTTGGGTAGATTTTGTATGGTTATGATTGTGTAATGCGCTGTGATGTTTAGTTGGTTTAGATTTTTTTTTTCTCTCTCATTGGTCTTGTGTATTGTAAAAAGATTGAAATCATAGAATTGTAGAATATCTCAAGTTGGAAGAGACTCATAAGTGTGGATCAATGTGTCCAACACCTGTGAGATTTTAGAAACAGACACCTTTGGACCTGAGTTGTACTAGATGTTGTGAAAAAAAAAGATACTGAAGTGTTTGTGTGTCTGTAACTCTGTGGTCAAGAACAGGCCCCATAACTTCAGCAGGACTATGGGTGAAAATGCCTGATAGAGATTTGCTGGGCCTGATCCTGCAAATCTGTATAATTTGTTCTGAGTGTATCACAGAATATTGAGTTTACTGTTTGTAATACAACATTGGGTATGTTTTCCTTTTTTGCTCCAAAGTCATGTTAATATTTTTTACACAAGGCACCTCGTTCCAAGTGTCACGTCTTATGGATGCATGTGTCTCCTGACCGTGAGGCTAAGAGCCGTGAGGCTCTCTGTGGTGCAGAATATAGCTGTCAGAAAGGAAATCTGGATGATTCCCACCACAACTAAATATAGTATAATCCATCTTTAATTTTTTATAACTATGAAAAATATTCTGAATATGGGTTATAATCATCAACGCTTACCCATTCCTAAATTATTTTCAAATAGTAATTTGCAATAAGCATGCCTTTAGAAAACATAAGTAAGGACAAAGCTCATTCAGTGTGGTGATAAGATTTCATTTTGCTTTTTGAGTTCTAAGTGGATCATGCCTTTCTTATGAGATTTGGCTATTCCAAATAGATTTTTTTAAATATTATTATTGTGTTAAAATCCTTGGAAGATATCTTTTTTCCCTTTTGAAGACTCATCAGAATGTTGAACTCTACCAAATATGACTTAATTCAGATGGTTTCATTATTGACTAGCATATTCTTGTAACCAAAAAAATGAAAGAGATATGGCAACATTTGGTCTGTGTTTTCAGACCTAAATATATCTCTTTAAAAATAAAAAGCCTGCAATGATCATTTGAAATACCTGATTGCAAAACCAGTTATCACAGTCTGCTTCTTTGATATTTAGAAAAGGCGAACTGTATTTTGACCAGTAATTTCATAAAGAAAGTATCAAGACATGATATAGACATGATATAGACATAGATATATTCTATATATATAGACACATAAAGACATGAACAGATGTTGAAGGTGTTTGCCCATCTCAGTAGTCACTCCGGTATGAATGGAGGTTGCAGTCACAGTTCTTACTGCAAAGGAGCCCATCAGATTTCAATAGAATCATAGAATCATAGAATCATAGAATCGTAAGGGTTGGAAAGGACCCTAAGATCACCTAGTTCCAACCCCCCTGCCATGGGCAGGGACACCTTGCCCTAAACCACATGGTTCAAGGCTCTGTCCAACCTGGCCTTGAACACCGCCAGGGATGGAGCATCCACAACCTCCCTGGGCAACCCATTCCAGTGCTTCACCAACCTCACTGTAAAGAACTTCTTCCTTATATCTAATCTAAACTTCCCCTGTTTAAGTTTGAACCCATTACCCCTTGTCCTACCACTACAGTCCCTAAGGAAGAGTCCCTCCCCAGCATCCTTGTAGACCCCCTTCAGATACTGGAAGGCTGCTATGAGGTTTCCACGCAGCCTTCTCTTCTCCAGGCTGAACAGCCCCAACTCTCTCAGCCTGTCTTCATACGGGAGGTGCTCCAGCCCTCTTATCATCCTCGTGGCCCTCCTCTGGACTCGCTCCAACAGCTCCATGTCCTTTTTATGTTGAGGACACCAGAACTGTACGCAGTACTCCAAGTGGGGTCTCACGAGAGCAGAGTAGAGGGGCAGGATCACCTCCTTCGACCTGCTGCTCACGCTTCTTTTGATGCAGCCCAGGATACGGTTGGCTTTCTGGGCTGCAAGTGCACACTGCCGGCTCATGTTAAGCTTCTCGTCAACCAACACCCCCAAGTCCTTTTCTGCAGTGCTGCTCTGAATAGTGAATGTGTGTGCTTAACGTACTGTGGTTTATACTGATAAAATATACCAAAAAATGGGAGTGGGAAAAAGAGCAAGTATTAGAATTAGAAAAAGAGAGACTTTCCTGAATTACTCCTGGAGATACACAGTAGATATGGCTGGATGCTGGAAACAGGAGTAGGAATACAGTCTTCTAGCCCATCAAGCTACTATGCATTTTTGCAAATGAAAATAACGGCAATTCAGATGCATCTTAACATATTCACAAATTCCAGAAAACTTATACAACTGTGACTTAAGGGAAAGATAAAGTGAATGTTATCTTAAAAATGGGTTAGGTATTCCTGATTTCTGAGATCACAAGGAATCTTTAGCCAGCTGGAGCCTTCAGGTTATTCAACGATTCTAAGTAGAAATGTAGATGACTAATGAAATAAATAGTTGTCTTCCTCCTAATTTTTCATTTATAAGGCCAACAGTTCTTACATTTCCTGAGGCGCACTGCGTATGTTATTGAGGTATGTTAAAATGATCTCGCCTCATTTATCCTCCCCCACAAAATAGTTGAGATGTAACTTTCCAAAGAAAACATCTGAAACATTTAATTTTACCTGTCACTTTTTTTCATTTTCCCTGTTAAGCATAAAACACTGGGCTCTACATTTCTAACGGAGGGTTTTCATGTGAAGGTTAGAATAAACAAAAGTATGATTTAACATTCAGAGACCAGAAAATGACTAATGGGCAACTCTAATTCATTTTCCAGCTCCTAGGTACACATAGTTGAAAGCTATGAAGGTAACAAAGGTTATCAAGACCTAGAGATAAGAATTAGTTGTTGTTAAGTTTAGTGTCTAAAATCAGAGTTTCCTCATTTTTCTTTTTACTATGTGAAGTAGTAATTCCTTGAATTTACACTAATCACACTGTCAATACTATATTGTGATTTATCTTATTCAAGGAATAGATATTTAATTAGCTTGGTTCATCTAGGAGTATTTTGTGTTGTTATCCATCTGTGCCTGCGTGCTTGTATTTTTGCAGAACTGTGTGTGAGTATCTCCTCTACCATCTTGATGAATTTTAAAATGTAGGGTAGGCCTTTACTTGTAGATGGTAATGGTTTCAAAAATTTTTGTGAGTCTCTCTAGCAAAGAAGAATTCAAATTGTAATGATCTATTGGCTAATATTACTGTCTGTTACAACCATTGTATTTCTGCTATAGGCAAATGCCACTCTATCAGAACCTGTCTGACTCAACTTTTCTGTTTGAAACATTCACATTAGACATGAACCCTCAACAGATTAAGTTTTCTAATGTTACACAAGCAGAAGTAGTGTTTGAGCTCTGCTAATTATACAGTTACTTTTACTGAGTCCCAGGAGAAACTGAGGTAGGTATTGTAAAATAAAAGCTTTTATATCTAACTAGCTGCAGAAAAATGCTCGTGGATCAAGCTTTTGGAACAGATAATTCCTAAATACATGCAACTGCATATATGATACTTCTGTACAAATATTAAAAAAGAATTAGGCTAGGACATTTTGTTTGTTATTCCTCTTGTAACTAGGTTCAAACTGATTGAATTAGATTCAGTGTTTGTCAGACTGATTTCAGTGATAACATGGACCAAGCTTTAAAAAGCATTATGCAGGTCTAAAGTCTGTACTGAAGTTGTATAGCATATCTCTTCCCATTACTTTTTGCTCATGATTATTTTGCACAGTGAAGGAGCCACTGAACTGAGAATTTCTCTTTTCTCACTCTAACACTCTATAGTCACAGCAATACTGTTGTATAAGCTGGAGCTTGTTTAATGGATGGACATATTTAAACCATCAGATGGAACACTGTTTTCACTGGTTTGACTTATAAAGAATGAGCATTCTACACGATTGCCACTCTTTCATCTTGTCATCACTGTCTTCCTCTTCATCAGTCATTTTTTGAAGTCCTGATCCAGCTCCTGCTGAAATCAGTTGGAAATCGTCTGCTGTATATGGAAAATTTTCTGTTGCACCTTGTCTAAGGTCAAATTTGTTTAATGTTTCCAAATGTAACTACATTTTTATTCTCTGTAAAGAAATGCTGCCTCTAGGAACAGGTAGGCAGAGGAAGATAGTTTGGAAAATATCTCGTACTTCACTGTGCTCACATACCTGCAAGTATATGGCAAAAGGAGCCTGCCCTGTGCCTGGCTGAGCGTAGGGAACACATCTTCAGCAAAATAAGCCTTTTGTGCTAGAGACTTGGTACATTCCTGTCCTCTATCCCCATTTACCTATCTTGGTTAGGTTGGATTAGGGGGCTACTTTTATTGTGGAGATGGCAGGATCCATCCCCACTGCACACTCTCACTAGTGAGAACTGCACAGTCCTCACTAAGATCTTTCTATGACAGACCATTCTATGATTCTGTGATCTTCCTTTGTCATTCTGTCTTAACAGTGACATGCAGGGGTGGCCTAATACCAGAGAGGCAGTCGAGAGCAATAGCAGTCAAACCAAAAACAGCCTGGGGTATTCATTACTGCTCACTACATTCAGTACTAACAAAGTGAGACTATTTTCTTGTTATGCATTGGAAAACGGAAAAAATGCCCATTACTTTCTAAAGGACCTTGTAACTTTCTCCTGCACACTGCTTTTCACACTCTGCCTGAATAAGCTGGGGAATAGCCAGTGAAATCCCCAAATTATAACAAGTTGCAACATGCAAGAGCTATTTACAACATGTAAGAAATTTCCATAAATGATTTATTTTTTTTATTAGCTACTGCTTGAGCACGTTACAGAGTTCTCATGCATTTGTGTGCCTGCACAGTAGCCCTCAGCAGGGATTCCACTAGCTAGGGAGTATTGACCTTCATGCTTAAATTTGTCCAATATCTTCTAATCCCAGTTTGATTTCTAATTATTGTAAAGTTCCAAGAGCTGCAAAAGACACAATGTGGGGTTTTTATTAGAGGAAGAATTTGCTTCATAAAACTAAACAAATTATTTTGGGCTTTGCAGACTTTATAGACTTAAGTTAATTGTCTGTTTGGCTTTCTTACATAGTTGTTTACACTCCAGATCGATCTCCTTCCTCCACACCTCATACAGGTACTTTCACATCTATGTATAATACAGTAATGGCATAATGTTAGAAGCAGTGCCTGTAATATTCTCCTTTTAGGGAACTGTGAGTCCTCAACTTTGTCTTTTGCCTGAACCTGGGCTCCGTAAGCTCCCACTCTACTGACCTGAATGGCTGCTTGTGGATTCAGATTTTCTGTGATAGACACAGTTCACTTGTAAGTAGGGCATGGCTGAGTATAAGCCTGCTCTCATCTTTTTATTACTGGTTTCTGGTTTGAGACAATAAGGGTTTGCATCATTTGTGTGTGTTATATGGACGTTTTGGTTTTGGTGACCAGAGTTTGGGATAGCCATATCTTTTCTCCTGAGAGATGCCTTAAATCTAATTTAATGGACTGGTTTCTGTGTTTTAGCTTTCCAAATGTGCAATTATCCCACTAGAACTCCACCAGAGTCAAGGCTAGTCAGAGTGCAACAATTTTAAGGGAAGGGAGAGGAGCTTAGGGACTTGTGTTCATTTTGATGCTGAACTCTTTCTCACACCCACTAGAAATTCCATCCTGAATATTTTCACTGAAACAGATACATTTGCATGAAATATTGCTTTTTAAAATAAAAGGTATTCTAAAGCAAATAAGTTTCCTCTATCTTTTATTCAGCAAATAGTACAAGCTGAAAATGATTTCTGGACCGTAGAAATACATTTTTATATGACTGCAGCACTGAACAGAGAGGGGACGAGGGAGCCCATTTCCAGCAATGCTGATTCAGTTGAAACCCAGAACCAAGAAAAATGATCAGTATTCCCAAAAGCCGTTCTTGGTAATACCTGAGATCTGTGGGATGTCTGTTGCTATGTAAGCTTTGCTAACCTTAAAAATAGATAAATAAATAAATACTAAATATGTCACAGAGCCCATCATGGAATACTTACAATGTAAAAGAATCAACACATTGAACTTTGTGGTTTGTATTACTAGCAGCCCTGAGCTAAACTATATATTCACTATTAATGCTAATGCAGATGTTGCCCTCTTTATTTACCTGTAAACTGCTAATCAAGTCAATGTGGATCTGAGAAGTATTCCCTTTGTACTAGTGCTCCTTGGATAATTTGACCAAAAGCCTCATCCTGCCTCAACCCTGGGCACTGGACATTACAGTAGCTGATCCCACTGCTTGTTTTCACATAGGCAAACTTGGAATAATGGCATTTTTTGCCTTTTTTTTTATTTTATCATCCCTTCATTTCCTCTGATGTCATCATGCAACACTGTTTACTTAGTAGCAGGATGTTGTGTTGTGACTTAAAGTTGCCCAGCTCCTTTGCTTCACAGCATGCTGTGGAGCAGATTTGGTCACCAAATGGACAGGACAGCTGATTGACCTCATATATGAAATCCAGGGAATTACTTTTAAAACAAATGTGTGTATATTATGGGAAGATTTTTATAGGCTTCTAATCCAGTCAAGTTAAAGCACTAATAGTATATTTAAACATGTTGACATTTAAAAAAAAAACCATCTGGTTTTAATCAGGGTTCTTCTTGAATAAGACAGCTATCTCTTTACAATGAAAAATGGTTATACTATAATGTAGCAAAATAAATTGTTTCTTCTATGCTTTAACTGAAGTACGGCAACTGACCAGTGATCTAAACAGCATCTCTTTTGGACCTAGCTAGAAGTTGGTTGGCTACATTTATCTTTGTGCTTCAGATGTCTCTTAAGAGCTTTGGAAGTGTATTGTATGAATTTGGGGGGGGGAGGGGGAAGGCAAAAATAATTATACTTTGTAATATTTTGTGGCCAAAAGTAATACAGATTTTCAAACCACACTAAGGAGAGCATTTTCCCTTTGCTGTGCTTTTGATAGTAGTTATCTTTCTAATTTGTATTTAGTCTGCTATTTTACTGAAGAGCCTGGTTTTCTTAAAGGCATTTCAGCCTGACACAGTTTTTTCCTTATTGCTCTGATTCCACAAATTTATTGTTTATTATCCAGCTTGAAATCCCTTTTTAAGTAATTATTTCATCGATGGCCATTTATCCTAGCTGAGGCTTCAGGAGAAGGAGTTTCTGCCAGCAAAGCCTAAAATAGCCTTAAAGATTTTGTGATGCTAAGTTTGGTGATGCAGTATTGATACCCACTTGTGATTTCCTAGGTGAGGTCTGTGTCTAAATGTCAGAATGGATCATGTGAAACTATGTCAGTCAATTAATCAATGCCAATGAGCCATGGCCTGGCAAAGCTCCATTTCATAACGGCCTCCTTGTTATGTTCACAAAATCCAAATCCACAAGCCAGACCTCCTCCTTTAAGACCTCCAGTACAGGTTACAGAAACATTTGCAGGAAAATACATTTACAGCAAGAAATTAATGTTGTGGGCTTATAGGGTTGATCTACAGAGAGGGAAAAAAAAAAGAACAAATGAAAAATGTGGGGTTTAGCTTGATAACTAGTTCAGTGAAATTGATTATGCTGGATAGTTCTATAGAAAGGTTTCTAACGTGAATATGAAATAAATCCATATTAAGCAGTACATATAGCATAATTAAAAATTAGTTGGATCTGACCTTTATGTTTCATAGCAATGACTGCTATGAGGGAGAAAGTGTCATTCATGTTTGCTACGTTTCCTGCCTTATCTGCCTTCATCCTGATCTTACCAGATGCAAAAGCATAGGGTAAGAGAGGTAGGGAAAATCCAAACTGAATAGTAGCCTGACATGCTACCAAAATAAATTAAATTCCTGTGACAAGTAAGTCATTGTTACGGAGGGAGGGCGTGAGGGGGGAAGGGAGAGTGTCTTTTACTTCACTAGCCCATTTAGGAAGTTTGGTCACTGGTATGAAGCCATACAGCTGCACACAATATAAAGTAAGTTTAACAGCATATTTGGTGAGTTTATAACTTCCCCAGGGCATTTTAACATTAAAAATAGTGATTGTTAACCTGGTCCATCTGAACTTAAATATGAGCTTACTTTGCAAGAAATGAGGGGTAACGTCTCAAGTACTTTCCTTTGTGTTTTATTATTGCTTAAGGGCTTACATTGCTTTATAGCTGCATTTTGTCTGGTTTTGCATTTTGTGCTCAACAGGGATATTCAAATCCATGGTCTCAGTAAGGATGGCAATCCCAGCCTGGATTAGAAATATGTTTTTTTACAGTTATACACACATATTAAAAAAAAACAAAAAAAACAGTATATGATAAAGTTACAGTTGCATATGACTTTGACATTAGCAGTTAAGTCCATTACATGTGTGTTATCTCTATGGTGACTAAAGATTTTCACAAGCAGCAAAAACTCTTTTTAAAATATTAGTGTCTCAGACTGGCAGCCAAAAATCACCAACAAATAGTGAAAGGCAAACAAAATATTGTGCTGAAAAGACTTACCGTTGCCTTATAGGATGAAGCAGATGACAGGGTATTAAAATGATGTCCCATTTAGAAAATCATATTTCTGCATGTATATCAGACTCTCTTTCAAGGCAAAATTCAGGTGCATATGCAACTGGAAACACCCAAGTTTGAAAATTCATTAGTCAGAATCCAAAAAACCATTACACTGGCTTAAAGATGAAGAGATTTTTAAAATAATATTGCTTAGAGTCGTCTTCTTGCTGCTTCATAAGCCTCTAGAGTTTGTAGTCTCAGGCATTTTTCCACAATGTCAAACCTGAAAGATTATGTATTTATCTTTGAAAACTGAGTTTCTTGTGCACTTATTCCTGGAATTGGGCTTTGGATGAAAATGTCCCCCAAATATTGCAATTATTGCTAGAAATGAACAGTGTTGTGGAGGTGCAGGAACCAGCCTGGCTCTTGTGCCACATTGCATGCTTCTGCGTAGTGCTGGCAGAAACAGTCCTTCTCCGCCAGTGCTCCTCTCCTGAGACTGTTCCCATCAATACTGAACAGCCATGGGACACCATATGGGTGGGTGCTAGTGATCGCTATCAGCAGGTCCTCCTTTCATAGCACAGCCACTGTTCCAGTTTTGGTTTCATACTCTACTATTGTTGCCATGACAAAGAACAAAAGAGTTTAAAAAAAAAAAAAGAAAAAAATTTAGACTGTGAATGAATTCTTTCCTCCTGCTTCACAAGTTTCCTTTGCCCTCTATTGGGTCGAAGAGAAATCATGCTGGGGTGACCTGTGGATGGGTTTGAGGGCTATTTAAATCTTCAAGGCTTCTAAAGCCACTACTTGCTGTTTACAAGCCTGATCTTCTGATGCTCTCATATAGTAGCCTGCTGTGTCACTACTTACCGTGTTAAGCAATGCTAAGAGGGCCTCCACTCTTCAGAACGTGGTGGCTCCTGGAAAGCCCATTCTCTTTTTACTGGATTAGCGTAGCTTCCATATGCTGGCACTGAAGGTGGAACTAACATCTCCGTGTAAAGCCTAATGAAAATAGTTTTGCCCAAGGTACCTGTGCGGGGCCAGGAAGGAGCAGAACACCCACTTGGAGGCATTGCTCAGGGCATGCCACAGCTGTTTCCACTGTCCCACAGGGCCTGCAACACCCTCTGCTGAGAAGTTCTTTGCCAGTTTGTCCCAAATTATTCACAAATTCCATGGCTGGCTTTCTGCTACTACTGCAGTTGTCTTCAAGGGCATCTTCTCACCCTTCTCCCCTGGTGGGAGACCACTGCCTGTTTTCTTAGCTTCTCACCCACTTTATAGTGCAGAAGGGGAGGGTCTCTTTTTAGACCCTGTGGCCTCACTTACCATGGGGACCTCACATGTAATTCTGACTGCTAAGCACTTAAGTGGTGCAATAGTAACAGGGTTAACCCACCCACATTGCTGTCTTTGAACTTGCTTGCAGTCCACCCTCAATCTATCAAAACGCAGTTATACGGATATTCCACACCTGCTGCATGAAAATCCTAGTCCTCAGAACTTATAAAGGCCTCAAAATAGAAATAGTGAATTTTGGGGTATGCATATATATATATATACACACATATAGAATCATAGAATCATAGAATAGTTAGGATTGGAAAGGACCTTAAGATCATCTAGTTCCAACCCTCCTGCCATGGGCAGGGATACACACACATATATATATTCATGTGTGTGTATATATATGCACACACATTACTGTGTGTAATTTATGTTTGCAGTTCCAAGCTAGTTTGAATGCTTAGTGTGTAATTTGTCAAAGTAACAATCTTGGGCTTTGTTTTTGACTGCCCGAGGATTGGGATGTCATTTCCTAAAGTTGCCTGCTTAAAAAGAGCATTCAATTGTATGTTATACTCCTGTGGATGGTAAGAAAAGAAAAAAATATTTCATATGCACATCAGTATCTTAACCCTTGGGGGACCCCACTTCTGACAGTTCACCAGCTGGAAAAGGAGCTATTACCACCACCTCTGGGTGCAGCTGGTCAGACAGTTCGCCAGTCACCACACAGACAAATTGGACCGTAATGAATCAGTTTCTCTAGGAGGACACTGTGGGAAACCATGCTGAAAGCCTTGGAGAAATCCAGTTAGACAATGTCCGCTGCTCACCCCATATCAACCAATCAGATTACTTTGTTGTAGAATGCAATGAGGTTTGTCAAGCATGATTTGTCCCTGGTGAATCCGTGCTGGATTTTCCCAATCGTGTGCTTCATTTGATTTGTGATAGTCCCAGGAGGATTTGTTCCATAATCTTCCTGGGGACTGAAGTAAGAGTGATGAGCCTATAATTTCCTGGATCATCTTTTAAGCCCTTATTGTAGATGGGGGTTACATCTGCCTTCTTCTAGTCTTCTGGAACTTCCCCTGGTCTCCACAACTTCTCAAAGATTATGGAGAGTGGCCTCGCAACAGCATCAGCCAGCTCTCTTAACACCCTCGGGTGAATATTGTCAGGTTACATTGGTTTGTAGGGGTCAAGCTCCTGTATTAGTTCACATACCAGCTCTTCCTTCAGTGATAGTGGGTCTGTGTTTGCATTGACCTGGATTTTTGTTGCCAAGGCCTGGGGCCCAACAGTACTGGTAAAGACAAAGGTGAAGGAAGTATTGAGAACCTCTGCCTTTTCAGAATTGTTGGTGACTAATTCACCTTTCCTGTGGGATAATGTTTTCCTTCTGTTTCAGCTTGTTGTTTACATACCTGAAGAACCCTATCTTGTAGTTTTTTGACATCTCTGGCCAACTTCAATTCAAGCTGAGCTTTTCCTTGTCTCTTAATGTATTTGGCCTAAACTGTGTTAGATGCATACTAAGCTTAACTCTTCTGAGTAGTTCTGTTGGAATAACTGGAACCACCTTTCTCTTTTTCTTTTGAAATCTCAAAATGCAACAGAATCTTGTTTAGTAAATGAGCAATTTAACCAGTAGATCTGAGGGAAACTTCTGGCCCAGGCAGAAAACGAACGGGAATGCATTGAGCATTCAGATCAGCAACAGCCATAGCAGTTTGTCAAACTGTACCCTCTAGCATGTGTTCAAGATTTGCAGTCTATGGGTGTATCTCTGGAGAGTCTAATATAATTTGTTCCTGATGTACAGACAGGGAGGTGGATACAGACTAAATGCATATGATGCTTTTCAGTGGCGAGATAAAAGAAAAATATACACATGCACACAAGCACAAATGGCAGCGAACAGAATGAACTGTCAACTGATCAATAATAAATTAGTGTCCACACATTGAGGAGGAAACAGCAAATCTGCCAAGAAAATAAATGTGAATTTCAAGTCTTTGTCATACCTAATTACTTGGACCTGTCATAGGGGTTTTTGAAGCAATTATGTTGTGTAGGTTTGTGTGAAGAAGACAGGCCAGGCTACAATCCTCTCCCTGGCAGAGGGGGGAAAAGATCAGTCTTTAAATGAGCTCATAAGAAGCTTTCCAGCCAAAGAGGTGGACAAAGTGAGATGGGCCAGATCAAGTCTGCATTTTGCTGAGTCTCTGTGCATCATGTCTTTAAGAAATGCTCATTTCTATCTACTTAGCACATTCAGACTATCATGATTTTATGTCTTAAGTGAGGCAACATATTTTCCTGTAGGTTTGATGAATGGAATGTGCAAAATTGTGTATATCCACTCAGAACGTTTCTGGAAAGATCATTTCCCTCAGTTGCTGCTTTCAGCATGTCACATGTGTCTTTGCTGGCTCCTTTTCCCCTATCATATCAGACCAGTGTTACTTGTCTTCACAGGCCTTTCATGTCTTATATTCACCCTATCTGTCATCTCTCCTTCACTATCAACTGTCCAACTCCTGCCTGCAGCCAGCTTCCAACACCCACATTCAACACCCACTTCTTAAATTTTCAGACAGCACCTCTCCCTCCCATGCTGCTGGTCAAGCTTGGGAGGCACCCACTGTAAACACTCTCAAAGCTATTTCATCACTGCTGTGCTCCAAATCTCAGCCTGTGATGCCAACAGAAGTCTTCACAATTGATGTACTGCAACCATTGCCTGACAAGACAGTCAAGGTTGTTTTCCTGCATCCTTCTTCCAGCACTGCCACTTGAAAAAATATTCTTGTCTGTATCGGTTTCATCTCTCTGAGACCTTTGGTTTCATGTGTGTACCACTGCTACATGAACTGCTATGGCAAGCACTGTAACCTACCCAGGCCACGTCATGCCACAATAATACAAAGAAGTAGTTCTGTGGTTGCGTCAAGGGTTCAGTCTCAATCTCAAGAAGTGCTGCACCAAATACTCCTACCAGCCAGGTACTCTGTTGGGAAAGGCGCCTGTTGCCTCATTGCCCATTGCCTCATGCTAGCCCAAAGGTTCCTTGTGAAACTGTCTGCATGTCAACACTGTCTGCAGGGCTCTCAGAGTTAAGAGCCTCACACATACATCCCTACTTGGGTATAGAGCAGCTAGAACTGCTACCTGTGTAAGTGCTGATTTGTGGGATGATGAGGATAAAGACCTGTACATTATTCGCAACACCTGGCATAACTGGCAATGTGCATCAGTTGTTCTCCCTATTTTCCGCTCCCTGGTTGATACAGAGATTATCCACAAAATTTTTTAAAAACATTAAATCAGGCACCTGATATGATTCACCCACTTGACTTTAGAGGTAAGCTGGAGAGATTAAACTGCCGTGTTTAAAGTTCAGAGGTGTGGATAACCTTTCCTCCTTATTACTGAGTGTGGTATTTGCATGCCAAGAGCCTGTATTGATAAAGCAATAGATATGCTCTAGCACTTGTGCACTAGTTCATACACCACCTTGCAGCACATTAGAGAGCATGATCAGAAAGCCTATGGAGAAGGGTAAAAGGAGAATGAGGAAGATGTGTTCATGAACCATACTCCCAACTTGGATTTGGCATGACTATCCATTATCTGAATCAGGATGGTGAACTCCCAGTCTCACCAGTGTATTTCAGAGTGGAGTCAGAGCATCATTCAGGTTGAAAGGGATCTCAGGGGGTCTTAATCCAGCCTCCATCTTAGGGCAGGGTCAACACTGACTTCAGCTCCAGTTGCTCAGGTCTTTGTCCAGTTGGGTTTTTTAAATGTCCAAGGACAGAGATTGTGAAACCTCCCCGTGTAACCTGTTCTACTGCTTGTCTCGCCTCATTACAAAAGATTTTCTCAGCTCCAGCTGACTAACTTGGCGGCTTTCCATTGGACCCACTCCAGTTTTCAACATCTTTCTTGTGCTGTTGGACCCAAAACTGGACATAGCATTCCAGATGCAGTATAACAAGTGCTGAGTAAAGGGGAATTATCACTTCCTTTCATCTGCTGGCTATAGGACTTTTAATATAGCGCTGGATGCTGTTAGCCTTCAACACTGCCAGGGCACAGATTCTTCGTGGTCCATTCCTTCTGCCTGTCAAGATACCTGTGAATGGCAAATAAATATCAACTATTTCCCCCAGGTTGGTGCCATCTGCAAATATGATGAGGCAGCACACCATCCCCTCCTCCAGGTCACTGATAAAAATACTAGCCCAGGATTTCAGTGTCAAGAGTTTCATGCAGTGTTTGCTTATTTCCATAGCCCTGTTTGTAAATTTTAAAAAGTTCCACAAATGTTACATATTAAAAGGCCAGATCATGGGAGGCAAAAACCAAAGGTATATAGTAGGAACCCTTTGATCAAGTAAGCTCATGTTGCGATGAGCTGTCCCAGTTAGGTCCCTGACCTGACAATTTTCACGTCACACTACGTGTCTGAATGTTAGAGAAGAAACAGAATTCCACTTTCAGCTGAGACCATCCTGCACCCTCAATTATGGTCTCATTGTAGCTACCCATGGTATATATTATTATATATGTATACACAGAGATACATGCATGTAGTTAAAGTTTTCCTGAAAGAACATGTCTTACGGCAGGAACACTGTGCACCAGGTTTCTAAATGGAGCGAGCTTGTCCACAAGAGTTACTGACCTCTGAAACAAGATTTCTGTCATGAAAATGCTGACATAACCTTTAACTGTAGAGCCACAAACAGCTTTGTTACATTACTTGTTCCTAGCTTATGTCCTCGCTCTGGAAACAGTGGTGGCATTGTCTGCTGCTAATCGTGTTAAGGGGTCAGGGAGAATTGGCACTGATATCAGAAGGGAAAAATAATTTAGAATTAAAAATTCCCCTTACGTGAGTCATAGAAACTTGGGGGATTTTTAAATGAATGGCTTTAGTTTGGGTCTATGTATATGATACTCAATTATTTTTTTTTTTTTTGTACTTTACAGGTATATCAGATGTAGTAAATATTCTTTATCAATCTAATATATTTTGAGTATTTTAAGCCCCCTTACATTTATAAATCTGACTGGTGGATCTAATCACCTTTTTAACATGCTGTTTTTCCTCAGTACTTTATTGAAAGAGAAACCCAAGCCTCACACAGCATTTCCAGCTCTCATGATTTTAGTCTGGGCCTTGCAATATCTAGTGTTTTTTTAAAACCCCAGCTCTTGGAGCTAGATGATTACCTCAAAATCTCAGCTTTTTTTGCTTTGCAGCCCTTGAGATTTCCAAGACTTAAAATCTGGATGCTAAAAGATCAGAAGTAATAAGCAACAAAAAAAAAAACCCAAAAACCTAGAAAATGCAATTCTGAATGGTTCTGTGGATTTTGCAGACGCTTTTAAAGGCTTGTAGTGGCCATACTTTGAATATAAACAATTAAAATAGAACCGCTTGGAATGCAAATTGCCACCAGCACTCCTGTTGTTAATTCTGTCACCTGGAGGTGTAAAAAGCAAAGTCCTAGTGCTAGTTGTCTCTGATTCTTACATTCAGAGACAGATACGAATTCTGCTTTGGGAATTATCTTTTCTAGATTGTCCCAGCCTAAAATCCCAGAGCTGGACCATCTTGAAAGTTCACACTGTGAGCCAAGGTTTGTTTTTGTTAACTTGTTACAAAAGCATCTAGGTTAATCTGTAATGTTTTATAGTAGAGAAAGATGACCAAAAAGTGTTGGGTTTTTTAATATGTCCTTTAAAGCATTATGAAGAGCCATTACTCTTCTGCTACAGATAAAGTAACATAGTGGCTGACATCATCGTTAGCCTTGCAATCAGTTCTGCAAATGGACTCTGAATCTGAAAGATACGTAACACTCTCATGCTAAGGGCTTCTGTTGAGCAGCCTTTTACTATTGTTTTCTTTCCAGAGGTGCTAATTTCCAGAGATAAAGAACTGATTGCTCCCAGTGAGAAATGCAAAGGACTTTGCAAAAGCTAGTAAGTGTGGGAAATTAACAAACATGGGAAGCAAATGGCTGAATATATGAGTTTCAGTCAATTAACTTTTTAACAAACAAAACCTCCAGTAGTTCCCCACTATTCCAGCTGTTCTGTGTTTGGTGTCAAGCTAAGTGTTACTTAATTTTGGCCCGGGGAGAATAGGAGGAACTTTGTAAGTTTTGCAGCAGTTATCTTTTTCATGGCTGATTAGCCTTTCATTTTCTATCAGCATAAGAACGTTATTGCCCCAGCCATATGGAAAATACAAATTAAAACAGGCTTCTAAAAGAGAAACCTCACTGCGCTGTGAAATCTCACTGGGGGTGCTATCTAAGCCATACAGCGCAGAAGTGAGAGCAGGCAAACTTGTGGTGTAATCTGAAAGTACAGTCCAACATACAGCAGTAGGTTATCATCTTCTCTCTGTCCACCTTCAGAGACTGCTCGAGCACAGAGCAAGAGCTGCAGGGGCTTGTGGTTCTTGTCATCTTAAAGCCCTTCACAGGTAACCAGAAGGTTTGGTTGTCGCTTCGGGATGGGAATTCAGGTAGTTAGAAGTAGTCTTTAATGTGTGACTTTACCAGAACTGAAGTAAAGCAAAGGTTTATGCCTTCCATGTGCTTCACAATCCCTATACTTTCTGTCTGTACCATACAGTTTTAATGTACTCTAAAATCTTGCGTAACCTGACCACTGGATGAGATTATATTCTTAGGGATATCAACAGCCAGCTACTGAAAAGGTTTGCCATCATAAAAGTGCTCCTTTTTGTTCTTGCTTAATAAATGCATTAATTATAATTCAGCAGGGGAAAAAAAAAGAAAAGCCACTCTGTTACAGTAAAACCATCTGCCCTTTATTTCTTTTGTTCAAAGAAAAAGACATAAAATTGAAGTTCCTTTAAAACTTTCCATGATAAGTGTTTCTCTGCTTTCTTTTTCAGGTTTCTCTAATTTGTATGAAAGAGACTTTGACTGATTGAAAGCCCCTAGTAAATCTCTAAGCCCTTAACCGCTTACTGCTTGCTTGATACAGCATTTGCTGTTGTTTATAGTCTGCTATCCATGGGATTGGTTTTCGGTGCAATAAAGTACTAAAAATCTCATAGAGTTGGATCAACTTGGGTGTTCTGCGGTTAGCATGGTGGTTGTTATGCCTAATTCCCACAGCAGAGAGGGGGAATTAAAGGGAGCATCATAAAGAACAAAAGTTAGTGGATTGCCAGCTGAGTAAAGCCCTCACCGTGAACAGGTTTGGGTAATAGCAATATTTCTAAAGGGGAGGGTAATGACACTTAAGTGAGGTTGGTCTTAGTAAGCAGTTGCAGGTCTGGATCCAATAATGTATCATTTACTGCGTCTGGAATAGATCGCTTGAATAAATTAAGTGAACTCTTACCCTGCTGTGAGCTTTCTTGCTGTGTGCTCTGTGCTTATTAGCCTCCTAGCCCCTGGTTTGACCCTATTCCTTTCTTAAATTAATGCATCTCCAATTCCCTAATCTAGCCTTTTTTTTTCTTTTTTTTTTTTTTTAATCTCATGTTTCTTTGTTTCCACCTAACTTGAGGAAATAGCTGAGAAGTTTTCGACTGTTTACCCAGAGGCAAAATTAACAGGTGCATTTGGGGTTATTGTGAGGCTCATCAGATGCACTGAGGGCTTGGCTCAGCTTCCACTGTGATAAACAAAACAGTATTGTAAATTAATTGAAAACTGACCAAGATGAAAGTATCACTTAACACATAGGTATAGTTTTGAAATTTTATTTTTTTTATTTTCATAGGGGCAGAGGGGCATTTTTAAAAGGGCATTTCGCCATGTCAGGATCTTATTAGCTATGGTGAAGACAGAAAACACTAATGATCCAGATTTGTTGAGGGGGTGGTAGTACACAAAAACAAAACCAAAACCAAACAAACAACGATGACAACAAAAAAAAAAACCAGCATAACTTTTTAGTGAGTCATAGCATTTTGAGCCATTATCAGCCTAGCTGACAATATGACACTCAAAGATGACTTTTCAGTTTCAGAGTGGTTCTTCTTTTATTTAAAATGAATAACACTTTTAACACAGAAATATCCTTACCACTGTAACATACTGATTTTTGACAGACATTCTTCATTTACAGTTGAACATGCATGAAGGTGCATTTGCTGTCATTTGCCTGTTTTAATCTGGAAGAATTTATCAAGCACAGAGCAGAGGGTGAAAAGGTTAAGAAGAAATGTATCATGATTTGTGTTACGTCTTTATCCAGGGGTCATTTACAGGAGATTCTAGCCAGTTCCACTTTTTATCCAAAGGCTTTTTAGTAGGACAAAAAGTCTTTAAGATTCAGCTACCTCACTGTGAAAACCTAGATCCCATATTTTTCAGGGAACACTATCTCCCTCCAAGCACTTCTAGTACTAAAGAAAAAAGACCTTGAAAAGTTCTTTGTTGAAAGTTTTGTAATCATTCATGTGCCACAATATGTGAAAGCAGTCTAGTTTACAAAATACCAGGAAGTTCACAACGAGCTGTTTAATGACCTTGTGATAATCTGTCATTTCAATCAGATTCTGTGGCATCAGAGCCTTTTAATGGTCATTTAGAAAACTGAATTCAGTAAAACCAGAAAATAATTACTGCTTTGTTTGGCAGATAAGTATATGCTGGAAGATGCAAGAATTCTTTGGCTATTTCCTTATGATGTCTCAGAGTCAATGGATTTTGCGATGTATTATAAAATGATCAGTAGGTAGCAGCAGCAGCATCAATTCAAAAAAACTATTTCTCTGTGCTCTACTTGTGTTCATTGACTGGCTTATTGTTTTGAGGAGGAATAGGTAGAGCTGCCCTCCGGTGTCTAAAACTCTGGAGTCATTTGAAGTGTGGAGAATGGAGTAGGACTGAAACATCAAGATGACAGTAAGACCTTCATGGTGAAAAGCTGAATGGTGGTATAATACATTGCCTTTAGTACGTGGCCCTATTCTCCACACGTGTACTTTGCCTGATAACCTCTTCCAAAATGTTTTCAGGTGTTCCAGATGCTAGCGCAGGTTGGTAAAACTAATCCTTAGAAGATGTGATTTTAGATTCCCCTTCTGTAGTTTCAAATGACTGTGGAGGCTAAGCAGGGAGAACACACATTTCAGTTTTCTTGGCCAATGTCAGTAGTGGTGACGATCAAGACAAATTGCACTCTGGAGCAACTGAGGATACTCTCTCCTCTCCTGCGCTTCTCTATTAATGCTGACCGATGCAGGCCTGAAATGATTTTGATATCTGTGCTTCCCTGCAGGTTCCCGTGGCAGCATAGGTTGCACTGAAAGTTGTGTAAGAAATAGGTTTAAGTTAGCTGAAGATAAATAGGATGTTTCCTTGCTTATGATTTCTCCACTCCTTATATCTACATTGACAGGTTTCTCATGTAATTTTATCTTTTCTGTTACTTCATTTCTTGTGTTTATCATCTTTAAAGCTGCTATTGGTTTAACTCCTGTTTAGATTGTTCCAGAGGTTATCTGAGTATCTTGCCATATTCCTACTCAAAGAAGAAGAAAAGAGAAAGGACATAGAAAGAAAGGCTGCCTCTGTTTTGATTTTGTAGCCTAAGTGATCAGCGTCACCAGAAAGGAACAGATACATGTTTGGACTTGATGAGCTAGTTAAGATATAAAAGCAGCAGCTGAGGGAGTCAGGTGTACCTACAAAAGTTAGGACAGTAGTTTTCCTTACAGATCAGGTCAGACTGGAGGTGGGGAGGAATTAGGTATGCTTCCAACTTCACAGGTTTTTGTAACGTTAGGATAAGAGGCTGCTGCTGTCTCCAAGTTAATAAGTTCTGTAGTTTTTACAACATGGTTGTGTGTTCCATCAGGTTCACAGATACTGGTTTGCCTTTAATGTTTTTACTTTACTCTTAATGAAGTTTGAGTAGATCTACATGGTTCTGTTGGCATCCCTGTGTTACCCAAGATGCCGGTTAGGGCTGTGATGGCTTCAGAGTTGGCTTCATCTTTGCGATAAGTAAAAAGAGGTAAGAGCATCTCAATTCCCAAGCTCCTTAATGTTAAAGTTAAATGCTCTTCCAAGTGTATCTCTGTTGGAGACCCCATGCTTTCTTTCATGCTTTTGATCACCATGAAGTAATTCATTTAGATGTCAGAAAGGTTAATTAATATATCACTGAAATTGTCATGGACACTGTTCAGTTGCAGAGCTATTGCTCTGTGTACTATCCAGACTCAAGCCTTGGTATAATGTTTACTTTTTCCTCTCAATCAAGAATTTCTTCCAGCTGTAAAGAACAAAACATGGTATGGTTTACATTTTTATAATTGAAGATTAAACACACAGCTATAGATATAGGAACATCATTTACAGAAACTTATGGACAACCTGATACATATTTGAGTGGTTTTTATTATTATTATTTTGACTCATCAAAACGCTTCTCATATCCTTGAGAATTACTTATATTAGTCCTATTTATGCGCTCATTTACTGTAGAAATGCAAAACGCTTTGCAGAACTGGTGATTTTTACCTGTGTTTTATGCAAGGATAAAGTGAACTAAAGCAAATAAAAGCTGATAGCAGTTTTTGCTGCCTTTAATAAGGGACTTGATTTTGTGTGTGCTTGCAGTAGTGGGTCACTTAAATGTTGCAAATACTCTGCAGGTCTTCAGGTTTTTTCCCTCAAATTGGCGCTTAAGTCTCATGCAGAGCAATAGTGAGATGGAGACTACTGACCGAACAGCTAAATTATCTCAGAAATGTCTGTAGCATGTTGAGAGCCACTCTAATCTTAGCAAATGAAAGTCATGTATTCTGGGAGCTATCCTTGTTGCCAATAATTCATTCTTCAACAGTAATAAATTTGACTGTGCCCATGTTAGAAGTCAGGGGGAACAATCAGACATATTTTTGAATATGAGTAGTTCCATTAATAAATTTATATATAGAATTCAGAAATTGCAGAGCAAACAGAGCATATGTTGTCTTTGTTCCTGTGTCTGAAGCATGTTTTGGATTTCCAGAAGGACATCATCACACTGTAAATTATCCTGCTAAGAATGAAATATAAGCCAGAAGATTCATGTAGCGTAGATACTTCCAAGAGAACCAACAGAAACCAGAAGCTAGGAAGATGTTGGGAAAAATGTCTGAATAGCAAATATGACCAGATCAGCTAGGATTAAATGAGCTCCAGTGGTCCCTTACAATCTGAATTATTCTATAATTCTCTGATCATTATGTAATCTGGATGCTTTCTTAAAATTAGACAAGTGAAAGGAATTGCATGGGGAAATAAAATAAAATATTTTTTCTAGCATTCCCATGGACTTGTCTGGGCTTCCAACCTACAGTTTCTCGCTCTCAAAGTGAGGTTTATGTGAGCATTTGCATGAAGTCTGATTCAACTGAAAGACTTGATCCTATAAATACTTGCAGTTCTTAACTATGTCCATGGAACCAGTATGTCCTTTCCTGCCTTACGAACCATTGAATACAGGATCAAATCCCAGAACAATACCTTAAAATACCTCTGGAAAAGTATCCACACAGCATACACTTTATCAGAGTCCTGATATTTCTGTCTCGTGTGTTAAAAACATACTATCAAATACAGTGTAGTTCTTTGAAGCTGTATCTTAAGAAGGGAAATTATATTCATTCAGTAGGGTAAGAGTCATCTTGTTCTACAGTGGTTTTTTTTTAAAAACTTTAGTGTGGCTTTAAGAAATAGCTGAAGGGAGGAATGAATAGTCACTGTCAGCAGAGAATATCAGAGTTTGAATTCCCTGATACATTCCAGTGATGTTGAATAATCATTTCATCTTCCTTTGTGTGTGGGGTATGTGTGTGTTTTTGAGGGCCATAAAGTATTTCATTTACCTATTGGAAGGAAGCTTTATGTATTTATTTATGAGAGAAAAGAAAAATTATATTAAAATGCTTTTAATTTAGAGGTAATGCATACAATTAATATGCGAACTTAAAGGCAGTATCTAGACTGGTACTTTTTAAAAACACGTAGTAGAGAGTGCAAATTACCTACAAATTAAACACTTTTGGAAGTAAGATGACTACATGCAAATAAATATTTAACTTGCAAACTTCTTAATAAATGTTTTGTGCAAGGGCTTGGATTTTGGAGGGGAAGCAGTGAGGTTAGGTTGCACAGTCTTGAGCCAGGTTGCTGATTAACTCTCTTCAAGGAATATTCTGAAGCTAATACATCTGCTGAACACTACTACTAAGTTGCCTTATGTATGTCAGTGGCTATGCTCCTACAAAGACTTGCATATATGTTTAATGCTGCTCCGTGTGAGCATTCCTCTCAAGGTTACAACTCATGCTGAGTAAAATCAAGGATAACTAAAGTCTTTTTAGGTTCATGTATGTGCGTGTACATATGCAAACACTATAAACTGCCATTTGCTATGCTTTTAAAATGCCTGTTTACAGCTAAGTGATGTTTTCCTTTGCTGTTCACCAGGTTCTTTATATTTAGCGTGGGCTATAGCAGCGCTGGCAGCAGAGAGTAAAGTTTATGTATCTTAAACTAGGCAGGCTGCTTTTATGAAGTTATCTAGTAATCTGCTATCATCCAAAGTAAAGATCATGTTGTACTAACTCTCAAAAGCCTTTTGGGGAAGCACAGCAGACCCAGGCCATTGCACAAGATTTTACTTCTCTGAATTCTTTCTCCAGCCCTATGCAGAATCAGGAAGCTTTGGTGGCCATGCAAAGGCCCTAGGTATCCACTTCAAATTCTGCTCCCAAACCTGGAGTCCTAGCCAGTGGACTTTTCCTCTGGGAGGATGCATGTTACCCTTTCCCCCCCTGCATGGGTGGCTTTTCTAGGGCCATTAGCTGATAGAGAGAAGCATCTGGAGGATTTCTTGCAACTTGAAGAAACATTAACTCTGAGAAGTTGTGTTGTTTGAAGTATGGCTACTCCCTGGTACTGTCATCTTCTCACCCATGGGAACTTGACCTCATGGAAAAGCTTGTGTGGGCTCAGTGTCATCATTTAAACATGTCAGAGAATTGTTGTTCTTCACCCTGCACTCCGTTCTTGTTACTGGAGAGGAACACTGAGCCTATAATCGGTAACAGAAATCTTTCTTGATGCTCCTGTTAATAAACATTGCACATAACGGAGTTTATTGTCCCTCTGATGCAAGTCATCCTCTAACACAGTAAAAATACAGTTAGCAGATACGGACCATACCACACAGTTCAGTACAACAGTATATATATATATATATTTTATTTTTTTTTAAGATTATGTTTTAAAGTGGAAATTAAACATTCCCCTTTCATGGGAGGGAGAAGATGTATCTGATTTAGAATGACTGGAGTAGTAAGTCATGGGCAGAATGATGGATCTGAGATATACTTGAAGGGATAATTGTACACAACCAGTAAAGCTGGTAAATATTTAAGGGTCATGGGTTAAATGTCAGAGCCACAGTACTTGAGCTCAACTCCATAAAGTATCGAGAATGACTGGTAATTAAATCCAGGGTATATTTCACCAAAGGGAAATAAATTTGACAGCTAACAACCAATACTGGATTACCACCTCTCAGAGGTTAGGGATCATGCTAGTAATTGTAGGTGGTTTACAGTTGTTAACATAATAGTAATAGGTAGAATGATTGCTTACTCGTAGACATCACAATACCAAGCAAAACTAAATCTTCTGTCTGTTAACAAGAAGTCCGCTAATCATTACAGTGACTTCATTTTACTTCACTCAGCATTTTACCGTTTAAAATAAACATCCTTAGGCTGTTCCTGCTTGAATCTTGAAAGTAAATGTAATCATGATACAATGTCCTCAACTCTTTGCTGAAGGTGAATGTAAAGAAAATTTAAAGCTGTAATAGAAAAGTGACTTTGTAATATCTTTTTCTGAGTTGTTTTACATTTAGAAAGCAACACGAATAGATGTGTCTGCATTTAATGAGTGTGACAAGTTCCTTTCTTTCCCTGCCTCTGCTCCCAAGCATATTTTTACCAGTGGATAAATGTCTTTTGAGTAAGCTCTCCTTGGTAATCTGCTAAGACCTTGCATGTATGGAATATTTTAATCAAAATTTTCAATATACATTTAAGCATGGTTGATAATTAATGTGATTTCATGTACTGGAAACTGATGCATAATACCTCTGATGCAGGTTTTATTAATTGCAAAGTTTCCTGTGTTGTATTTTAGGTGATCACCTAAGCTAGACACCAGTTTCTTCTCAGCAGGACTCACTGTTCAGTAGGTTTTATATTTGTCTGCAGACAGAAGTGCTTAGCAAGGTCTGGCTGGAGAAAAGATTCATTTGCAAGGTTTGAGGGCAGAGGTGTGAATATTATGTAACACTAGAATAGAGCAAAGAGCTTCCAAAATGTTTAGTCAAGTGATGTGATGTGGCAGCCCCAAAAACTCTCTCGCATCCCTTCTTTAAAGCAAGTAATTTCTGTAATGAAGACCCCATTATTTTGAGAAGCTGGGAAGAGAAACTTCTGTACTCCAATTTAACCTATTGTCCCTTTAGCATTTTGAATCACTGAAGGTTTGTTGCTATCATGTTCAACTTGCAGAGAATGATCTACTTGGGTGAAAAGGTGTTTGCCTTTTGGTTGGGTGAAGAGGCAAACACCTTTTCACATGTACAAGAAGCATAATTTTTCACGTGTGTACCAAACAGGATTTTAGAAGAAGAACGCAAACTAAGCCAAATTTATGTAATCATAAGAAAGGGTCATGAATAAAAAGCTGACTGAAGGTGTGTAAGTGTAGCATTGAAAAAATTGCTAGCCCTTTTCAATAAGTCTTAAGCATAGGTCTTTATACCCAGGTTGACCAGCAATGGCAGAGAAGGGGAGTGACTTGAAAGCTTGACTGCTGCTTGTAATGGAACAGGATGTGTTGGTCTTCAATAACTCAGTTCCTTCTGGCAGCTTGTGCTGCATTGCAGGTTGACAGCACTAATTTGGACTAAGTTAACTGGAGTGGTACTCATGTAAGCTGCAGTGAAGACAAAGCAACTTACTGTCAGCAGCATGAATAAACTGAAGTAAGTCCCTGTACACTCGCAGGTCTTTCTACATTTTTGGCAGAATCCTCCTACTTACGGTAATAGAGGACACAGTTTGTATTTTCTTGCCTCCCAGTGGTAAAACTCTTTGAGAACAACCTTGACTCAAGCGTGCAAAATTAGGTGATTTGTAACAAACTTGAGCAATTTTATTTATTTGTTTAGGGGGAGGTTGTTTGTTTTGAGGATTCTTGGGTTTTTTAATTCTTTCCTGTACCAGCAGAGTTCCTGCTGGGACAGAAAGTTTCTCCAGGTTTCTTGGGGAAAGAGTGGGTTTGTGTTTGTGGCCTCCAAGTGACAGCGACCTGTCACTGACATCAGCGCTGCTGTTGCTCACTTGCTGCCTTCTTCTCTTCCTCTTCCTTGCTGTTCCACTTGCTTGTTCCACCCCTCCCACCCTTCCCTTTCTCTCCTCTGCAGCCGTTCAGCTGTGGGCAGTCGTAATGCATGGCACAGCCCTTGGTTTGTCTTTCAGGTCCTCCTGTTTCCTCCTTGTGAGGCCCAGAGGTTTCCAATGTCTGCAGTCGTTTCAGGTCTTCCTTTCAGAAAGGCAAAAGCCAATGTGGAGATCCTGTCCAGACCTGTGGGAAAGTGCAGCCCAGCAATAGCTATTAATACTGTTCCTTTCCCACTCCTTCTGAAAGGAACTCCCAACAGGAAGGTTTCAGCGGTCTGCACAACTTCGCGGCTTCGCTTTAACTCTTTGGCTCCTATATCATTAAGCTGCCTCGACAAAGCTGCCTTGGCTTTTTGTTTGCCAAATGTTCATTGTCTCTTGAAATAATTGCTAGCAGAGGTTTACCATTAGGAACATTTACAACAGCATTTTTCCCACTTCTCCCCAGGGAGATGTTAGTAGTGCTTGATTCAGAGATTACTGATGTCGACTTCACTATTTGGAAATACGTCTTGACTGTCATCAAGGTTAATAAAAACACTTTAAAGGATAGTATCAACAGGTTAGTTTGGCTTACTAGTAAATGGTCACAATGTGTGAAGAGGTTTGCATGCAAACCTTTCTGGGCTGTAGTTTGCTCTGTTCCTTGGGGGTTTGCCCTCCCTCAGCCTACATATTTAACTTAATGAGATACCACACGTGCACTGCAAGGGAAGAATGGAGCTTCTCATTGCTCTGTGGTAATTGCTATCAGCCTGCTTCGTGTTTGACACATAGGACAGAACTGCCTCTTCTGGCCTCTTATATGAGCTCTGCATAAAAAAAGAAAAAGCAAAAGGAAGGGAAGGGATATATATTTATCACTGCTGCATAGGGTAAGCCACTTGAAGAGATATTTAATTTTACGCATATTACAACATGCCAACCAAGCATGATATGGACACTGAAATACTAACACTACAAGGTCTTTCTAGGGGCATTTTTTGTTGTTGTTTTCAATTTTTGCTGGTTTTTTCCCCCTTCTTGGAAACAAAATAATTTACTTGGTTTCACTTTTGTTTAGAGTCTGATTCTAATTGAGGTCATCCTAGTTTTTGGGGCTGGGCACCATTATAACTGCATTTGCATCTTAACATGAAAAGACAGCATTTCATTTGTAAAACTGGAAGGCTGGGTTTGTCCTTCTTATCCTGTTTTAACATCTGTGCTTGTTTTTCAGACCTGTTTTTAAAATTTATTTATATAGATCTGTGGAAGAATTGATTTGTGAATGTAACTGTCAACACGGTTATTGGTAAAATGTCTTTTAACAATACGTTCTTAGTGGTTAGTGCCTAAAGAGTGAAAAGTAATAAACATTATAATAGCACTTTACTTGCACATTCCTGGCTTTTTTTTTTTTTTCCCTTTTTTTTTTTTTTTCCTTTTAGAATGAACTAGCCCCTTTTAAAAATGTAATGGAAGATATAGGTTGTTAGCAGTGGCACCATGATTAGAGTATCCCAGACACATAATTCTGAACCATACTGTGCTTTTTGTAACTCTGATGGAGTTTTTTGGGTTACTCCATTGCTTCCACAATCCTTTCCTTTAAACCTCCCAAGAAAACGGGAATGCTGCCTAAAAATGTGTACCTAAAAAGCACAACTTAAAACGCTGCTTCTCTTTTTATTAAAAAAAAAAAAACAAAACCAAAAAAACAAACCCACCAAAAGGCACACATACATGTTCTTTGTGGAAAACTAAATTATGTAAAAAAAATAAATGCTACTTAAGAGGAAATGTAACAGATGAAGTATAAAGAGTTCTACTTCCTGTATTTTGATTTTTAACCTTTCCCAAACTTTCTCTATTGTAAAGTTAAAACAAAGTCTTATCAGCAAGTGCCATATAGCAGCAAGCTGGATAGCATTAGAGCCCTCTGTATGAGCTATTCTTCTTCATTACCTTTTTCATGACAGCTCTTACTTTTGCACAAAAATGTTACTTTGTATTGGGACATTTATGTAATTTCAGTGTCTTCCATTCTGAACTAAAGCATGGCTGCAGTGGAAATGAGGGGGTTTACAAGTAAAGTCATAGAAATTTATAGGAGAAAAAAGATGAAATGTACAAAGTTTAGTTGAGAACATGCATTTATACAAGGACTTTAATGACTCCCCTTTCCCTGGCTCTGCCTTGAATCATTCCTCCTCCCATCATTTCAATGTCAGTGAAAGAAGACTATTATTTTTGTTGGTTCAGAGAGGATGTTTGATGGCAAATCTGTTTGTGGTTTCTGTGTGCGTTAAAACTAAATAATCTGATGGGTGCATTCCTGTTAGAGCAAAAATGGCACATGCTCTCGTTCATTACCTGATAAGCTGATGTGGTTAATCTCTAACTCCTAATGTTTTTTTTTAATGTCTCTAATTGATTAAATAGTAATTTAAATTTGGAGCCAGAATAGTGGTGTGCTACTAGTAACAGCACTCAACCCCAGAGGAAGCCCAACTACATCTTTGACTTTTTCCCTCTAACACTGCCCTAAGGAGCCATGGGAGAGCCGGACAAGTATTACCCATATTCCCCTAGGCTGAGAAGGCATTGGTTTGTGTTCCACTTCCAATGACTAGATTGGTTTGGGATTTTTCTGATTAAATATTTTATCCCAGGAAAAAAAAATAAAAATGTTGCTTTGTTTAAAATCGTGTGTTTGGAGGAGCATACAATATTTCAGTGGTGGTCAAAAAAAAACAGGTTCATGTTATCATTACCTCCGTCGCACTGCCAATTTTAGATCAATGACTGATCAAAGTTCAGTCCCACATTACAGCAGTATATTTTACCATATTGCTGGATATTCTAAAATAGGTATTTACAGTTTTATTCCATAGGAATAATTTTGCAAGCAATGACATGACCCTGGTCTCCCATATGCTACTGGAAACTTCTGATCTGTCATCTGTAGAGCTGTATGCTCTTTGGTCCAAAAGGTAGGAAAATATTTATACAAAAGTATCAGAACTCCAACAAAAAATACGCATGGGACAGCCTGAGAGTAACCACTAAGATATTAAAAGGACACATCTGAAGAGCTAGGTTTCAAGCTCCTGATGTGTTTTCAGTGGACTAGGGATTTAAGACATGGATGAGGACTCCCTACACATTGGGCAACAGGTAGTTCTAAGATAGGTCTCTCCTGGGGCCACTATTTTGTTTTGCCTTCCCTCTCCCAAGTTCAAGAGGCTTGGGTTCATACCTGTGTAAAGTGGGAAAGCCTTAACATTACAGAAAGGAACAAGAAAGTGATTTCTCACCCTGATTGGCCCTTGCAGCTGTTTTGAGAGTGCATTTTCTTACTGAAATGTGCTCCAAGAGAGACCTTTTTGCAGCACGTGGTGATGCTGTTGTTCATCAAAGAAGCAGAGAACAGTAGTGATATCTTAAGGGGAAAAACCTTCCCTGAAAATGAACTTCTTTATACTCCCCTCTGTTTCCACACAAGTATTAATGTTTGCTGATTAAGGGACCAGACTAGAAGAAGCCTACAGTGGGTGTTTCTCATTTGAATGTGTGTTTAGGCTGGTTTCCTGAGGAAACAACGTTTAGGCAGTCACACTTTTTCTGTACCTTCCTCTTCCCCAGGATTTTTGAACCTGCTAGACAATTTCAAATGAGAGTCTCACAGGTAATTAATTTTCTTTAAGTCTGAAAATCAGTGTCTGGGAAAGGGCAAGGAACTGAAATGAATGCCCCACTAAGGGAATGGTAAGTACAATTTTGCTGTTGTCCATTCTGTTTAACAGGAGTTGCCTGGTTGGGCAGCATACACCTATGCTCTCACCTGGCTCTAGCAGAGTCTGTCTTATGCTTGGGGAGGTGTTATAGGGAATGTAAAATGAGCAGGAACTGTTGGAGAAGTGAGGGAGCAGCTGGGATGGGGACGGAAATTAAAAAATAAAAATCTGTGACAAGATAGGCATTAGTAATTCTGTTGTTCATGGGACAAATTGTTGCAAGAGTGGGTCTCACAGAGAGAATTGTTAGTCTCCATACTTCATGGAAGTTCCATCAGCTGTGGGACAATCACACCTTTCTAGGCTGTGACAGCACAGCCTGTACTTGCCACTTGCCTAATAATTTCTGACTGTAACTTGATAGCTTACACAGGAATTTGGACAATACCAGGCTGAGCAGTTGCATTTCCTGTGGCTAGATCCTTTCAAGGGTGGTCAAAAAAATTATTTTTAAGACTTTTCCTAGAGCTTTGGATTCTTGTGCATCTACTCTTCAGTTTACACCTGTGCATTTGAGTTCTGGTTGTTGCATCATCTTTGTTGCATCATTTCCCAGGTACTTCTCTAGTTTAGCCAAGATGACTGACAGCTGTCTTTGCCAATGCTGTCATTTGTTAATCCAGAGAGCCAGACCCTCCAGCACTGTGCACCTGCAAACAGTAAACTGTCACCATCATTGTGTAATTACTTTTATTTTTTAGCATGTTTTAAAATAGGTAATAGTATTTGTATGGCTTGTAAATGTAAAATACATAATACTGTCGTCATGTAGAGGCCAGATGATCAGTATTACGTCAGCTTTGCTTTTTTTCCAAACTACCATTTTTGTATCTATTCATTTGAAAACCTTCCTCAACAGATGTAGCATGTTACAATCTGATGGCTGCCAAACTCCAGCTGCAAACTTCTTGAGGCCAAGACCCTCTCCTGGAACTCTTTGTCATTTCAAGCTCACTCATATATTCAAGGACAGTCATCGAACCTATAAAGGTCTTCAGGGACAAAATAAAGAAAGTTGGGAAAGAGAAATCACACCCAAAGAGAGACTCAGAAGTCTGAAAATGTTTCAGTGCATCTGTCCTATTTTTAAAAGAACTAAGTAATTTTAGAATTGCTTGTTCCTTTCTGTCAGGATGTCAGTCCTGCAATCCATACCACATCAATCTCTCCTTTTTAATTTTTTCACTTTTGTTAAAAATCTTATTTATCTCAGGCTTTCCTTCTGCTCTGTTCCTCTTTGTTGTTGCAGGGTGATTAATTCCTGTTTAGAAGTGGGATGAAGACTCTGTCAGCTGAGTCTGGGTCCTTATACAGTTGCTGGAAACAGGTTTTGGACTCTGGGACAGCAGGTGTCCTAAATCACCCAAAGCAGTGTTCTCTTTCTACGGGAGTTCAGCTGGGACTCATTAATCTTTACTCATCGACCAGGTTTCTGTGCTTTGCTCTTTTTGGTCCTGGCACCACAGTGAGTGACAGCTTGAAAAGGTTGGAATGCTCTTACTAAAAACATTAAATGGAAACAGGAAGGAAATGCAAAAAGTGAGAGAGAGAGTTTGTTTTCTATTGGGAGGTAGGAACAAGAATCACTGGTCAAAGAAAGTCATTTGGCTTCCAGAGCATTCTTCTGGAAATCTGCTTGAACAAAGACCAGCAGAGTGACAGACATAAAGTGCCAATGCTTTCCTACCCAGAGGGAAAATACAGTGAGGTGAACTAAAATAGCAGAAGTATTGTGTGCAAGTCAGTTTATATATATGCTAAAGAGACATCAGACCAGGGATATATCAGGTTAAGACTCCAGCTGGTCTACAGATGAAATGAGAGGGATTAGAGAAATGTGACATCACAGAGGATTACAAGGAAGTCTTGAGAGTAACTAGTATGAAAATACTGAACTTTCAACGGTGTATTAACTATTCATAGCTACTGCTATGCTGGCTCAAACCAGAATTTCATCTTGCTAAACACCCTGTCACTGGCCAATAATGAAAGCTTGGGAAAAAAGCAGAGGAACAAGGAAAGCTTATAAGTGATCCTTCCCAACTTCCACAGTGAGCAAGTGTATTTTTCAAGGGCCTGACTTTGTTTCAGCACTTAGGTATGGAATTATATTTCTAAATCTCTGTGAGATTACCTGAAGAAGAAAAAAAAAAAAAAGATGTAATTGTTTGTAGCCAAGATGTTGGAAGTTTATCTGAGCAGAGAAAACACATGTAGGAGCATCTCATGTAAAAGAAGATATTTTATTTGTCTGAGTGGCATAGCAGTAAAGCCAAAAGCAGATACAGTACATATCTTGGAGAGCATGATACCCATGCAACAAATGCTGAATATGAACTTTTTTTTAACTATAATGAACACTGTAGAACACCCTAAGCTATTCTGCAGCTCAGTGAATTTTAGAATGGTATGATTTGGTTCTACCTCTCACCATACTAAAAGCAGTATTCTCTTACCAAATAAAAAATATTCCCACTTATACTAGAGTGTTCAAAGTAGAAACCTTGATACATTTTAGCTTTGGGTTTTAGGTGAGTTAGATCAGGCTTCATGTTAAATTTCTATTAGATTTGGGCAAGACAAAGAGTTATTGAAATTTGGTGTTGCTTTGGACAGCAGAAATAAGAAATAATCCTGAGTTTGTTATTGCAGGAGTGAGCATGTTCAGGTCACAGGAATAGGATTTTTCCTTTTCTGGTTCTTCTGGTTTTCTGTGGAAATTTAGTGCTTTAGTTGTGTAATTGTCATTTTGTGATGATTTCTTCTGATTTTTAGCTGTCATTAAATGACTTAATTCCTGAATGAATAGAATGTTTATGTGAAATATTAATGGTTTGTTTTTGGCTCATCAGATCTTGTCAGGCACATATATTTCTGCCTTGACCCATAAAATTTTGAGCAATCTGATCGAGATCTTGGCATTATTAGTAACTTTCCAAAAAACTAATCAGACAAGAAATGCTAATTAGCATATATTTGTAAAGAGTTAATATATCAGCACAGTTATACTTTAATATTTATAAAATTTAACTGATTACTTTTTCTCAAGGATTTGGTTGCTAGCCTTTTTTTCCCTCAGGAGACGTGAAGGAGATACTACTATGTCTACTTCATATCCATCTTTGTTGTTATCTTCCTTAATTATTAAAAGGTGGCCATTCAATGGGTAACAGTTTTGCAGCACACTTTTCCTGTTTAAATCATTTGGATTCCTTCTTAAAGAGTATAGGTCAACAAAAATGCATGTCAAGTAATTTCATAAAGCAGGTGTGTCAGGAACCTAATAGTTTGTGCTTTCATTTCAAGAATTTACAAGTTTAATTACAACACACTCAGCTCTCAGGGAAGAGAGGAAAAAAGAAAAAAAACTGAGAAAAGACAAAAAAGGCTTTGTAATCCTGTGCTGCGCTTCAGGTTTTAGATCTCGCCTTGTAAAAGTTTTTATTGGCAGCCTCCTCCTCCACTTGTGCCATGAAACAGTGAATCACTCCTTCATGTCTCTAAGTACAAACTGCAGCTCTCATGTTTATCCTGACACTCCTAGATGAGCTTTCCATACCAGGGAAAGGGAGGACTATATGCTTCTAATATTATTCTGACGCCTCCCCTTCTCAGAGGAGTCAACCTTGCTGGCTGCCTTGGCTGTGAATCCCAGCATGAAGGCCACATTCAGGGTGATTAATGTATGCAGGGGCTCAAACCAACCCTTCAGCTTCTTCCAGGGCATTCATTGTCATGTGCATAACATTTCATGTGTTCAGCTGTAGGATGGCCTGGGCAGAGGCCCAGCGGCACCAAATAATTTTTCCATCCTTTGTACGAGTGTTCAGAGAAACGAGTCCCAAAGCAACTGACAGCGGCCTCCCTCATTGCTGCTATGATCTTCAGTAGTTGAAGGCTTCCTTCCTTGTGTGGCCCGCACACCTTACTGGCATAAATGGGTGATCTGTATTGTGGCTATGGAGACAGAAAATGTTAACTCTTCTTCCTTAGTGGGTTTTACATTAGCTTTCCCTTTGGTGCTCCAGTGAGTTTTACTTCAGCTAAATACAACAAAACCTAATTTAGCAAACTTCCTCTCACACCCTTCCTTTTAAGTATTTATACATATACTGCTCTTAAAATGTTGTATTTTAATAACCTGCCTGTTTTTAAGAAAAAAATACTGAATTTCACTTGAACAAGAACATTTGGTGTATTAACATAGGTAGTCATCTTAAATAATGAGAACACAATTGTGCCCACAGGATGAGGCAACTGACTGAGAGAGATTTCCCGTTACTCTACATGTGAACGTTTCAAATTACTTTAATACAGGGCAATACACACAATGAGAAATGCGTAATAAGAAGGTATCTTATCCAAAGCAAATAACGGCTGCACACTCCTCAGTAGCTGAAAAAGAAGTAAATGTATAATGAAATGCAGGAAAAAGCATGAGGGAATGTCTCATTAGCTAAAACACTACCTTAAGGTTAGACAGGGCCTGTATGTATAGATAAGCTTTTCCAAGGCAACCTAATACGGTTGGAAGCAGTAGCAAAGTTTTGGTCTTGTTTTAAATTTTCTTTTTACTTCTCTAGAAAAATGGTAATCGCAAATGGTAATTAAGCCTTGAGTGTCCCAACTACCTGGTTTGTGGCATCTAGAAGAAAAGCTGGTCCCTGAAAAATCTTCATAAAGATCACAGTTAGTCTTGGAAACTCATTGGTGTAGTTCTCAAGACAGATGAACCACAGAGTACATAGCCAGAAAGCACCTGAGAGTCAGCTCCATGAATTTCTGCTGCAGAGAAGGACTTGGGGGCATTGGTTGATGAGAAACTGAACACGAGCTGGCACTGTGCGCTCACAGCCCAGAAACCAACTGCATTCTGGGCTGCACCAAAAAAAGAAGGTCAAAGGCGGTGATCCTGCCCCTCTACTCTGCTCTCATGAGACCTCACTTGGAGTACTGCGTACAGTTCTGGTGTCCTCAATGTAAGATGGATATGGAACTGCTGGAGCAAGTCCAGAGGATGATAAAGTGATTCAAGCACCTCCCATATGAAGGCAGGCTGAGAAAGTTGGGCTGTTCAGCCTGGTGAAAAGAAGGCTGCCTGGAGACCTCATAGCAGCCTTCCAGTACCTAAAGGGAGCCTACAAGGATGCTGGAGAGGGACTCTTCATTAGGGACTGTAGTGATAGAACAGGGGTAATGGGTTTAAACTTAAGCAGGGGAACTTCAGGTTAGATATAAGGAAGAAGTTCTTTACTGTGAGGGTGGTGAGGCACTGGAACAGGTTGCCCAAAGAACTGGTAAATGCTTCATCCTTGGAAGTGTTCAAGGCCAGGTTGGACAGAGCCTTGGGTGACATGGTTTAGTGTGAGGTGTCCCTGCCCAGGGCAGGGGGATTGGAACTAGATGATCTTAAGGTCCCTGCCAACCCTAACTATTCTATGATTTAAGCCGATGAAGCCCACTGTGACTGTTTTAGCTGTGCAATTGCAGCACCTGGATGATGCTCTCTTCAAGCATCTGGGGAGTGCTCTAGCTGCCCCACAGCTCTCTGGTGCCTTTCCTAGAGTGTGATTCTAGAAAACTAGTAAAGGTCTTAAGACTACCTGAAAATGATGACATCAGTGGAAGAAACAGGCAAGTCTCTCATTTTCTTACCCCAATTGGAGGTAGATAGATAAAGTGAGACTGTGTTGGAAAATGGGCGATGTACCATCATTCATGTACACAATTCATTCCAATGGGAAGGAGTGCATCTGGTTTCCTGTTTTCCATCAGTGCTATACCCTGTTTTCATCTCAATAAAGATGGGCTCTTTTCCTAAAAGCAGCTTGAAGGTCACTGATGTTACACCGTCACATATTTTCTTCTTTTTTTTTTTTTTTTTTCCCTGAGCCAGGCGAGGCATAGAAAAGCATAAATAAAGTTCATCTCTTGCTGGAAATGTATCTTGATGAGGGAATTGAAAGACGTTGCCTATATTTCTGGACAGACATTTGCATATAGTTGAACTTGCTGTAGTACAAATTCCTCAGCCTTCTTAACTTTCATAGGCTCATCTCCAATAAAACCAGGGACATGGTGAATGTTCCCAGGAAAGCAGAAAGCTGCCTGTATTTTCTGTTTCCCAAGGAGAAGCTCCCATCAGCTACAGTCTGTGGCCCAGAGAGCCCATGGGAAAACTCTGCGTGAAAGCGTTTCATGTAGAGCCAGATGCTTCAAGCCCTTCAGCAAGTGGCCTTTGATTTTACTAGGAATATTGTGACTTTGTGTGATCACCTCCAGAGAGTGTAACTGGTATCTAAGAGGGAGGTATAACTATAAAATACTCATCACAAAAGACTTGTGCAGAAAATTAAACTATTGTTTATTACTGGGAGGTTGAGGGAGAAATAGAAATGTGATATCAGATGTAGAATCCTTATTTCTGATACCAGTAAACTTTTCCTCAGTCCAGTTTATTGGAGTACTTCAGTATGTGTGTGTGTGTTTTGGGGCTTTTTTTTAATTCTCTTTTCAAGGATGATGAAGCTAACATAGTGTATCACATCCCTACACTAGATTTAGATATCTGTAAAGTAGAGTAAAAGATTAAAAATTAGGAAAAATGTAATGAATACAGTTTGAAAAGCCAGAAAATACAGATCTTAACTTCTTGCCTATTAAGCTTTCTCTGTCTTTAAAAAGATAGACTTCCTGCAAATTTTGAAGGACTATCGGAAAGCTTATAGAAATTTTTTTAGGGTGTGAGGATAAGTTTGTACTGGGAACAACAGAGGTTAGCCCCCATGCACAGTTAACGCAAAACCAAAGACAATCAAAGATCTGTTATAAGCATACAATCTTCAAAAAGACCTCTCTTCTGCCTCAGCTGACTTCAGTTTGGTCCTGGGTCTATAGCTGGAGTAAATACAAAACATATTCACTAAATTCAAGGTAAGCCTGTTAACACTAACACTAGGTCAAGCTAGCATTTTTCTAATTTTGCCCTTTATGTGCTAAGTGGGCAAATGAGTTCTAAAATTACTGCTTAAACAGAAATATGTTATTCCACACTGTCCTATGAGAAGTTATGAGTTTTTAAGTGTTAAAAGATTAGCTAGTCTGAGAAGTGAAATGTCTCTGGATAGAAGAGCAATCCACAGCAAAGAAACAGTGTTGGTCTCCAGAACTGATTTGTACAGTGTGGCTAAAATTAAAGACGTTTCCAGTAATTTCTTTACGTCGCCAGGGTCAATCTAATAACACTGATTTTTCTGATGTTATAAGTCTGATATCCTGGGCCTTTGTGGCCATGAATATTGAAAAAATTCAAGCCAATTTAAAGAGCAATTGCTTTAAAATGGCATGTCCTAGAGAATCAAGTTTTTTGTCTCCTAATTTACAGAAAATTCCAACCAATAAATAAGTATTTACATTAACTTTTAACTCTCATACTCTGTGCATTGGTGCACCAAACGTTTGACATAGTTAAAGTAGTTCCCACTAGAGTTCTTGGATTATTCAGTTATTTAAGTATTCATGTGATGACATTTTGCGGGATCAGATCTTTGCTGGCTTTTTGACTGGGCTCTTTTTAGTCTATTCTATGTTCTCAATCCTTACATCTTTGGCTCTATAATGCTTTAAAGTGAACAGTTCAATTGCCTTCATTGTAACAGTCTCGCTTAGAGAGTGTGTGTAAACAAAATGTGTGAAGATTATTTTTCCCTTCTTTTTTTGGGGGGGGTAGAGGGGAAGAGACAGAGGATCTTCTTTCCAAACTAAACCTGCTATTCTGAGGTCAGTAAAAGATTGAGCCCAATGATCTCTGACAGCTACAGTTTTAGTGTGATTTTTTTTTCTTTTAATGTAATTTTTTCGCATCTTTTAAGTATTTAAAATACTTTTTAATTACAACCTTTCATAAACAGGCATGATATTACCAACATTTAATTTAGTAAATATTTCCCTATAAAGAAGTTTCCTTTAATCAAGTGCTATAAGAATAAATTAGCTGTTGTTTCTTATGAAAATAGACATAAGAATATTCCTATATAATACAGCAGATAGTGATGGATAGTTAAAGGTGCATGTTACTAAAAGGCAAAGCACTAAAACATTTCCAGAGACATGCAATTTTCTTATTGTCAGAAATATAAAAGGTTTTCTTTTATAAATTCCATTCGTAGCTAAAATTATTCTGGTTTGTTTTCACTAGACAAATTTTTTCCTTCACTCCATCTTACTGTATGGATTTTGAGTGCCTTAGTGAGTTTTAAACTCTTGTGATGAATGAAATATGGAATCAGACTGTTTCAGTTCTGTAGAAGCTAATGGCTACTGCTGTTGTTACATCAATTAAAAAGAACAAGTAAGGAAGAAGTAGGTTTTGGAACTGTCTGCTTTATGGTAGTTCACATAGCCAAACAGAAATCTGAGAACAAGACTTAAAGGAAAACAAAGAGCTTTACAGTATTTCTTTCTTTTTTTTTTTTTTTTTTTTTTTTTTTCCCTTTTCAGGAAAACACACAGAAGCTAATTTTAGCTTCTTGATCAAATTGACCCACTCTTTAACCCTGGCAAACGTTACCACAACACACTTCCAATAGACAATAGTTTGCATACCAGCATCGCACTGGAAACAGATGTGCTGCAGACTAGCTTTTTGGGAGACTCTCTGAGAATTCCACCAGAGTGAAAGCCTGAAAGTGCTTTTTCCTAATTGGGTTATAAACTGGGTCTTTTTTTCAAACCCAGACTAGGATCTTTTCAGTCACTTGCTCTCTTTTAAAAACTTATTATGTCACAGCTTATGTTTTGGACCAGACTTCAAAATATCATTCACTTGGAGAAAGTTGCTTGGCATGAAAGCTTGATTATTATCTTGAAAAAAATTGTTAACAGCTGGGCTATTCAGGGGTGATGGTTGTGCAGTTTATATATCAAAAATGTTTGAATGTGAACAATTACCTCTTTTACTTTCTCACAAAGTCTCTCATAGTCCTATGAAGTCTGACTTTCATTGTTTTTATCAAAAATATGTAGTTCTTTTCCTGCCTGCACCTTCTCCACACGCACACCCCTCTCCTCCCTGCTGCCCCAATCTATTTTTCTAAGTCTGATCATCAAGTTCCCACTAGGTCTGTTACCAGCCTTATCACCCATTATGTCTGATCCACTGCATTCTGACTACGTGTGAAGTTTGGCTTTATCGGGAACAATGTAATATTGGTCATCCCCTGGGACAATGCATTTTTGAAAAACATGGCTGTACTTCAAAAGGCCTCTCCTATTCAGATTTTTTATTTTTCTATGAACTGCAAATTTTTTTGCTTTCAAAGTATTTAATCTGGATTTTTTCCTGCATGATCTGGATAATCTCTCAAGTTTCTGAGATACCAAGTTGAGTCATTTTTCATAGGGGGGTAGAGAAATAACTTACTGTAAAGAATGGTCAGTAACACATCCTATCTCATTTTGCACTAGGTATCATGGGCCCTCCATCCTGGGCAGGAATATAACTGTTCAGATCACTATTCTAGTCAGTTGGCCTAATTTATTATTTGTTTTGCAGTTGTTTTGGGAACCCGTTCCTGGACCAGAATTCCATTATTTGCGCTGTTAAACTCAGTACAAAAGGACAAACACAGTCCAGAAAGTATACAAGCAAGAAACAAAAACATAAATAGGTGGAGACAAACAATAAATGAAGGAGACAAGGACAGAGTAGCAGCTACAAGACAATCAACAAAAGTATTTGTAACACGTCTGCAAAGAAGGGAGTTTCGTAGATGGACACAAAAAGCTTTCTTCATCCACTGAGACCAAAGTGGAAAAAAAGAAAAGTTTCTTGTGCAGTTTGATCTGAACATACTTTCGTCTTCCATTGCTTGTTGCTAAGATGAAAATCGAGAGTCTTAAATCACAGATACTTGGCACTCTTGCATTTTGAGTAGAACAGTTACATACTAGTATATATGCATAAACTATTTTTCTTTTAAAGTCATTATTATCTGCTACAGGTGTTAATGGATCATGTAACATGAGAGCATTAAGCCTGGGCTCTGGAGCACGAGAGGCTCTTTCATTCCACCTAAAATTTTGTTTAATAACTACAGTTTGCAAATAGTTTTGGAGGAGTTAAAATTGCATGTAGGTGTTTATGCATAGGGTATTTGCTAAGAAGCAACTAATAAAACTCAACCTTGGTGTATTGATGGTGCAGCTCATAAACCAGAAAGGTTGTATAGGGTACAATGCCTGGACTGGAGGTAGTTGGAGGGTATTAAGGTACTATAGCTATTTATTTGAAGATACATTATAATGTAAAGGCTAGTTCTAAGCCTTTCGAAGTCTGAATTTTGGGACAAGCAAGACAGCTTGAATTAATTTGATAATCAGTTGATAGTAAATTCTGCTATCATCTCTCATCTGTTAATTTAGCCTGCTAGTCACCTATGAAGTCATGTTCTTGTCTGTATTTGCCAAATATAGACCTGCAATCTGCCTTAGAAGACAGGAAAAAGTAGCATTGAATGTAATCAGCATTAAACACATACAATTGATCCAGCAATGCACTGATTAAAAACCAGACATGTATACGAACTTCAGAGGCTGTCGCATTCAGGAAGGCTGTGTAGAGCAATCATTTAATTTAGGAAAACCCTTGGAACTGGCAGCATTAGAATGCTACGCCTAGACAAAAAAAAGTGTTATTTCTAAACACATCTTAGTTTCTCTCTTAGGTAAAGAGTATCTACAGCTGATTGTTAAATTTGATCAGAAGTTTTTTTTGTATTGGAAGAGCTTTAAGGGAAAGAATGCTAGATAGGCATTTCTGAAAAGGTCAGTTGGGCTTGCATCACAGGATTGGCATGTTAGTGTTGTCTTACATCTGGAATGTGTGATAGCAACATTTTCATTCAGCCTGTTAAGGGTACATTGGTTAACATGAAGGTGAATTCTGCCTCAGAGACAAATGCTCTGAGAAACAGGAAGTGTTTGGTATGCTGCCTTTTTTCCAGCTTTACCACAAGCATGACTTCAAACTTCCTTGCTTGTGCCTCCTCTAGAACCTGGGGTATGTTCAGGTCAGTGTTTGCCAGCATCATCGTAAACAACGTCCAGTGTGTCTGTCTCATACAACTGTCTAATTATCAGTCAGTGCCCAATTTGAACCTCTCACCTGCTGTGGAAGCATCCACTGGGTGATAATGTCACCCACTTCAGACATGAAGCTGATGGCACAGCTGAGTATTAGTGTCGATTACATGTGCCTGCTGGGGCTATTGGTAAATATTGGCTTGTAAGAACTTTTTCTGCCCATTTTTGGCACTTATACTACAAATAAAATGTCTGTAATGAATTTTCATTTGTAATTATCATGGGGTTTAGATATTTTTTCAATTGCAAGTGTCTGAGTAAACCATAGCTTCTCTCTGAAACACATTGCCTCTTGCAGAGACTTCAGCCAGTATGCAGGGAACATTACTCAAATGCATTTATTTTGTGTAGAATTTAGAAGTGTGTATCTCTTGAAATATTCAATTAATTGAAGTTTGGAAAGGAAATGAGAAAAATAATTGTTTCAAAGGCATTAGGGTTAGGAATTTATTTTCTCATCCCTGACAGGCCCATTTGCAATTTAGCTCAGAAGGCTTGAATAGCAAGTCATTATCTTAGGCAGGAAAATCTTCCTTTTGCCAAGCTGTGTTGTATGTTTTGTGGTGAAAGAGAAGAAATCGAATCTTTAAGGAAAGTTGTTTTAGTTCAATGTGTTACACATTGCAAAGAAGCACATTTTTTTCAACCCCTCTTTATTTTAAGAAGTCCAGATCTATTTGAACTAAGATGTGAGATGTATTCCAGATAATTGATTTAGGAGACTGCTTTGCTCCTGTAACTAAGTTAATTATAACTATTAATATTGTCATTACTACTTGTTAAGGAGATATTAAAAAGAATTTTTGGCTAATGAACTTCTAAGTCATCTTTGTTCTAGGTAACAGCATAACTCTTGCAAGGGATGGCTGCTGTGTAGTCATTTTGGCTAAAATACCATGTGGTTTCTGTAGCACAGGCTGTCCTTGTGACTGCATCACTAAACCTTGAAGCTTTCTTATGATGGTCTGCTGGCCAACTTGGCCATCTGATTTATGGAGATATAGCTGGCTTAGAGGCCCAGGTAGCCAGCTTCTGTATTTGCAAAGGTGTAGATCAGGGCAAATACAGGTGAAGGGAGTCCATGCACTTCTAATTTTGGGCAATGGAGTTGGAGTTTACTCATTTCTCATGGGGTAACCTGCTCCTTTCCTATTTATAACATCTGTGCTTGTGCTTAACTGCATGTTTGAAGACTTACTTGAATCAGAGCCAGTGCAGGTCATGCTGGAATGGGTTTCTCACAGGAACAATACTAACTTATTAATTTTTTTCTTCCCATTAATTGCTGTTTCTCACTACTGCTCTGAAATTTGCAGTTCAACTTGTGTCAGTAAGGGTCTGGAAATAGCACCAAATATTTATATGTTTAGAGAAGATACTTACTGGCAGAGTAATCCTTTAGCTAGAGTAAAATCTGTTGCAATTTGTCAAAAAAGTTACAGGAAAAAAATAAATAAATATTGTTACAGGCATGCATAGTGCTGATTTTCCAGTGGTTTATATCATGATTATATTAATGTTTTCCCATTAGAATGCCAAAATAACTTATAAATTATAAGTTAAATGCTTGCCTGAATTACTTTGAAAAATTGTTTCTGTGTTAATATGTGAAACTGAGTTGAGTTTTACTTTGCTAAAGGAAAGCAATCAAATTTGCTCTTTGTGGAGATTTTTTTATCCATATAAACAAGTGGGAATTTTTCCAAGTACAAGGTTAATTTTTCTGGTTATGACTTATATGTCGAATATAAAAAACCCCATTATTTCTTTCCATTTTCATGAAAAAGGCAAACAGGCAGTGCTTTCTTTCTTTTTTAATTTGAGAGGAAAACATGGCAACTGTTGAACTTGAGGATACTTCTGGGCTGTGATCCTTCAGACAGTGAATTCAAAGGGTATTATGACTCATGTGACACTATTCTTGAGCACAAAATTACTCACATATGAAAGTCATGGAATGTGTTTGAAGTTTTGGGCCAGCATTTTGGTCACTCAGCAGGTGGTTAACTTGTAACCTGGAAAAACTTTGTTGGTGGTGGATATTATGAAGAGAATAATTATAAAAGATAGTAGAAAGGCATGCACATCTGATGAATTGGCCAGTGATTTACCAGTGCTGTGCATAATTAAACAGCACAAGACAATTTAAAGCAAGAAGCAACACAAGTTCCTTATTCCGTGGCGTGCCTTGGTCTGTGAGTGGCCCCATGAACTTACTGGGACCATGTGCAGGGCTTAAGTTCTAGTTAAATGAATAAGAACCTGGCACCATATGCACGTTTTATGTCTCTTTTGTAAATCTCACCGCTGCAAGGGAGTTATGAGGTGATTTCTGCTCGTTTTGAGTGAACAAGCCTTGTTGGGGATGAAATCATTCACATCAATTTCAGCTGGAAGCATGAGCAAGTCTGTCATTTCGCAATGTGTATGAATCTTTCTGGCCTGAATTCTCTGCTATGCTCCAGCAGCAGGAGGGACTGATGGTGACACCTTCCTCATGTGCTTTCTGGCCTCCCATCTCACCTTCTAATAAAATCAGAGGAGCAGAAGCAACCTGATTTTATACCACTGGTGTCAGGTCTGCAGCAAAACACTCACTAGTGCAGACTCATATGTAAATGCGTGCTGATGCAGCACATCTCATCAAGCACGTGCTTCTCTTCTCTGGTCCATGCACCAGCTGTTTCATTTTGGTTCTTACTTTAGGCACGTGGTGAATGAACTCATATTCTAGAAACAATATAAGTAGAAGCAGATTTGGGCATAAATCTTCTCTTGAAATATTTGCTTTAATATCAGCCCAATTTCTGCTGAGTGATGAATATTAGAGTTCTACTAAATGTACATGCAAACAGCTTGAGTACAAGCATAGACATTCCCACATCTCCGTTTCAAGCTGTGGGGAAGTATCTCCAAAGCAGCCACACTCATTTGTTATTCTAAGATTTCATTCCATAACACACCTTTTAGGAATTTGGATTCTAGGAGTTTGGCTCTGTGTATCTTTCCATCCTGTGAGCTTTTCTGCCAAAGCATTTTTGAAGAAGTCTGGGGAAAAAAAACAGCAGTCTGGCAGCAATGTAAAGTGTAGCGTGAGTAGTGACCAATTAAGCACATAAAAATGTAGCCTTTAAAATTAGGTGCTCATCTTCTGACTATGTCTTCTCATGGCAGGGATCACCAGGAGTCCATCCAATGTAATGTCAGCAAGCAAGGTATGCTTACACCCCATGCAGCCCTTGGAGGATTGTATTGGTGCTGAGCTAGTGCTGTTCCAGTTGGTGTTCAGCAAAGCATTTAAGCACAATAGTCCGCTGAGCTCAAAGGACTCATGTGAGACCTTTAAAGAGAAGGGAGGCAGAAACGGTTTGCTGCGTCTGGCTCTACATGGGTGGAGGGGAAGATGTTGCCAAACAGGTTTAAAGCTGCTCAACTCGCAAGGCCACAGTGGTCTTATTTAAAATAGTATAAGACCTAGTACAAATTTAGAAAAAGACTCCTTGAGCCAGCCATTGAAGCTTCCCACCCCTGGCAGAGACAGCTGTGTTTGATTGATAGGTGCACCCCCTTCCATTCACACCACGCATGCATGCTAAGGGTGTGAGGTTTCCCCAGTTATTCTTGCTCTTAGATTGAAGCAGATGTGCTGCCTTGCTTCCTTCAAAGAGAAAAATGTCCATTTATTTGGTCTGAAAAAAATTCAATTGCTGGGACAACAGGTCCTCTAATTCTTTTTGCAATTTATCATCTGTTTGTTCCTCTGGCTGCATGGACCATGGCCCACAGAGAGAAAGTGATGACAAGGCCAGCTGGCAGTAAGCGCTGTTTGCAGTTTAGCCCAGGTGGCTACAGTGCTTAATGGACAAATCAGCTCGCAAAATGCATTGCTGGTGGTGAGGGCTTCTGATTTCATTTTTGCCTGCTCAGCCAGTTCTGGAATTCAGCTAATTGTCTGGTTAATGCACTGTATTCTGCTCCGTCATAAGACCTTTTGCCAAAAAGCAGCTTAACATGAAGAAAAGGAAATGTGGGGCGCCTCCAGAAATCCAAAGCTGTTGGCCTCTTACATGAAAACTGTGACAAGCAGACATTAGCTGAAGTTGGATACAGATCCCTCCCTGCTGAACAGCAGATTAGGCCATGAATCTGAGGAATCATGCAGAGAAACATACTTCTCAACAGGGGACACATGTCTCAGAGATGCCTGCTTCAGTCTTCACACAGATGTACAAGCCTTCTTTTCCAGGCTACTACCAGATGTATTCTGATAGCTAGAGGAAATGTGAACCCTGAGTCAGTACTTGGTGGAACTTTTTCCCTGGTTTTCTTCTCCCTCCTGAGAAATCCAGAAGCTAGGGTTTTGAAAGTAGAAGGAAAAATAAAAGGGAAGCTAAAGTTAATTGATTTGCTTTCCTTCAGATTTTCCTCTACTACAAAAAATTTACGAACAGAAAAGTAGTTCTTTGACAGAGATGAAATCCTGCTCTTTGGTCTCCTCAAGCCCAAATAAGAGTTTGTTTTGATAAACTGATTGATGGAACAAATTCTACAGTCAGTACTTCTGGTCCTTATCTTGCAACTGCTCCCATGCAGGCTGATCTGAGGACCATCAGGGACTCCTGTTGTGAGGACTCCTCCCTTCCAGATGTCATCAGAAAGGGACCATCGCTCCTTTTTAAATTAGAAGCAGCTTTGAGAAGAACTAATAATTTTTTGCCTTGAATTATGATAACCAGCATTGCCTCATTACGAGAAAATTAATATTTTTTAAAAATTTCGCTCAAGACAGTCTCAGTATGTCCAAACCAGTTCTAATCCACAAATATTCCAGCAGGTTCATAAACCTGAAAATCATGTTGAGTAATTGGAAATGGAGGATGCATTGTCTGAAACAGGGTCTTCTAAGTATTTCATCCTTAGAAACAGTCATAATCCTCTTCAGAAGAGCTTTCTGAAATGGGCAAGCATATATGGAAAGGTAGAATGAGCAGGGGAAGAAATTGCATGTGGACAGTAAATATAGATTATTCAATAAAAGATAGGACAGAATCAGTCCGAAGAATACAATTAGTATTTTTTTTCACACTGGACCCTGTCTCTTTTACCAGAAAACCAGTACAAAACTTTGTGTTATGTCTTCCTACACAGAGACTAACTTCATTCATAGACAGCTGAATCCTCAGAGGAAAATTTAAAGCAGTGGTGTCTAGACCGGTGATATGACTCATGAATGCACAGCTTATAATCAATTCTACACTGTCTTCCTGGGTCTGCAGACAACCTGAAGCTTTACCTCAAAAAGACACATGTGTGTGTTTCATTTAGGATTATTTTATTACCAATTATTTTAGATGGTGGGAGAGGGTTAGTAAGAGGCTAGGCTATGAGGAAAGTAAAGGAAGGAACAGATAGATAATAAGGTGGAAAAGCCTCAAGTGAAACAAAGAGGAAGGTGGAAAGGTGGAAGAGGGCAGAAAGATCTTAGGAGCAGTCATGAAAGTATACTGAGGGTTTTTATTTTAAACCTGAGTTTAAAATAAAAAAAAAAACAAACAAAAAAAACTCCGTGTGACAGAAAGACTTCTGGTCTAGACTGTTCCCTGACACACAAAAAAAAAATCCTTCACAAAATACTCAATGAATAAATGATTGCTGATGAAGTCCTTAGTAGGGCAATCAGCAAGCTAGCAATCTTCCAGAAAGAATAGTAGGACTGAGCTAAGCAGAGCAACAAAAGGACACCAAGCATTTGAGCTTACGTCGGAGCACAATGTGGATTCTGCCATAGCTGGAGAGAAAACGAATGAGCTAATAAAAACGTGTATTTGCATACAAGGGAAACCAAGCCACCAAACCGACTCGTGGAGCAGCCAGGCCATACTCCCAAGGGAACAGCAGCTTAACCAACAGATGTTTGCTCAAATAGCAAACATGTGGAATCTTCCGGTGATGGATTTATTCAAATCCAGGTGGCCAGGAGCCAGGAATATGGAAAAGAAGCAGGGTAAAAATTATATTTATAGCTCTTTACTGGCCCAGCAGATTACACTTTTCATGAATGAGAGAGACATCAGTTAGCAAGCTCTACAAGGTCCTGATTTTTAGAGGTCTTAGGGTGACAGGACCCAATTCATTCAGACATGAAAAAAAATGTTAGCTGACTAGGAGGCTGCAAAATTCTTCCCTCAGAAATGCCTAACTGCTGCCCTTGATTCAGTTGGGATTCATGGCATGTGTGTAAGCATAGGAAATGTCCCAGCTCACACCAGCTATTTTTCCTTTTTTTTTTTTTTCTTAGAATAAATCTATCACACGTTCCCCATGAGCTCCCTTGTCAGATATCTTGGGGGTTTCTAAACTTCTTTAGATAACCATTGTTCCTCACAGGGAATTCAAATGCTCCTATGCCTGCTTTCAAGTAACACAGAGCTGATCTAGTTCTCCTCTAACATACATATGAAGGAGAACAGTGGTTGATATTTCACTGATCTTGTTTATAAATTGTTGCCTTTTTCTTTTAATGTTGAGGTAGTGCTTTGGGACCTATCTACCAGTCCAGGATCTCTGGTCTATGGGCACAATATTTGTACAACAGAAGGATAGTCTGTTCTCAGAAGATTAGATTTAAGAGACAACAGATGAAAACAACCACCCAACAACGTAAAAAGTAACACTGGAACACAACTGCTCAAATAGAAAAAGACTGGCCATAATCCATTTTCAGTTTTGGAGTTCTAATACACACATTTAAAAGCAATAGAACTTTACAGAGAAGGGATTCCATTTATTCTACTGTAAAGTTGGTTTATTTTCAGTTAAAAAGCATAGAAAAATGACCGCTGGTGGAAAGTTCAGAGGGTTTTAATGGGGGCTTTCAGAATTAGGTGAAAGCCATATTTTGCAAAGCAAACCAGCTTCTGCTTTTCAGACAGACCACTTTGTCTGAAAACCAGACAGGAGCTCCGACTTAACTGGTGTTTTTCATCTGTTTGTTGTATCTCTCTGTTGTCTCTTGCCTGAGATTGCAAAGTCCCAGAGGAAGAAACTGCATTTTTAGATGTGTGTTTGCACAGTGCTAAAAGCAGATTGGGATTCCTTTGTGCTAGGCACTACACAAATATGTAGGAAGAAAGTGGACTCTGCCCCAAAGGACAGTCAATCTGTTATAGACAGGCCAGATAAAGGATGAAAGAGGGAATGGTTAGAAAGGTGCCAAAGGTCAAATCATGGCAGGGCTACACACAGGACATTGAGCCTGATATTTTGACACTGGACTACCCTGCTGCTGTGGCTGCACTGGAGCGCTTTTCCTGTGCTATGTTAATTTATCAGAGAGAAATGTTCAGTGTTGCAAGGTGGTTTAGCCCTATGTAAGAAAGGAGGAGAGTGCATGAGAAAGTGTATTTGAAAGTTGCAGATGAGGCATAGTTTGTAGTGAGGGGATAGTACCATTTATTGCACTAACTGAAGTGGATCAAGACCTGAAAAAAGGCCTATACGTGTGAAAATATTGGGGGGGGTGGATGGGGTGGTGGTGGTGTTGTCAAGATTGTATAATTTGGCTTCATAAAATCTACTGCTTCTCCCTAAAAACTTTAGCTTGCTTTATTCTTACATCATTACAGCTGTAGTGGTATTAGTTGATGGAGGCTTTTGTTGTGAAAGAGGTTTTCAAAATATCTTCCAGTTTTCTTCCATGGTTTCTGTCCAAAAGAATTGACACCTTTCTTAGTGGAGAGTTGTTTATTAGATATTGTCCCTAATATAATATATATGTTAGATATATATAGATATATATCTTGAGATGTTCAGGTGCACATTTATTGCATAGCACTAGGGATGTAGAGTCATTTGGACAGGAGGTGCCAACTTCAGCCCTAGCAAAGGGGTCTTTAGGACTGTACAGATGGAGCAAGCAAAACTTCTTTTTTGAAAGTCTCTGTGAGAAGCATGGGAGACAATATAGCTGCTGCTCTGGGAAGCTTCACATTTCATTAAGTCAATTTAATATCCAATAAGAACCAAATAAACCAACTTCAGCGCTTGACGCTGCAAGTGACTTGAGTGCCTCAACTGTGAGGTGAAATCCTACTCCTGTTAAACCTCATGGGTATGCCACTGCTTACTTTGACCTCCATTAGGGTGTGAGAGAATGATCATGGACTCAGGATTACATCCTGGGAGCTGAGGCAATTCTAGCCTGTGAAAAGCACCCTGAATTTCGCAAGATTGCACGAATTGCTATGCAGTATCCCCTTGAATGTGTGTCACTTAAGAAGACTGAGATATGTGATGAAGGAAAGGTTTCTCTGCCTAATTTCCCAATGATAAAAAGAGATACTGTGATGAGTCCTGCATGCCTGTGCTGGGCAATTTTTAAGTATTTTTTGTCATATATTGATTAAGCATTTAAATTCATAATACAAAAGCATCATTCTGTGTGTCTTAAAAACCAAAAAAAACCCACCAAACAAACAAACAAAAAAACCCCGACCCCAAAAAACAGTTCCCTGACTTAAAAAGAAATAAGGAACTTGGTTTGTTTCATTTTCTGGGAATATTGTCCAGTGAAACATTTATCTTCCCTATGGTCCACTAAAAGTATTGTAAAGCTGCCAAAACTCATCTTGAAAAGCAAAAAGAAAATCCTGCAACTTTGGCTCATCTAAATCGGATTACTATTGTACAATGCTTCTTCAGGTTTAATGAATCTTACTTTGGATATTAAAGTTACTTGAAATGGATTTGATTTTAAGATTTTTGTATACTACCAGGCACAGCTAACTTATCTCTTGTCAGTGGAGAGGTCTATTAGTGTTTTTTCCATCAGTGTAGACCTCTTTTTGCTGCAGTTAATCCTTATCCGTCTATCTTTATGATTTCAGTATTGTTTCATGTAGTCCCACACTTTGCCCAAACTCTTAATTTACACATTTGGCTTGGCTGAGTCCCTTTCACCCTGCCTACAAATTTATCCCATGTCATCTCCTCATAGCAATTTATAACCTCTATAAAATGTCATGTAGAGTCACTTTTTATGTTTCTGAGTAATGGTTACAAAGAATTGCACAGGGAATCAAAAATCTAATGAGTTGTACATTATTTTGCTATTTATAACCAGAGAGCAGTCATTGACAATATTTGGCGATTTTACAGCTAAGAGTCCGGACTATTGTGCTTTTGAATGTAATTTATTAAGCAAATAAAACTCTTATTGGTAGCGGGTCCTATTAAACCTGTGGCACTGCATGAATTCCAGGCCCATACAGCTGTGGAAGTTTCATAGTACCTGCATACATCTTGCATGTCTGGACACTAATATTTTACACTTACTTCATAGTTTTATTTATTCAGTTGCTTTTATGCTCTTGATTGGGCTGTAACAAACCATTTATAGTAGAAACCTCGGGTGGGGAAGGAGGGGGCAGTGTAAGAAATAAAATACATTTATTCTGGGAAGATTTAAATCCCTGTTTTATGAGACATGGTATTTAGTAAGTCCAGGCAGTGAAGAGAAAGGCTGATATATTGGTGGTTTATGCTGGCATAAAAATAATCTCTAAAAATAGCATTGAGGGCAAAAAAATTACTAGTGCAAAATCACCTTGCGATAAGTGAGAATTAATTCAGCACTGTTCCAAAACTGATTGTGGAAGTTTAGTTCCTTTCTTTTCCTGACGAAATATTCCTAATAAAGTTGTTTAACTCACTAGAAGGAAGTCTTGTAACATTGTAGGGAATTAATATAACCTCGTTGCATGAGTTTATAGTTGTGTATGTAGGTAAATAAGTTTGGCTTTATTTCTTTCACAGTGATTTGTATCTAGCAGGAAAAGCTTTTCTGTTTGTTACTTTTTTATTAATGCTTAAATGATTGTGGTTCTTGTTGCCCTCCTGACTCATATGGATATAAATCAGGATTATTTCCCCTTCAGTTAGTGAGATTATACCAATATAAAACAAGCATAACCAAAACCCACCTGTATCATACGTGTTAAAGAGGAGTAAGACCAAAGGCTGCTCAGTTATTCATGTGGCTAACATTTGTCATTTGATTAGATCTTGCTATTTGCATAATGCCTTAAAATAAATTAAAAGAACAAAGTGTTGCACTACTTACATAAACACTGGCTCTGGGAAATAAAAGCAGTTATTAAAAACCTTATCTCCTTAACGTCTGTCTTAATTGACGGTATTTTAACAGAAGTCAGGAGACAAGAAGATAGTTGATATTGAAATGGTGAGGAATGTGTTTGTATGTGTTGACATGGATGATTTGCCCTGGTGCATTCTTCTGACTTTTCTTTATACAGATTGCTTTTCCATTCTTGAGAGGCCAGTTCCGTGTGTGAGAAATAGCAGAGCAGCTAGAAGATCACTTACTGTTTCTGCGGATTGTTTTTGTGGGAGTTTTTTGTCACCCGCAATTGCAGGTTGTTTGGGAGCTTCTCCACATTCCGCATCCAGATTTTTGAATATCTTCTGTTGTCATGGCTGTGGTTATTACTTTTAGTAACATTTTCTTCAAAACATAGTTCCGCCCAGAAGCAGTGCAGGCTCGGGGATCACAGCTCTTTGGAAACAGGCAGCACTCGCCATGTGGCTCCTCACTGCCACCCAACATGGTGCTGCTTGTTATGAAGCACACATTTACAGTGTCATGCTGCCTTATCCCATGGCAGATTTAGCTTTTAACGTAATCTCTACCTCTACCCCCCTCCCCCCAAGAAGGAAAGCATGCCTTAGCCTGGTTCAGAAGGCACCAGTGGGTTGAAAAGTCTGTGAGAATGAGCAAGCCTTCTTCCTGCATTAGTATTACCCAGGATATCCTGTTGCTTGATCATCGCCTCAAGGATGAGGGACTTTTTATATACAGTGTACCTTAGTTTGTGGCTGAGAAAAGAAGAGACTTCATCCATTTTAGGAATCTTGAAGGGGGGTGGTCATGGCAGGGGGGAGGAAAAGTTAATAGGAAACAGATTTAGAAAAATATTGTATCTATCCTTCTGGGTGAATAAATCAGTGACTGAAACAGCTTGATAGCTGTAACCATAACCTACTACACTGCGCAGAAATAAATATTCCCTTTAGGTCACTGTCTACATACCGTATTGTATCTGTGCACTTGGCAACAAGTTCCTGCCATGTGCAGTAAACACTTGTAAGGGAGCAGATGGGGGACAGTAGAGTTGGGGTTTTTAACAAAAAATAATCAGAAAAATATCATTCCTGGATATTAGTAATGCATCACTTGGATTTCACTGCACTGTATTTATGTACCATGTGCTTGGGATATAATTTGATTGCTTACACAAACATGCAGTTAAAACTTTATCTGAAAGATCAGGTAGTTATGCTCTTCTCAGTAGCATTAGTAATTTCATATACTGAACCAGTTCTCTTCTCAGTTTCATTCATTTCACTTTGCTTCTGCCAGTATAAATGGCTGGAGAAACTAGCTGTTACGACGCCCTCCACATTGCTAGCTTGGGTTAAGGTTGGTTTTCTACGCTCAAAGTCATGCTCACATCTCAGGGAAATACTTTCAAATTCATTTGACAATGAAGCTGGCAAAGGTGGTGGTGGGGGGTTGTTTGTTTGTTTTTTCTTTAAATTACTAGTTCCTGCTTATTTTCAATACTGCCCTATAAACCAAAATAGCTATGCTTTGCATTTCACACATAACAACCTGCTTTTTTCCATTAACGTCTTCCCTTGCTTCCCACATCCCTATGAATCTAAGCTGCCCCAGTAACTGTTAGCATTGAATAACTTCAGTTTTTTCAGATTTTAGTTTTTGTTCAGATTTACTGACCCAAGTGTGGTAGAGGAGTGTTGGTCATCAATAGTCTTTACAGTGTTTCTCTTAATTATTGAACTAGTACCTCTGGGATCCAGTAAAGCTTTGCACTGTTAGTTAGTAATAAAGTAATTGAACTACTTTTTCTTTATTCCTTTTCTATTTTATTCTTTTCTTTTTTTCTTTTGACTTCTTCGGTACCTTTTGGCCTTCCTAAGAGGAGCCCCCACCTACTGCAGTAAATTGTAGCTGTAGCCTTGATAATACAGTAGTTGGACAATAAGGTCTCAAGGGGTGCTTACTGAAAGAGATTAAACTGTAATTAAACTGCCCATGAGTAAGAAGAAAAGGGGAAAAAAAAAAAATTGTGGTTTTCATAAAGCAGAAAAAAAATACATTCACTGGTGTTTACAGCCCAGAGACCTTTTTTTGGGGTTTTTTCTTTTTTTTCTTTTTTGCCGTCTTGACTACAGAACAATCTTATTTTTAGCTGGAAAGAGTCTTGCAGTAGTGCCATATCAATCCCACAATCCTGTTCTTTGAAATAATTGCACCAAGTTAGTCCCCAGTCAGCACTAACTGACTGAAAAGCAGGAAAGAAACATTTAGCACGCGTGCATAGAAGTGGATGAAATTTACCATGAAAGTATGAATTTATGTAAGCAGTCTGCAGTTCTATGTAGATATATTTTAAATGGGGCCTTAATTGAACATGCAGCTATATAATATGCTTTTGTTTAGGCTCGAAATTGTGTTTGGGGAGTGGGGGTTTTTTGTTGGGATTTTGGGGGGGCGCTTTGGGGTGGGGTTTTTTTTTTTTTTTTGTTAACCCCTCCTCTTATCAGCTCAGCTATTAAATACTGTGGCTTTCCAGCTATCAGTCTCTGATCAGCACAGTTAGTGCATTTTACCTTCCAAGGGAAGTGCACTTTGAGCCAGCTGGAGCACGAAAAATGTAGGAGCTGGAGAAAGTCATAATTGAAACAGGCGACTGCTCCAGTACAGACAGGAAATAAAAGGAAGACGGGGCCCTTCAATGGATTAAATTAGATGTTTCAAATTCAGACAGTATCAGGAAAAAGAAGACTTAAGTTAGAAAAAAAAAGGTAACAGTAAGTTCATTCAGCTGAATACCCAGCCCTCCCTTCTTTCCCCCCTTAACATGTGTTTCTGCTGGAATCTTACTCTGATGCACTGAAGGGCAGAAACTACACAGGCCCCTCTGCTTGCCAGACAAGAGAGTAGCAGGTCCCTGTACTAAAGTTGTACTATCCATGTTTTCTCCCCCTTCAGACAGTCCTTGGGTATTCTTTTTCTGTAAATTAAGCATGAAATTACGTTGAGCTGAAGAAACAAGATTTTAGCTATTCAGTAGTTTGAAATACATCGTACATATAGCAAAAGCTTCAATCATGTACATTTCCTGCATGTTAATTTGAGGTATGCCTATTTCACCTCTCTATATATAGTGTATGCTTGCATACATAAATTATATGTACATTTCTTCCATTCAAACTAGTTCCTTCTTGCTGTACAGCCGCCACCTAATGTTGCTGACTTGCATGGTTTTATCATGCCTGTAGAGTTTTTTTTCCTTAGTCATTTCTGCTTGAATATGTGTAGTGTGTGATGACAAAGTGTGAAGATTTTTGTTAGTTCAGAGTTTAAAATGGCCATATTATTCCTCAGTAGCTATATGTGAGCTCTTATGGAGCATTCCAAGTGAATGCCACCGAAACCGCTGTTATGCTGCACCATTGTGCAGTCAATGAATGTGCCATACATTTTATATATGCAAATGGTTTTGTTTTGTTTGCTTTACAATTTGATAGCAAATTACTGAAGCTAGTATTTGTGTTCTTTCATCTTTGCTGTAAGATACATCAAGTTGTAGAAGCATCTAAAAGAACCTCAGGAAATTATGTAACATTAGAGCCGGTCAAGATTCTTGTAGATTTAAAATGTAATTTTCATTTTGATGAAAAGCGTTTTTCAGTTAGTAATCGAAAATAATTTTTTTTCCCCAACAACTGAAATCTCTGTATTTTAAAGTATGAAGCAAAACACACACCAAGGTGGCCCAGAATCTGTTAAAGTCTGACCAGTTGGATACATCTTGCTGTGCACCTTGAAGCCTACTAAACTTGGCACTTTAGGAAAAATGAAATCTTTGGCTCAGAACACTTAGGGTTTACAAAGCGTATAAATTACAGTAGGAATGCCTTTAATCACTCATTTACCTTCTAAAACACCTCAAGGGTTTTGGATTAGGAAAGAACCATTGCAAAGACTAAGAATTATCTTAGAAGCAAATGGATATAGAGAAACTTTTTTTCTGTTGGTGTTTTTTTATGTCATAAGAAAAGCAGGTTTTAGGCATATGGTGTATAAACAAAAAGCTATTTATTGGAACAACAAGAGTTTTAAAAAGTGAAATAGCCAGATGCAAACCTGGTAAAGAAGCTGGAGTAGAAAAGTCAAAACTAGATGAACCATGAGATGAAGTAAATTCCTTAGCTGTGTTATGGTTCTGTGCAGATTTTGGTTCTTTCAAAAATTCTAAAGGTGTTCAAAATAAAGAATTGATTTTACTTATTATCTTCATTTGAGCTATGTAGGTTATTCCCTCTTCTAAAAATAAGATAATTCCTTTTTTCTGTCTTTTGTCAGCTTATGTGCATGCTACCCTTTTTATACCCACACAAGGGCTAATTGGATCCTAGAAGAATCAGATGACAACGAGGTAAAACTTGGTAGAATGATGTTTTGCATCCTTCCATGTGGCCAGGTGTGGAGGTCTTAGAACTGTTTGGCTAGAGAAAATTGTTTGAAATGAGGGATCAGTTGCTTAAATAAAGGTATGTCTATACTCAGGGTGCAAATGTGTATCTATCTGTTTTCTAGATTCCTGGAGTACTGTCCTTCTTTCTCAGTTTCTTGTTAAGTTTTTAATGTCTTCTAAAGATAGCATGGCAGCACCATTTTTGTGAACGATTCTCTCCTTGCAACTGCTTTTGTAGCTTGTGCAAATGTCAACAGGGGGGAAACGGGTGAGTAGCTCAAAGGAATGCAGCCTAGATAGGACTGAAACTTACCTGTTGAGTTTAGAAGTCCTAGAAAGTTGCCCAGACATGGGAGAAAAACAGAATGTTTTTTTGGATTCTTACTGCTGAACTACAGGGTCAAATACTGGAAGGTAGGTTCTTCTTTTTGATATCCATGGGTTGCAGTGTTTTGAGGGGTGTTGGCTACAGTGGTTTCAGGTTTTTTGGTTGTGGGTTTGGTGGGTTTCTTGGCGTTTTTCCTGTTTATGAGATAGGTGAGAGGTGAAAAAGACCTTTTTTTTATTTTTTTTCTGCAGCTTAATTTTATCTAGATGTGATTCAGTTTACATGGATGCTTATAGAATTATAAAATGCAAAAGACTTCTGTGTTGCAACAGCTCCCTATCTGGCCATCCCTTTTTTATCTTAAAAAATGAAAGGCATCACACTACCTGCTTTTGCTATTAAAATTAATCTCAGGAAGCATCCCTAAAATTGGGCTTGAAAACACGTGACTGTGTTAAAGGATACCCCATGTTATAAAGATGCCTTTTATAATCTTTGTTTACATTATTTGAACAGTAGTCATCCAGTGGAAGTATTTCTAAAGTAGGCATTTCAGGAAACATTTCCAGTGATTCAGCTCACAACTGACTCTTTGCAGAAAAGAGGTATTGCATTGTACTCAGTAAAGTATGCTTCTGGGAAATTATTATTGCAAAATCTGTGAAAAAATGACATGTTTTCTCTTGATATTGTAAGCAAAACAGTACTGTGGAGCGAGAGCTCTGCTCGTGTACTGTGAAACATAGTGGTCATACTCAGGGCTCTGCCTAGGCACAGAATAGTGAAATAGATTTTTTTCAACAGGCCCTAGCTTGGGTCTTTGCAAAGTGCGTGCTCATTTTAATGGCAGCCTTCTCAAGAACTTCCATACAAAACCAAGCCACAGCCAGCATTCTCAAAGACTTAGGGAACAATTGTAGCTTTGTGTGGGTATAACTAAGCTGGCTTTTCGGTAGGTCTTTGAGGAAGTGAAATGTGCCTCTGAGGCAGCACTGGTTTCGGGCACAGAGTATTTCCTTGAAGACACAGACCTTCAGTAGCTATGGCCACAGAAAGCCTGTGTAGGTGTGAGAGCAGGGAACCAATACAACACTTTTCACCTCAGATTTGTTAACTGTGCTGTGGGATAGTGGCATTTAGGTATTCTGCCAAGGAGACTATTTGCATGTGTAGACGCAACATACATTGAGGCTAGGGCAGCCTCCAAGTCATGTTGTCGGTGGTAGGTCTAAGACTTGAATTCGGAGCTGCTTCCAAATTGGGATGCTGCAGCACTCCAGGGGCAAGAAGATGGTGGGGCGGCATGGAGAATGCAAGCAAAACAGCCTGTTCAAAGCAGCACTTGGTGGCTGCTTCCATTTGGGACTGGAGGTTGTTCATTTGGAGAAATCGTCAGACTCATCACTTAATGACAGATGAGAGGTGTGACCTTCTGCATTGTTGACAGACAACTGACTGCAGTGGGATGATAAGACCCGGTAATCAGCGTGAGTGCTTTAATGAGATGGGCAGCCCGAGTCCACCAAGAAGGAAAGGGTCTGAGCATAGCTCTCCAAGCTGCTGAACTCAAAATGTTTGAGGATTTGTTACGTTTTCTTTTTTTCTAATATTTCTGTGTTACCTTTGAAAAAAACTGGGAAGGAAAGTTAGGTTCAGCCTGGTTGCAGTGTTAGCTTCCTTTAAAGATTCATCTGAGCTCAGCAAACTGAGGGTGTTTTTGTGAGCGTGCTTTCTTTTCCCATTGTTTTGTAATACTTTTTATTTGAGATTCTGAACTTAAAAAAATAGTCAAAAATTGGTAGGTTCTTTTCTGTCAAAGGCAAGGCATGTTTGCACCTCGCAGGTTGACGTCACTTTAAATAATTTATTTCTGCTGTAGTCAGCGTAAAAGGTTTCTGCCAGATTAACAGAAACCAGAAATTGGGCCCACAGCTAGCACACACATTTATGCAATTCCCTAATAGTTTCTTATTCACCTACAGCAGAAGAATGAATCAAGAATTAATTAGCACATCAGGAGATTCTCACCCCAGCTTCCTGTCTTTCTTTTGTATTTCATTATTATACTCACCTTCCAAATTGGTGTTCCTAGGCATGTAACAATATGCAGCTGTAGCCTGCAGAGGCTGATAGGAAATATTCCTTCATTTACTGTTCCTGTCTCACATTTTGTGTTTGACTTGTGGGTTTGGTGCCAAACTGCCAGCAGTTGCCTGGCTTCTGGAAGAAATAACAACCACAGGTTTTTCTCACGGCTTTTACCTGAAGTCATAATTTGGATTAGGTCTGCAGGAAGATACGCAGATCTTTGCAAACCTTTTGGCAAACTTGGCTTGAAATTCATATTTGTAATGAAGACGAAATATATTTGGGAGCTCACTGCGAAAGTTTCTCACGTCTCTGTGGGCATATTGGCTACAGCAGGTGCCAGCTGAATTGCCTGTTCTTCAGCATCCTTTTCACAGTCCCTTACAGATCCAGTTTGGGGAGATGTTCTATAGCACATGTAGGAGCAAGGTGCTGGTAGTCAGTGGAAACCAGGCACCTGCTTGCCCTTTTACCTTAGAAAACTTTCCTCATAAATTTTGAGTCATGGCAAAGTCTTATAAGGGAGAGTTATTAAGTCAAGCAAGCTTGGGTGGAAAAAAAGGCAAGAAGCACCCCTGACTGGTTAAAGCAAAAGCATGCTCTCCTGTCTGAGCCTGCTGACACATGGAAAAACTGTTTGGGGAAAGCACCAGTCTTGGATATATAATACATTACCAGAAGATACCTACGGCATTTCAGCTGCTCTACGGTAAATGCCTCCATGTAGGGTTGGTTTTTTTTTTTGCTGTGATAAACCAAATGTAGAGCTTTCTGTGTGGTTTTCATGTGCTTGCTGTTGCCAGGGTACCACTGGTGTGCCGTGGAGCCATGCCCTAGTTTGTGCTGGGGTAATTTGTTCCAATGTCTGTCTCCCTGTATACTATTAAGGACTTTGCCAATCTGAGCTTATCTTCCCTCAGGTCTCTCATGGTCAGCTGTGGTTGGTTGTATCCTACAAGAAGCATGTACTGTGGTGGTTGAGTTGTGCTTTCAGTTAGGTGTTATCTTTTGTAGCACCTGATCTTCTGGTACTGAGTTTTTCTTGATCAGCGTACCAGCTCTGGCTCAAGGGAACAACTCCTAGAGTTGCCCTTTTTTTATTATTATTTTTGTTTCTCTGATGTGTAAATAGCATTTTTTGAGCTCTCACAATCTGATGACCTTTTGCAAAATGTCAGGCCAGTTTTGTTTCTGCAGCTGCAGCTGTAGATGTGTATGATCTCCTGTAATTTACGTTCTTCTGCTGGTCTTCCCCCTGCCTCTGAGAGGTCCCCTTATTTCTCTCTTGTGGCCATAACATGCTCTCTGACATCACTTTGCCACCTTAAACCTGGCTGTGCTCACTTAAGGCACAGTTGCGTTTCAGCAGTGCTTTGTGTGGTCCCCACAGCCCTCATTATGTATTCTTGCGTACAAACTCTTCCTGGGGTGAAAATTTCAGTGTTTCAATGTGCTCAACAATTAATGACATTGATAGTCAAGCTGAAAAATGAGGAAGAGAAAAGGGTCTGTGGCAAGCTATGCTTTCTCAAGAGTAAAGTAAGTAAAAGGCACTGAGGAGCTGCAAGCTGATGTCGAATGGTTTGATAACCATTCTGAAAGTTAATTTTCTTTCACAGCTATTTCATAGGGAAAGCAAGACATCTTATTTTAAAATAATTGTTAAAAAAAGCTGTTAAAAGGAATAGATTTCTACCCTACTTAAAATTATTACTCCTCTCCTCCTGAGCTAGAGTGATTCTTCAGGATCTGGTTACAGTCTGCTTAAACTCAGCAGCGCTTAAATCAAAGTGATATTTAGATTCTATGAGCCAGAGTCTCCTTTCAGGCCAATAAACATCTAAAGTAACCACAGATTTACACCTAGGTAAACCTATGACTTCTAGGGGGCTATTTTGGACTTACACCACTCTAAGTGTGAAAAGAATGTGGCAATAAATGATGACAATAAAAATGCTTTATTGTGCTGTTGTGAGTGCACTAAAGTTGTAATAAGCACATCTATTTACATTAGCATCCATTAAAATGTAACGCACACATTAGCTAATAAAAAATAAGGTTTAATGCGGATGCCAGGCTGTGACACTGTTGAACTCTTGAATTTTATCAGCTCTGTGAAATAGGTCCTGTTTAACAGTGCTCTGCCTCTCATGGTTTGGGTGGTAAGCAGGAAATACAAAGTTACCTCTCCTAATTCTGCTGTTCTAAGCTATACTAAGAAATGCTCAGTACAAGCAAAGGTTGCGATAGCAAGACCTGCAGTCTCGCTATGATGCATTGGCATGGGAGGCCAAATGCTGCCTGCCGTATTCATACAAGTCATCCTTGTAATTTCTCATCATCTTATTTATTATGGCATGAACACACCATCACTGCCTGAATAATCATGATGAAACTACATGAATGAGTAAGGTGATTGGGATTTGGAATTCATATGTTGCCCCGGATGGTTTGACTTTAGGCGCGTGGTACCAAACCTGAATTTACTCTTCCGTTTCCAGTATATGAATTTTACCAAAGTTCTTACTTAGTATAATCACCATTTTATATCATTGCGCAGTAATATCTGTCTAATGTACTGTAAATTATTGTAGGTCTGTTCCTCTAAACTGTTTGCTGAGAGGAAATACACCATTTTTATGGGAGAGAAATGAAGCAGTGTTTCTCATAAAGCAAAGCGTGCAGATGACCATCTTATTATTAGAAAAGAGGAAACATCAAAAGATGCAGAGCTGTTTGTATAATCGTCCCAAGCTACTGTGGTCACCCTTTCAGCAAGCCTCCTTCAGTTTTCCCACCCCTTCCCTGCATGTCTCCACACCAGCTTACTGCATGGTCTGCAGTTGCTTACTGTGCAGACCCTGGAAAAAATGCAAAAAGAGCATCATGCGTGGCAAAAATGTTCGTTTCTTGCTCTGAGATTCTGAGAGCATCTAGCTGAAGATGCACCTAAGTTGAAGCTGGGCTGCCTGGGTGCTAGCTCCACAGGCAAAAGGGCTACAGCTATGGCTTAACTCAATTTGCAGCAGAGAAATACAAATTTGGAACAGCAGTAGGATTTTTTGTTTTGTTTGGGGGTTTTTGTTTGTTTCTACAAATAGCTGGGAGTAGGGCTTAGTTCACACCTGCGCGTTTGATGTGCTTCATCTAGCTGGCTTCAGATGAGTCTCCAGGTCTGGATTTCTTTGTAACTGTATGGTCACTGGTCATGGGTATCCTCACCACCCTCCCAGGCTGTCATACTCTTTCTTGATGAATTACATGGGCAATGTCCATCATTTTTAAAAGCCTGCCATTTGTACGCATGTTTTTTTAAACACTTATGCTGTAAAGATTTTAAAGCTTTTGCTTTTTGAAGAGTGAAGTGGACATTATCAAATTCATTTCAGCTTGTGTTACAAATACTTGATGTAGGTCTCCAGAGAAAGTCTTACAGACTGTATGAGAAATAATTACCTTGCAAAGAGATTAAAAATGTTAAAGTGAAAAACCAGTACATTGTGCTTTAATATAAAAGGCTGTCTGTATAAATTATTAAGAGAAAAATTAAATGTTGTGTTTATTTTATACCTTCATTTTGCTCTGAAATAAGCATCCACTAATAGTAAATATTCCTTTTTTTTTTCTTTTTGAAACTAAATATTATATAGAATAGTTTTCTTGTCATCAGGATTTTAAATTTTTTCTATAAGATTTTTATGAGGAAAAACATCACCCAAATTTGCTATTACTTTTATTTTCAAAAACCTCAATTATAAGCCAGGGAGAAAGAATCTCCTTTTTTCCGCATTGTAAATATTTTATTTCCCACCCAAGAGTACAAAAACTACACATGGAAGAGGGGAAACAGCCTGCTGAAGAGACAACAACAAAAGTTCCTTTCTTTAGGGGCAGAAAGTAGCAATTTTTTGCTAATCAAGCATGATCTGCATTGTTTATTTCCACCCATTTCTGTTCAGTCATGATACCTATCAGTCACATAGTGCCAGGGCTGGACAGCAGTTTACCATGTGGATCTTCCAGTCCACCACCTCCTTCTCCTCACAAGGGGGAACACTCATTTTTATGGCAGAAGCTACCACGACCTGAGGCTGCAGTAGGAGTAATTGAACAGCTTCACAGACTGTGTATTTTCCCTGTGTAAAATTGCTGGGGAAAAGATGAAAATTTAGGGCCCTCAGCTTTTTGCAAAGGATTGGACCCTTACTACAAATACAAGAGTAATGTTATAAAAAACAGGATAGCTGGAATACAGGGAAAAAAAGAATGGGAGAAGGCACAAGAGGAGGAAAAGTCAGTGATACTAATCTTTTAATCTCATTCTTCTTTGTCCTGTGTGCATTTTCTTTTTTTTCCTTTCTTTCCCTGTCCTGCTTGTTTTGAAAAAGTGCTATCACTGCATTAAGGAACTGAGAAAATTGCTGTGCAGTCAAGCCCCAGGATTATTACCATACCACATATAAGGTTACATAAAATGAGGTGGTTTTTTCCTTAAATCCAAAGATTGTTCATTCACACAGCTCACGCATTATAATCAAATGTGAATGCAGGAAAATGGTCCATGGGATCAGCCCTCAGTACGGCTGTAACTCCCAGTGAGGTGGGTGGAAGTCTGGATCGTAGCGTGGCAGGAGAATAGAAGCCCTTCTGTTCTGAGATGGACTTATCACATGGTTAGCAGCTGGAATTTATGTGAAGTCTTATTAAATAAAACAGCAGTAACCAGTCACCTACTGCTGCAATATACTTGAAGGTACGATACCTGAATTTTTTCAGAAGCACTTGACCTCTCTGCTTCTCCTGCATCTCTGCATTTTCTCCTGCTTGTACTTGACAGTTTTTGACCTTGTAGTAAACTTTTATTCTTGTTTTTATTACAACTTAGGAACATGATAATTTAAGGATTTGAGTTACATGATGGCAGATTTGTTAAAAGAAGATTAAGGCATGCCCAGAGAACCTCCTTTAAATGTAAAAACAATTAATGTTAGGTTTTATTTTATTAAGTTGATTTTTATGCACATGTATATTTGTTTATAGACATAAATATTTAAATGTGTATTCATGTGTATATACATTTTTTTGCCTAAAGAACATCTCGAGATTGCGGGTAGAACATCTGGAATAGTTGTGTGTAACAGAAGTGTGAATGGAAACAATACTGTACTTACATAATAGCACAGGATATTTCATTAAAACAATTCCAGCATATTTATATTTGGCAAATTACAACACTTAAAGAACTGATCTCCATATGGGAGCACTTAGTCCTTTGAAATATTCTATTATTTTTAATTGTGTCTCATTTAGTGAAGGGATTATAATTTTGGAGGCAGTGGGTCACAGCACTCTGAGCCGGTACACAGCCAGCAGAGAAATCCCTGGATTATTGATGTATCCCCTGATAATGATAATTTTAATATTTTATAGAGTTTATTAGTCTTGTACAGGAGGTGCAAAGACTGGACTGTTTGTCAAAGGTAGGAGAACTCTACAGTGAGCTGTCCTCGCTCACTGCACCTTGCCCTGAAGCAGTGCCTCTTACTGCAGGACCTGCAGGGGCTTTACAGCTGGACTTTTCTCACAGAAAAGGTGATATGTTTTTGGTTTAATGCCAGCGGAACTAGAAGTCTCTTGGCCAACCCCTCCTTCATTGCCCTGCCAGAATTTCAACCCAGATTTGGGATTTTTTTCGAGACACCTTGCAGAGGTGTCAGCTGTGGAGAGAGATGGGCTTCTCAAAACCTGGAGACTGCTCCAGAACAAAGCCTCAAACCTGAGTATATGTAGGCCAGCTCAAACGGAAAATTATAATTAAGGCTGCCAACCTGTCTTGGATCATGGTATGAAAAAAAGACACGCACATCAGAGAGTTCACATAATGTCATTTACTTGCATGGAGTTTGTCCATAACATGTTTACAGTGGCTCTGTGACGGAGGAGGTGCTGGTGGCAGATGGAGTCTGCTGCTGCCTCACAGCTGCCTGCCTTCTTCCCATACAGGGGCAGGTTGGGAGGGCAGCTCCCCTGGGGCAGGCAACTGACCACATTGGCATATTTTCATGTGCATACAAATACAGAGCAACTGAGAAAAGCTGTTTCACCTGTCTTCAGCATGAACTTCAAGTGATCGAGTTAAATCCGTGGGAGAGGATAAGTTACAGATGAGTGAATAGAAAACGATGAAAGAGCAGAGTGGCACAAAGTACTACTTGCTTGCTCCTGATTTCTGCTGGTTTTATCTCTGTGCATCCTATTGAGTGAATGGATTAAAAGTCCATTGGAAGAGTATGTTACACCATGGTAAAAGGGTGGTTAAATTCCTAGACAGGATGCCCAGCCCACAGCCAGGATTTTCCCTGGAGGAGCCAGTTGACACTCTCATACTCTCATTCTCTCTCACTTCTAGTATAAATGGGCCAAGTCTCTCCCAGCTATGCTGAGGAAGGCTGAAGAAAGGCTCGGAAAGCAATTTGTGCTTTGCTTTATGTTGTCAGATTTCAAGGCAGTAGAGTTGGTAAAAGCGTATTGTTTGCAACCTGCAGTTGGCTCGCAGCAGGCAGCTCCGATAAGCTATGCCTGCCCTGAAGAGAATGTTATCTAAACAGCAAGCAGTTTATTTCTCTGTAAATAAGGAAAGGGATTGATACAGACCTGTTGAAGTAAATTACTATTGTTAAACGTTTTCTCCTTTAGGGGAAAACTGGGCATACATTTTCTGGTATGGCAGATTAAACTCTGTGTGAAGTTAGTATGTTGCTGCCTATGTTGCTCCCGTTTGGCATGCCTGGGTCATTAAAATGGTACATGGCATGGTTTGGGACCCTGTGCCTTCTGTTTTTAAGTTTCCTGTCCATTTCAGATTTTTCAATAGAGACCATGTACTAGCTACATCTCGTATGTTACAGTCTCCTATTTATTTTGGAAACCATTGAAAGACACTAGTTTGATAAAGAAAAGGGAAAACAGCCCTAAGCTTTTCTCAGTGAAAACTTAAGCCTATGCTTCAGTAGATTTTTCTGTTGCTATCACTGTCTACTTCATTGCTAACTATTTTTTTCCCTATCCTATGTGTTCTCAGCATTTGTGTGGCACATCCAAGCAGGAGCAGGTCACCATTTTTTTAAGCTCTGTGAACATTAACCTCATGGAGAACAGCAGGAAAGATGACTCCAATGTATCGTTCGTCTGTATATTAAAAACTTGAAAGTCTCAAGTGCTTGCTTAAACTGCTAATTAATGTTTCTCCTTGCAAGTCTCCCTTTAATCATAGAGTTTAGCTATTGATGTTAATTTTAGTTCTTCATCTGAAATGTGATGTTTTGCGCTCCTTCCTTCTTCCTATCCCAGTCATCATAGCCCCCAAACCCATAAGATGCCACAAAATAACTTAATAGAAAACTCAGTTTCAGGTGTCCTGCATGTCACATTCAAGTTTATTCTCCTGATTCTCTGAACCATGGCAAGGCAAACCCTCCTTTCTCAGTCACACTTGTCTGTCCTGGCTTCTGGGTTCCTCATTCATGCAAGGGTCATGGGAGACAGGCTGGGAAGAAGCAGGTGAGGTGTGTGGGTACAGGGTGTATGGTTATAAGGATCAAAATGAGAAGGAAAACCTATCATGTCACAGGAGCCTGGGACCAGCAGTGATGCCAAGTATTAAGCTAAATTGGGATGCTGTTCAGGATGACCCCTCTTTATTCATATGTCTGAGTTTCATATGATGAAGCTTCAGAGAGCTGTCAGTGTGCATTTGCTGTTGATGGTGGTGTTGACTGAGAATTCACGGTTGACTGCAGCCTGCAGTTGACTACTTCGTTTCACGTCAGGGGCGTGAGGGTGTCTTTAAGAATCATTTGAGCCAGGTATGCATCTTTTCTCTGTCATTATATCATGGTTATGTTAGTAGTTGAGCACAACAACAGCATATGAACTGTTCACAAAGGAAAAGGGGAAATTGTAGAGTATTGGTAGCCTGTCTAAAAGCAAGTTGAATGCTGGTTTGACTTCAGTCCTTTTAAATTTTTTAATGAATGCAGCATGGTTTTTGTTTAGGAATCCGCTTTTAAGTTTGCTTTTACACACAGACTGTGAAGCTTCAGTTATGTCTTCGGTAACATTGCTGCTGCTTGTAAAATTATTCTTTCCACAAGAAAAAAAACCCATCTATGACAAAAGCTACAGGAAAAAACATGTTTTTCAAAAATGGTTTCTCGTTTTCTTGTATGTACATCTGATCAGCTCTTAGCACCTTGTTCTAGGTTCCTTCCAGTAAGTTTACTTTTGAGTTCAGTTATTTACCACCTAAATTACTGTAACGTGATTTTTACATCTCAGCTTTAACATCCCAGGATGTTTGCCTTTACTGAAATGTAAATGAGAAGATGCACTTAAAAAAGGATAAAAAACCCCAAACAAACAAAACCAAAACAAACAAAAACCCACCAACCTCCACACCCCATGACAATTAGCATTACAATGAAACCCAACAGCATTAAACTAATTATTGGGAAGGAATTTTCCCAGCCTGCCCTGGGAACCTAAGGAAAAAGCCCCTTTTACCTTTCCATCATTCTGCAAGGTCTCCTCCAAAAATACACTAAGCAGTTGTCTTTTGCCACATACTCAGCAAACCCTCTAAATATGAGGCTATTTTAACTTGATGTCTGGTGAGTTAAGTCCTCATGAGTGATCTTCAGAACTTTACCAACTTACAGAGCAGACTTATCAACTCCTTTGCTGATAAAGATCAGTTCAATTTTGATTTATTCCCATCTTTCAAGCTATGTAAGTTAGCTGAAGATGGGATAACATTAGAAATTTATTTCTATTATGCAGAAAGTCTCCTCTTTTTTTCTGCTGGCTTTTCAGCACTTCGTCTGCCTTAGTTATATCTGCTGTTACGGCAGATGTGTTCGCTGTCAACCTCTTCCAAAGTTAGTCATTTGAGTTGGATTTTGTATACAACAGATCATGTTCCTCTTTCATTCTTAATTAAATGGTATATATTCTTTTCCATTTAAAACACTCAAGGGTTCATTTGCTTCCTTACCCATCCATATACTAGATTTCTAGTTCAGTTGCTCCAGATTTTATTTCCATTATTCTGCAGGATTTTTTTCCACACAATCTCTATTGAATCTCTTTAAAGACACCTTCACATTTTTTTCTGATAGAATAATAAAAGTTTTAGTCATTTGGACTTCATGAGATTTTCTCCTGTGGAAGGGATATTGTGGGCCTCTGCTGAGAAGAAGCAAACAGCCCATAGGTTAGTTTTGCTCAGATTGATGAGGCTTGTGCTGTGCAAGCAGGCTGACATTAGCCAGTGGCTCCTTTGCAACATCTGTACCATGCAGAGGAACTGTCAAGCCAGGAATCAACACCAGACAAAATGTCAAAGCTCAGAGGCAGCTCTTATGGCCCCAGATCCCTGTTGCACCAAATCAGAGCATCACCAAATCTCTCATCCTTTGCAAAATCACTGTTGGTGTCCTTTGGTGCTAAGGTTTTTGTCTCATTGTTGCAGGAAATTTTGGCTTGCAATTTTTGAAGGTGCCTTCACACTTGGTTTTCTATTCATTCAGCAGCAGCATTTCTTTCAAGAGACATATAGAATTGTAACTATCACTTTCCATTTCTTACCTGGTAGATGATACGCAGTAGTCATGCACAGAGCTGTTCTTGAAGGCTTGGTTATATTGTACAAGCAGCCTCAGAGCAAGAATCCCCTGTGGGACTTTTATAGAATGAAACTGCATGGTGCTTTCCACAAGGTTCTGTGTTGTATTACAATAGTAATCAGCTCCTGTAATTTCTGAGAAACCAGGCCAATGTTTGAGAGTTAGCACAGTTTATGCAAATTTGAAATATTCAGCTTGGAGCATCACAGCTGGTTTCAGGAACTAGCTTTGCTTGGGGATGCTTTGTTAAGATAGCCTCAGTAGTAGCGTGGTTCCCTCATACATAGATGGTAGGGAAGAGAGGAGCCTGCCTTGAGTTTTTGTGTCTTCATGAAACTTGCACTGGATCTCTGTGCTAGAAACCTTTGTGCATACCTCTCGGAGTACCAGTACCCAAATGTTGGGAAAAGAGACAGAAAGCACACATTTGCATGGGAGCTGAAAACATTGTGGGATTTATTCCTTGAAGTGTCTTTTTTCTAGAAGTTCAGCTTGCAGAAGGTTTTTTGGTTGGTTTTACTGCTACAAAGAGTTTTAAATAATAAAAGTGCAGAGGTAGCAAATTTGCAAGGAAGATAAATAGCTTTGAGACTAAAATGAGAGCCATTCCTGAAATGTGGAGCATTTGAGAGGTGTGTTCCCTGCAGAAGCTAAATGCAGTGAGAAAAAAAAAATACACTGTATTTGAAGTAAGAGCTAACTTATCCCCACACTGGAAGAGATTTCAATAATCTTTTAAGCCTTGAAAACTTCAGTTGGTTTCAGAAATCTCTCATCGCTGCTGGATGGACTTTTGTCATACAGGAGAATCATGAGGGGTTTGGCAGCTGAAGGAAAAGGATGCCTTCTCTTTCTGTCAGCCTGCACACAGTGATTCATCTTGTCTAAGAGAAAGGAAAACCAAACCAGTAGGGTTCTAGTCAGAAATTAGTCACTGTGAGACAGTGTTTGATCGGTGGCCCAGGGTTGGGATTTTTTTGTTTTGTTTTCTTACCCGAAATCATGTGACTTACTCTTCATCCTTGTTCTTCCTACCAGGGGTGTTTCTAGTGGGACACTTGGGCTCTTAAGTTGAAGATGGTATAGTTTCTTGAAAGTGGTATAGTTTCATATTTTCCTTTCATTGGCAGCTTGTTGTATTCTAATGTATTCTGTTGACAGTATCATAAAGATCCAGACATGCCTTATTCTGCACTTTTCAAGATCCATGTTCACACAAAAGCTGCAGAGAAGAAGCAGGCGAGCTCCTCACATGACACTGTGGAAGAGCCCTGGGAGAGGCTCAGATTGAGTTGTGAGTTTATTGCAGAAGGTTGCCTGAGACCTTTTCATCTCACTTGCATGGGATATCTTCTAAATAACATTTTTTGCTCTTGCATACCTTTGAGACATGAATATTCATGTTGAGAGCTGTTTATCACAGCGCTGCTGTTTGGGGAAATGTGTTTCTTATTGCTCCTTCTTTTGATGCTACAAGAAGATGGACATGTGAAATGATCTGGAAATATTTCTTGCACTCCATGGGTGGGCTTTCTAGATGTCTAGACGCTAGCCATCTTACTCCAGTACACTTCTGTGGAAGACAGTTTCTAAGCATATTGCTCCCTCAAAGCACTGCACATGTTGATGTGCCTTCATGCAATGGAGAGAATAGTGACTGACCGCTTGTTGGACTGTAAACCTAAAGAGGTGTCAGTTTTGCTTTCCCCTTAAAAATGCCTTTTCCCAAACCAAAACCAGCATCGTATGTAGAGGTGGAAAGAAGGATCTTCGTCTTTCATGGGGCACAAGAAATAGGAAGAAAACCAAGGTGAGAAATGAGCATTTCAAGAATCAAGAATCACACCACCCAAAAGCAATGCAGGGCAAGATAATCAGGCTAGCCACATGCACAGAGGTTTCAAAATATCTTAATGGGCAAAATTCAGTTCTTCAAAAATCCCGTAAACCACAGTGCTCCTCTGCAGTAGCAGCCTGAATGGTGTTTCCCCTTTGCTTGGATTTAGAAACACAAATGTCAAAGCTGGTTTTCTTTATTTGTGTAGCAATGGAAGAAAGTTAACTCAGGAGACAGAAGAAAGAATGAGTCTGGGACATGAGGCACAGACAAGGGCTATAATGGAAATTAATTGGGTAGCATGTTAAATAATATTACTTTAATCCTGCAGCTTCGGGCAGTTGAGCTGAATTTCTGTTTTATGGCATGTTTTACAAACTAAAATATTTTAGGGGTTGGAAACTGCTCAGCTTTAGTAATTCAGCTCAGGAAATATGCTTCCCTTCTATCAAACGCAGCAGCCTGCAATCCGTATTATTAGCCATGGTGCCATTATTAGGCATGGTGCACACAGACAGTTCTCCTTGTTTGCTATCTCTGCTGAACCTTTCACATCAGCTCATTTATCTTTCAGGTGTTATAATAATTGACCCTCAATCAGTATTCCATTATCCTAAACAGGCAATTATCCACATTGTCACTTTTGCATTTGCTCTTTTGACCCAGAGGTCATGGAGGCCTAGTGTAACTGAATCCAACAAAATTATTCCCTTACCTGTCATATAAATAGTCATCCTAGCAAAATGAGACCCATGGGGGCTTTTGCTGAGGTGTTGAGAAGGCCAGTCTAACTTGATCCTTTATTCTGCTCTTTAAGGAATGCAGTACTGTTTTGGCACTCTATCAAAATAAAACAAAGTTCCATTTTTTAGCCTCCCTTTTTTGCCCCCCTTTTTTTAAGTGAACACCCCTGCACTTACAAATGCTTCTTTGTGGCCTGCTTTATTGAAATTTCCATTCAGCTCTTCCATCTGTTAGCTGTGTTTACCACTATTCCTGGGGAAAGAATTCTGCTTTTCACCTTCATTTGGGGGTGTAAGGTCATAAAACTGTCTGGATTATTTCAGCTATATTTATACCTAAGTTAATATTACTTCTTTAACAGGTTTAAAGCTTTTAATTCCCCAGTTCATTATTCATGGTGAGTGAACTGAAGTGAACGAAGTTTTTGTTTTATAAAGAAGAAAGCTTTGGTATTCAAGAAGTGTTCTGCAAATGTGAGTTGTAGCCCTCTTCACCTCAGCTCCTCAGTTCCGGTTAGGCTCATGTTTCGTGCCCACCCCCTCTTCCACTGCTTTTGGCCACCAAATGCCATGTTTTATTTAACTAGCTTCTGTGAGTAGTTTGCATGGATGCACACTAGGGTTATTTTTACAAATGTGCTTGTTGTGCTCATCTTGTAAAAGCTGGAAGAGTAGCAGAGTCCACTGACATGAAGTGTACACATAGAGGCACAAATTGTAGAGCCCACTTCGTTTACATGGCCTTGAAGTGTTAGTGTCAGGCCATCACGGAGCCTTTGGTATACAACTGTATCCAGAAAGAGGGGATTATTCCTGTTGCATTGGTGCGAAACTACATCTGAGAGTGGTGGATGGATTTTCCCAAGGTTGCAGGTGGCAAAGGAGGGAAGCAAACCTTGTTTTTCCCAGCTGTGTCCCAACTGCAGCAGCACATGGTGCAATGCATGAACCAAATGTGCCATGGTTCCCTCATAGCTGCTGTGTTTAGATGTACAAAATCTGAAATCCAAGGTACTCAAAGTGGAGAGGGCAAAGGGAGAAAAGAGCCTTGCTCTCATATGGGACTTAAACATGTTTTCATCTATCTGCCAAGTCCCAGCCTTGATCCTCTCTTCCATCTGTTCTGTTTTGCTAGAAGGAGATAGTCAGCACCTTGAAACACTGGCCTGGCACCACTCCAGTGAGAAACTGGGAGTTGAAGTGAGAACACAAATGCAATTTATTTTTCTTTGTTGAAATGTTCCTATTTTCCCAGTGGCAGCACAACGCAATAGTTGAAATAATGTTATTGAGAGAAAAGAGTGGAGTCCCAGTGTGCATACTTTGCACACAGACTCTTAAGCTTAAGCCAGCAAATGTCTGGACAATATTTAACTTGCTATTTCTTAAAAAAAAAAAAAAGTAAACCAACAACAGACCAACACACAAAAAATACTAGAATACTAGTCAGGAAACTTTGGGCCTTTCTCTGCCACTTATTTATGAAAACAATTGATTTTGCATCAGTTATTGTATTGTTTAAAGCAACACACGTTTCCCATTCAATCATTTGTCTTGTAGTTTCTTTGTCATCCTTGTAACATCCTTTCCTGATACCTTCAGTGAAGGCAGTGCTTTATCTTCCATTAGGTGCAAAAGTCTGATTCATGAATGAGAGGGCAGGATTGGCCTACCTTCTACAGTGTGTGCAGACCAAAAGAAGGTGTAAGTGGCTGAGATAAGTGTTGTGGGAAAAATTATGTCTCTACTGTTTAAAAAAAAAAAAAAGAAAAATACAAAACTTATCTCAGGACCCAAGAAAGTCTGTGGAAAAGCTGTGAAAGTCTGCATCATACCTGCTGCATACCAGACTCCATATTTGTCCTAAGAAGCAGCTGTCTGAATTTCTACCCACGCTTAAGTTCTCAGGTAATTGGCAGCAGCTTAAAACCATAAAAAAAAAGGCTTTTGCCAAGAAAACTTCTTTAAAAACAAAAAAATAAAATAAATTAAAACCAAAACGAACTTGATAAAGCAAATTATGACCAGGACAGTATCTGAAAAGTAAAACTGTTCCAAGGTGAAAAGCAAGCCAAATTATCAGGTGGCTTAGCCAAAAATCCCTAAGCAATTAAGAAACCTGTCTAGAAACGAGCCGTTTATGCATGTTCTTCTGAAGCAGGCGATGTCAGAATGATGTTGTTGGCTTTTGGGAAAGAGCAAGCTTGAGTTTATTGTGGCACTTGTTGACATCAGTACTGCAGTTTGCTGAGTCCCAAGCTGGAAAGCCACCATGAGGGGAAAAAATTGGCCCCTACTTTTCCTCTCCGTCTGCTCTCACTGGCAGCAGTAAGCTGAGAGGGAATTGAGCTGGCTCTTGAGTGGCTGGTTTTACGCCAGAAATCGCATTTGCTTGATGCAAGGAGTATTTTAATGTTCAGCAAGACCCTTGCAACGACAGCTGACGCCCAGCTCTCTCTGTCGTTTCTGGATGCATTGCTGTCTGAAGGCAGCAGGCAAACCCTGAAGATTTTATTCAGTCTCACAGGACATAAGGCTCGTGCTCATCAGCCAGACAGCTTAGCTCTGTTCCCAGTCTTTTTCATATTAAGGCATATTAGCCTTTACTCTGGCTTTCCTGTTTTTTAAGTGCTAGGTTAGTAAAGTCTTCCAGAAATGTCCTCAACATACAACTAAAGATTCAGTCATTCAGTAGCTGTCTCCTTCTATCTGAGAGGATAGGGTCTCAACTCACCTGCAACTATTCTGAATGACAGAAATCACATAGCAGATAATGCTGGGGCAGATCTCCAATAACTTGCACAGAAATATGCCTTTAGGAAAAAAAGAAAGAAATTTAGCTAATTTTGTATGTACACCAGTAATTTTTCCTTTCATTGAAAAGCAGATTCTGCTGGGTTAGTAGACTTTTGTGTGACCATGTTGCTTTGGAAACAGACTGGTATATTAGGGTGTACAAGCCTGGAAGTTTTACTCTGGTCTCAGCCCTCATCTATTAACAGACTTTGAACAAGTCCCATTGTTTTTCTTTCTATCACTTTCCCCATCAATAAAATAACAATAGCACTGCTTTTTCTTGAGCCGTTTCAAAATATACTTGGGAAAAGCATTGCTGAAATAGAGAGCATTTTTATATTGCTCTTTAGAGCTAGACTTTCACATATGAATTTCAATGAGAGGTGATGATACCTAGTGTTGGCTAGGGGAACTGAGACCGTGCCTGGTGTTTTAATACAAAATTGGTGATTGTATAAAAATTGAAATAGTTTTCCACAATACTTATGGCAATCTTTTTCTAACTTAAATACCTATCGTAATGTCTTTCAGTCCGGACTTTAAAAAACCAGTGACACGTATGCTACCAAGATGTAGTCTCTTCTTGCACAGGGATGTGCTGAGCTAGTGAAGTTATGCTCCACATATGCTAGCATAATGGAGGAGAAGCAGGCTTAGTTTTTTGAAGTTTTTCGTATCTGCATTTTATATGTGAAAAGCCATCTCCATTCATGCAGTTGTATAATGGCAACAAAAAACCTATACAATGCACCTCATGCACAGTAGACAAATTCTGCAACTCCCTGTGCACCCTTACTGGAGACTCTCATATGCTCACTGTCCACTTTAATAGCACAGAAAACATTTTTTTGCAATAGTTCATCTTACAAAACACAAGACCTTTCAGCAGCCTGAAGTCATGGCCTCCATAATTTATGAGATCTTTCTTCCACCCTTCCACTCATTTTGTCTGACTTAGTTGATCTTTTTTGTACTTTGCATCAACTTGCTGTGTGTCCTTTAGGTGTATGAAAAAGTAGGAAGGTAGCATGTACTGAAAGAAAGAGATAGGGCAAGGAGTGCAGGTTATGCTTAGTAATATGCAAGTAGCAAAGCCAGAAATTTAGTGAAATAAGACCATGTATCTCTTTGTTATAAATGCAAAGTAGCAGGCACATAATAAAATTCAAAATTAAAAAAAAAATAAAAATATCAAACCAACACAATAAACCAAAACACTGCATACACACACGTAGAAAGCTCTTCTTCCCGTGGGGAGAGCATGAGAGAGAGAATGGAGAAACCACAAATGAGAGAGGTTAGTCATGTTGCTTAATGAACTACTGGAAGCTTTTCAGATACTATGGTGATGAGGGAAATGTACATAGAACAGTATAATATTCCTCAGCTGATGTTATCTAGGAGTTCAAAAGAAGCAGCAGCACAGTAAAGCAGCTCTCTGGTATGTTATTAAAAGGTATCTTGAGCTTTCCTGCTTGACAGATACTTCTTGTTTTAAGTTACACTTCTACTTACATTATTTAGACCCAAGACAACAAAATAATAATTGAGCTACTAACTAGTTAACAAAATACATTTATGCAAACCAATTATTTTAAGGTAGAGACAGCTTGTTAGTGTTATACCACTGGCAATTAAAATCCTAAAAAATGACAGTATTCTGTATTTATCTGATCCCTAATTTTTTAACTTTTAATTTCATAATTTCCTGCTGGTTTGTACAGTGAAAAATCGGTCATCTCATTTTGCAAGTGCACAACTGGAATGAAAATCTGCATTGTTACTTTTAGATGCTAAGAAAGAAAATTATAATATTTACTCTTCTTCCTCTCAGTGTAACATAAGTTTTTTGTGTTTTGCGTCATGCTGACTAGCATGGGAATAACCTGTGTAATCTCAGAAGTAGTTGTTCTAATTTGCTTTTGTACAGTCTTTTGTTGGTTAGATTGCCCATAAAGGTGCTTCAGCAAAATCTTAAAGTCTTTTTATACCTGGATGAAGCCTTATTTGTATCTAAATTTAGTGCCTTTCTGCCTTGTTATTAAAAACAAAGTATGAAATTCTGAACAAAGTTCTGCTTGCAGAGGACAAAAGTTCACAGCTGCTGGTAGCTGGATGCCAATATTGGAGACCAGGTCTCCTTGAAAAGCCCATCAAGCGTCACTGGAAAATCATGGCCTGAAATCCTTTCTTCTGTAAAACTACCCTGAATTTTTGGAAAAGTGTTGGTACCCAGTCTTTGCTGTTGCAACAGCTTGGTGGTTTACATTGATACATGTAACTACAAATACGTATGAATCACATTTCCTATTATGAAAAAATGTGGAAAGTAGATGAGGTGTGAGCTGAATTTTAAGACATGACAGTAGTATTACACAAGGCCATCAACAGAAAGTGAAATATGCACTCTCTGTTGATGCAGTCAGAACTGCATCTGCAGAACTGTGCAGAACTGCACATTTATTCCCCAGAGGATGAGAATAAATGTGGCTGCAGGAGTGGATGACACAGTAGGGAACAACACACAGTGGATCCTGTGTACTCTGGTGCCTGAGATAGCCAGCTCAGCTCAGATACTTCAGAGTCCTTTGGTGTCTTGTTGTCACTAAAATCAGTAGAGGTTCATTAAAAACTTCATGTCTTATGTTGAAGAATGCATTAGTGAACTTATGTGAGATCATCATCTATTTTATGGAACCAAGTCTGAGGGCAACCCAAGAGGCAAGAGATTCTGCTCATACAATCTGCCTTTTATTTGTGATTCATTATTCTGTCTTTGCGCTCCCACATTCCCCATGCTAGTTTGCCAGCTATTTAACCCAGATACTACTTGACCAGGAGCTGATACCTCTTCTATAATAAAAAGTATGATGGAATATTTGATGACTTCCCATAGTCATGAGACATTTAGGTCTCTTCCAGAACACTGCATGTCTGATGACACATGGCTTCAAGGCTGATGTTCTGCAGGAGCCCTCCCTCAAATAACAGAGTAGCAGAAATCTGGCAAAGGCTGCTGTGCCCAATAAATTGCTTCTGTTAGCACTAAACCCTTTCTTTCTGTTTTCCTATCTTTCCTGCACATTGTATTTAGCAGTTGCCTGTGTGAATTGTATTATGTCTGTTACACTATGTTAGCTTAAATAGGTATGTTTTAAGTGTGTTTTAAAAGTGAGGTTGAATGTAATCTCAGCAATTAATTTTAACCAGACAATGTCTCTTACAAATGAAGGAAGAAATTAGGTTTGGGTGATTTTTTTTTTTTTTTTTTTTTTTTTTTTTTTTTTTTTTTTTTATTTCCTCCCACCCCCTGTAACCCACCGTTGGATACTTTTACCTACTTTTACTGGAGAATAAGCGTTGTGTGTGATCCTTTTTCCCCTCCATTCTCCTGCTCAGAAACATATCCCATTTTAAACATTAGCAAAATCAAACATTAACATGGGAGTTAATGTTTTAAAATAATGATCTCCTGCCGGAAGCCTGTTGGTCCTGACATGCTGCCAACTATTAAATCTAAATGAAGTTAGAAGCCAGAAGAAAATAAACTTACTCTATTTTCATTCTCCACTAACATCTTTTGCACTATCTGAAAACTTAATCACTGAATTTTATGATACTGAGTTCTTCTTTCAGTAATGGATTGCAGGTGCCACGTTTCTGCTAAACAATATTTAGGCTACTTAGTTTTATTGTTTGGTTTAATTTCTTGAGTGAGTGATTTCACCAGGTCATCAAAGTTTCTAATTCCCATTCTTGCAAATAACGGTGAAGGGAATTGAGACCACTGAATATGAACTTTGGAGAGATGTTAGGTATTACAAATCCATGTAAAAGAAAAGTTAGCACCAAACCATTTAAAATATACGCATGTGTCCACAAAGACACTGTCCAGAAACACCACAATAAGTAATTGCTGTGATAACTTTCTGGGAATTGAAGAGCCGCTCTTTATTGCCATAATAGCATGTAGATTGTAGTTGCTGTCGTCATCGTACAGAATGTAATATCTAAAAGTGAATTAGAGGGCTTGTGATAAAACAAGCCTGGGAATTAGCAGCAAATAATTCCAAGGCACACAGTATCCCAGAGTTCGACCACCACATAGGCATGAATGATGACCCTGAACACAAGTTTTAAATCTGAGTGGGTGATATTTGGCCTTTGGAGCAGAACTTGGACAGCCTATAGTGTGTCAGTGATATACATAGCACAGCAGTGGGTTGTTTTATTCTGGAGAACACTTTATAATGATGTAAGAGGTAATAAGCAGGATTATGAATGCAACTGGGAGACATTACTGTGAATTTTAATTTTGGGTTTACTTGGCCTTTGGCACATGATTTCATTTCCCATAGACAATCTAAACTCACTATAAAGCTTACCATGGGACCTGGATGCATTCACTAATGTTGGGTGTGGCAATTTCCTGTCTGTCTGATTTCAACTCATGATTAGTATCTAGTTTTCTTGTGGAGGTTGCTCCACTAATCATTATTTAGGAGGTATTTTTAAAAGAAAATTCTTAAGAAGACTTAATGCAGTATGTATTTAGAAAAGTTACCACCAAACCATTAAAATATATGTAAGTGTCCATAAAGACATTTTCCTGAAATGCCACAAGTAATTGCATAAGAAGCATATGATTATTTTATCTGTAACAACGTTTCTGTCTCTTCTCCTAGGAATAATTCACAAGGAAACAAGGAGTTTCTTTTTGTAGTTTGAGTTGCTATTTATGAGGCTTGATATAAGTGTGAGATTTTTTACAATGGAGTTGAATAATATAAAATAAAGTAAAAGCATTTACTATCTTCTTTATGCATGATGATGTAGGTGTTAAATAGCTAATGCATATGGAGCATGTAAAAATAGTAAGTATTATTTCATATTAAAATGACAATTGGAATAGGCTCTCTTAGTTTTCATTCAGTATTTCCTCTTTCAAAGCACTGTACTTCACAGTTCTCCCCACAATTCAGGGAAGAACTTCAGTCTGGACATAAATCTAATTAAAGTCAACAGATTTAAACCCCTTCAAGCAACAAGCATGTACTTAAGTCTTTTGCTTAATTGTGGTGGAGTAAGAGTATGTTTAAAATTAAGCACATGCATAGCTATTTTGATGAACTGGAGATTTATCTTGGAGCATCAAACCTACCGTGGAAAATTCATAAAGTAAGGATTGCCTCCTAATTATTATGCTCATTTTAGCAAGTACTGTAATCATAGGAACAAATTTACATAGTATTTACCAAGAGGCAGGCACATCTGTATGCTTGTAATGGCATGGAGCTGCAAACTGAACACACAGAGACAACATCTGAAGAAAAATACTTACGATCTTACTTGTGAAATGATTATGGAAAGATGACTGCTTAATGCTTTTCGTAGGACTAATATAGTTTACAGATCCAAACAGCTATAAATACTTTCTGTTCACATTGTTGATGTATGGTAAAATATTATATAGTACCTAATTGTAAAAATTTTCAAAGGTATCTTGGCAGATACCATAATGTGATACAAAAGATCTGCCAGCTTTCTGTTCCTCAAAGACAGGATGTTTCTCAGATTTTTCTCTTGTCTCTAACCACCTGCCTACTAGGCCACAGTAATCTGACTGGATTAGCAAGTGTTTGTGCTGCAGTATATCTTTCTTCTTCCTCAGTGGCATTCCTGAGTCTGAGTCATGACTGAAGATGTGTTTAGAAAGAAATATGTTGAGATTGCACAATGAAAGAATGGCTTTCTTTAGAGACCCACATAGATGGACGTTTTTACTTCAATTAAGAGATGAAATGTCTTGTCACATGTACAAAGAGTTTGTGTTCCAGTTGAGCAGCAATGCCTGCTGGTGAGATCAGGGCTGATCTAAGACAAGTGCCTTGATGACGGCTTATTTGGGACTTTGGCAGATATTTATTCTCCCTTTGTGGTTGAAGGATGTTATAGGCTCCTGTTGTCCAGCCAAGCTGCCACAGTCAGAGCCATGGTACGACGTGTAGGACTGTTGCAACTGAGAGTTTTCTGTACATCTGGGGAGTACAAAAGAAGTAGTCTCTCTGGACAAATTTCATCGAAGAGTGCTGGGAAATTAAAAACATTTTGAACTGGCTCCATTTTGTTGTTTGTATGTTCTTATCTCCTTGATCAAAATAACTTCTAGGTGTCAATCCACTTAGAAAAGCAGAGAACTGGGTGTACTCCTGGTGTCATATTTGGGGCTATGTTGCCTGGAATTAGGGGAAAACAGGCAGATGCCATCAGCAGATCTGGGCAGGCACTGCAGTGGTAAGACAACAGCATGTTTCCTGGTTTAGCCCTTGCTCCTGGCAGTAAGAAATTTGCTATTGTTGGGGCTGTCCAGACCAACCATGGTCTCAGCCTCTGCCAGGTTAATCTGCTCTTTGGGGCACCGGTGCTGCAGTATTCAGCTGACTGGAAGGGAAAACAATTTCCCTGCCAGCATCCCGTGCACTTGCCTTGGTAGGATGGGAGCATCTGGTGGGGAAACTCACAAAAAGTTTCACACTGCTGGTCAGGTGTGTTGAGCAAACCACAGCTTGTCTGTTCGTAATTATTATGTGTTGGTTGTTACGCAAGCCAACAACATTTAAAATGAAACAAAAAAAAAAACCCAACAAAGACTGTGTTCCTGCACAGTAAATCTTTCTCCAAAGCTGGCAAATCTGAACTTCATTTTTGAAGATGTAGTTCTGTAAGCCAGCCATTTTGTTTTGTAACACATGCTTGGGCCTCTAGTATCTAGAGCTGCAACCTCTGCTTGAAGTTTCCCATGCATTCTGAGGCTGCTTCTTCCTCTGTGCCTTCCCTGGTACCGAGCAGGAGTTACGTTCAGGCTTGGCCGTTCCCTCGGTGATCTGGTAGGGTATCTCTCCCATTGACAACTCCTATTTCAGCAAGACATGCAGTCATTTAATATTTTTGGTACTTCTGTCCCTTTGCCAAATTTTGATTGAAATAAGCCAGTAGGAAAGCAAGAGTTATTAGACACACAACCGAGTGCATGTAAGTGCATAAGCCTTGTTTCATCAGTAAACAAGACTAAAAATCTAGTGAGATGTGTCTGGTTTACACTAAATATGTAAGAGGAGAGGAGGGAAAACTTTTCTATTGTGAACTTGATTGATTGTATAGTAAAAGTGACTGGGGAGAAATGTACTCTGAAGTATTTATTGTCTTGCATTGAAAACTGGAGTGCTTAAAAGGGGTGGCGGGGAAAGCTGAAAATCTGACCTTGATGGTAAACAAACATGTTACTTTCACAGGATACTAAAGAATGGGGTTTTACTACGTACAGTCTTCAGTGTGACTTGTGAACTGATTGATTTTTAGTGGATACTATTTTGATTTCCCTATCAGTACTATTGGGATGCTGTTAAACTGGACTGGACACATTAGCCTTTGTAAATTTACAAATTAACAACAGGAATTTTATGTAACACATCTTCAATTGTTGAGCTCCATGCTTTTGTAGATACCATTTAACAGGATAACTATAAAATTCTTGACTTAAAAAACTGATGGAGGCATCCTTTTGAAGCTGAATAATGTATGCCTGTAGTAGATGGCCACATCATTATCATTACTATTATCGTAACTAATACTCTACCCCTACTACTATTAGAAATTTTCTGATCAGTCTGTATTTTCATTTGCTGATTAAATGATTCATTGTCTGGTTTTATTAAGACTTTTGCAGTTAGGATATAAGCATTTCTTTGTCACTGATGGAAATAATGGGCTTAGCTCTGCTTTTTTGTTACAGTAGTGCAAATCTTGAGTAACTGAATTGCCGATGTAAGAGTGCCAAGGAAACAGCAAATTTAGGTCCAATGCATGTTTGCTATTGTCCTTAAGAGTTACTTTACTCCCTTCTAAGTACTTCCATTCATAAATGATGTGTCATTTTAGCAACTGTAGTTGCTTTCTGAAACAATGTTTTCTGTTATTTTTCTAGGGATTTCCCAAAGTTGGAGGAGTGTTTTGGTTTTGTTTAAGAAAATTAAGTACAGTTTTAAACCTGGATCAGATGCCAGAAAATGTTCTCCTCCTCTCCTCCTCCTCCCTTTTCTTCTGCCTTTTGCTTTAAACCCCATATCAACTCTTTCATTTAACTGCAAAGCCTAAGTTTCTTGCCACTCTTGGTGTACATACACCCTGTGTTTTGAAGTATTTGCAAAACCAAGGCCTGTACTTGGCTCTCCTAGACTCTGGGCTGTAAAAAAAAAAAAAAAGAAACAGGCACTTAAGGGTGATTACATGTACAAGTTATTGCAGCTTAGTGAGTTCCCTTGTGTAGCTGCTGAGCCAGGATAGATTTGTTGTATCCTCTTAGCCCATCACAAGTAAAAGTGCTTTCACTTAAAGCTCTCTAACAGCATCTTAAGACAATACATTTACATTGGCTTCACAACAGGGAAAGAAAAAAGAAACTTTAACTGACCAGCTGTCAATGCCATGTGGCATCTCTGTGTGGTGTTGGTACAATGAGAACATGTATCTATTTCCCTATGTATATGTGCATGAGACCCCTTTGATGCCTAAGGTTAAACGTATGTATTAAACTATTCAGGGTCAGGATGTCAGCTGTGTTCTGGTTTCTCAGACATTCTCACACTTTCAATCTTAAAAATAAAAATTCCTCTCACCATTTCTGCTTCTTTTGCTTCCTATTCTTTTAATAACTTCAGTTTCTCAAAGGTAGAGGAATGGAGTTGTTTCTGAACTCCATTGTGATAATTGGCTAGAAGACTTTCAAAGGTACCTTTAAAACTAGAATTAGAAAAGTCAGCATTTTCCTTTTGTGTGATATTTTTCTCTATATATGAGATATAGGTTTGTTTCATGTCTGCCAAGTTTAAATTTTTTTTAGATGTTTCAATTTTTTTTAGAAGTTTAAATTCAGAGAGCAAGAACTTTAATATGCCAAAAGTCGAACTGTTTGGGAAGGTTGAAGTAATACATAAATCATATCTTAAACAAAGTTATGCCTTGCTTGCTCAATACAGCAATTACATTGTTTTGATTTTGTATGGATAACTGGAAACTTTAACTTGGCAACTTCTTTATTCAGTTTAATAACAAGCTGACTCCTGAGGTTTCTGAAAGTCCCCTCTTGCTCTTCCATTTGTATAATTTAGGGGTAGAGGAAGTAAAAGAGAGAAAGAACTGGCTTAAAGGCTTCTTCTAGCAATACGTACTAAAGTCCATCAGCAATGCTTCTCCTGCTGAGCTGGCAGCTGCTTCCGTAAGTTCAGAGAGGTCACCATGGTTTCTTTCCTGTTGCTCCTCCAGGCATTGTTGGGGGAGTTGGGAAAAAGGCATCTTCCTTTCTTGCCCTGAGACATAAAGACAAAATCCTTCCTCACTATCTAGGTCTGTTCTGGTAAGGCATCTATAAGTTCAGGTATGATGAAAATTATTTAGGTTTCTGTGGTACCTTTACCCAGAAATATCCAAAAGCATATTATACCCTAATCAATGTACCACGATATGCATATGATGTACAAGGATGTATACATAGTGTGCATGCATGTCCTTCTGTGCATGCTGTATTTGAAAATGCGAGGATTTTCTTCACCATTGACTTCCTGCCTCCTCAGGAGACAAAACAGATTAGTTGGTAAACACTTCAAAATCCCATTGCTGATAATTTAGGACAATGCAAACGAATGTATGCAGTTAAAATTTGTGGAGGAGAAAGCAGGTTTTTAAGGAAGCAGAACATAAGCTGAGCCGTCTTTAGATCAAAATAAAAGCAAGAAAGTTCAGTGTTTATAGTAAGAACTCCAAGAGTCTATCACTCCTCATGCACATTGTTCCTTGCAGTGCAGTACACTGATGGATCTGGTCCAGGAAAATCAACCTGGACGAAATTGTAAAGTACGTCAGTTCAGTTGCATTAAACCCCAACATGGGCTTGTATTCAGGACCAAAACGTCCTGAATTTAGGTAGATAAAAGAGAGGACTCTCATTCTGGCCAGGGATGAGTTTAATGCAGTTAAAAGTAGATTTGTTGAGATCACACCTTTAGTTTGAATTAATTTTCCCATTTTCACCTTTCCAGGAAGCCCTACAATAAAGACGAAAGCCTATAGCTATAAATGTGGGTCTCCTTCCTTGTGGTTCTCATTCAAATGTTTGAAGTTAGTTTGATTCTTTTTTGGACTCAAATACGAATTGTTATCTCTTGTTTTGGCATTTGAAAGGGGGAAGAATCTTATTTAGCAATCTTTGTCTGCCAGCTTATCATATATTTCACATGCATTTTTTCTTCATAATTATTCACTTATCAGACTATAGCAGCTCTGAACTGTTTATATATAAAGTCTGGTGTTTGAAAGAAAGTAACTTATATCTAAAATTTCTCTCTGTTTGTTAAGTGCATAAACTTTTTAAAGTACATAAACTCACATGCATTGCCAAATGTGCCTTTCCAGTATATAATAATCGGGATCTAATTGCACCAGTTTCCCAAGGGGCTCCAAAGTAGAAAAGCAGAGCCTGTGTGGAAAACACCCTTTTTTTTTTTCGCTTTGGCTGTGACAGGCTTCTACACTTGGAATGAAATTCCATCCTCACAGAAGTCTATAGCTAAGATTTGACTGACTCCAGGGGGGCAGGATTTGGGCCCACGTGCCTGATTTTGTGGTATGATTGTGGTATGAAAGAAGCTTTAGGGAGGGAGAAGGCATATTCACTGTGGAAGGAAGAGTTGATTTTCACAGTCTCTCTCCCATGCTGGAATAACTCGCTCCTTTGGTGTATCTCTTCAACTTTCTGAGGAAGACTAGAAAAGCACCTACTAAACAGACACTCAGTTCTTCTGGAAAAGCTCAGCAGGAAAATTTGCTTTGATTTTTAACTGTGCATGTACAAACTCAATGGCAACCATGGCAAAGCAGCAGTCCTTCTGTAAAAGGGAGACAATTATGACAGGAGTAAGAAACCTAATTTAGCTTCTTGTTGCCCCAAGATCTGTTGACTTGAAGTCATGTTTCCCAGCAGATCATTGCCCTCAGATTGTAGCTAAGAGGCCATGCTAATATTTCCTTCCTGAAGGGAGAGAGCACACTGGGTTGTCCTTAATGTGAACTGCATGAACTTTTGTACCTTTCCTTTTCTTCTTGTCTTCTCAGAAGGAGGAGTATTTGTCCCAGTATATCCAAAACATGCTGTTTTCCAGAACTGGCTTATAAACAGCATTTAATAAAGTAAGGTTTCACTTTCTAATCCAAGGTTTGTAAGAATAATATGGTTTTCATTCATATTGCACTGTTAGGTGGTCTCAGTTTATTACTACCAATATATTTAATCATACTTTGAAGCGTGAATTCCTGGGTCTTACCAACACAGTTTTTTCAATAAATCAAGCTCAGGCAAAGGGGTTTTTTCAGTACATTTTTATTTTATCTCCTGTTTTCATTGAGTCAGCTATTATAACCTCAGCCGGAGCAAAAAATTTCTAATTTGCTCCCCATCCTGTTTGTATACAGAGAATCGAATCCTTGTTTTGGAGGTATTTGGTGTAGTGCTTGCTAATAGTTCTTTCACTGGTGGAAGATGAAGTGGGATATTGCTGGGTGTGTTGAGCTACAGTTGTCTTACCCTGCCCTTGAGTTGCATAGGGAACATGCTATTGCAGAAGCAGGTACAGAGGTTGGCGTTCCCTCTCTCTAAGTTGTCTTTTTCTTTTTACCTCCTGAGGTAGATTTTTTTCCTTCATCCACTGAGGGAACATAAACAAAACTTTGTGTACACAGGTCTTAAAACAAAAGAAAAAAAAAGGCAAGTTTGGTACTTCATCATCATGTTTGCTTTGCTAACGAATGCTAAGCCTACACACTTATATGTATTTATTATAATACTGTTGCATATTAGAGAATTCATGTTTCCTGATTAAGAAGTTCATATAAAGAGTGAAGTACATCAGTATTTGTCTTTTATCATTTACTCAGCGCCCTATGTAGTCACACACAAACAGGCAAAGCAGCAACTAACCAAACCTTTTAGAGCTGCCAAACCCACTTTTTGTCTTTATTATGAAACTAAGATTTGGTCAACTGAGGTCAAGTTGTGCACTTAACACAGCTTCCATTATAGTCAGTGAACTCTGTAACAGAAAGTAAAGTCAAAATATAAACAGAGAACATTTCTGCAGCAGCTCTGGGCTGGGATTAACTTGGATCACCTAGTCTTCTGCTTTTAATGAAATTCTCTCCCTTGTATTTTCTTGTTTGGAAGAGAGTCCAAAGTTATCTCATGCTAATTTAGTTAGGCAGTGCCCTCCAGGGATGTCACAGGCCTCCGTGACCTCTCCAGAGAGACTCAGCAAAGGGATGAGGAGAATTAAACATTCCTGAGAAATTGCAAAGCAGCAGCCCCCAGAGATTTCGCATAGAAACGAGCTCCAGACTAGCTGCTAGAGACCCAAGTCACCTTTTCAGCACTTCCTTGACATGTCTCTGCCAGTCCCATCTGGCTTGATTCAGGGGGTCAGCGTGGGGACTGAGGAGAGGTGGCAGCTAGAGAGGAGCAGGATTCGAGGGAGGTCTGACTGCAGCGGTCTCAGGCTTTAGATGTTTCTCTGGGATGTGCAGCTAGATGGTTTTATTCCCCTTTCTTCCCACATGGTCTCAAACTTTGGTCTTTTTCTTTGTGCTGGAAAGGGGAAGAATACTAAGTGGAAAGGTTTCATGGTAAGCTTAGCTATTGTTTCACCATTTGATGAAACAATTTGTTTCATACCTGGGTTTACAGCCACCTCTTGGGTCTGATGCAGAACATACTGCAGCATCAGAGAGCTACTTACACTAACATGAACTACAGGCCTCACTTTCCTCTCTTTTATGTTGAAAGTCAGGCTGTGAAAATTCATTAAATTAATCTCATATGAAGTCAGAATAAGGCACGGTTTGCAGGGTGAAGATCATTTCTATGGGAAAAGATTCAAAGAGTTTATTTCCAGGATTCCCTTTATTATCATGTAAAAGAAGAAAAAAAAATGCTGAAAGTTAAGCAAGAGGGGAAAAAAGACACCAAGAAACCACTGTAGCTTGCTTATTAGTATCTAGATTGCCGGAGTAGTTATCTTGTTCATCTCTTGCATCACAACGGAAATGTGCAGTATCTCAAGAAATGTCTATTTTATTGAGTTTTGAAATGTGTAATCTAACAATTATTTCTGTGCACTCTCATCCTTGGATTTCCTTGCTCCTTTAATTCAGTTTTTAATTAGTCCAGAGCTAGTCAGTATTAAGGAAGAATGTTTGAATTCACACCTTTTAGAGGGAAAAATAATGTTTTTTCACTGTAGAAGTGCAGACAAAGGCATCTAATTCTCTAACAAATAATGCACATATTCACTAAATGTCTGTGCTACCCTTAACTTTCTTACAGCATTCTAGTTGCATAAATATTATCACTCCAGCTTCACAGACAGCAAAATTTAGGAAGTAAGATTGAGTGCTTTAGTCCAGGCCACAAAGAGAGTCATTGTCACTGCAGAGATTGGGTCACTGGAGATGGTGTCTGCTCATCATTTGTTTTGACCAGACTGAAACCAATAAACAGGCTGGACCTAAAGCTGGACACATGCAATTAGAATATGATTTATGGTATAGCTATTTAAAAAAAATGCCCAGAGCAGAGAATTTTATTCATGAAAATATGTTTCAGCAGTTGAGTTATAATCTCTGGAAAAAGAAAAAGAATGGAAAGAGACTTGCATGTGGAAACTGGCATATAAGGGGTGATAATGTCATTGTAGTGATAAATCCATTGCATTCTGCAATGACTCATGCCTGTGCCACTGTTATTTGTCTGAGAACAGACCTCTGGCCTTCACCAAATAATGCTTGTGGTAATGTTGTTCCTGGTGTCTGGCCTGTGGGGGTTATTCCAGCCTTAATGGCAGAATACCTAGTGTGTGTAGAGTCTCGTTCATGTCCATTGGGGAGGGAGGGTCCTTGCTTTGTCAGATGTGATACGAGCAATGACTTCTGACATGCATGTAGCAGAGATTTATTGTAAGCAAAAGTTGAAGTGTGATAATGCTACTGGGGTATTCTGTAATAATATGGTAAAACACTTGTCAGCACTTCATCTCAGGCAGTGAAAGTCAATTGTATATGCTACACAGAGACAGATAAAAAACATAAGTATACTTAAAACTTCATATGGTTTGCATTTTTCATAACAGCTCTCCTGACTCTAATATAAGACAGGTTTTAATTTTGTTTTGGGTAAGTGGATGTGCTTACAGTCTCACACCCACAATTCCATGGCTTTAAATAGAATCACTCCCAGAGTGCATAAAAGAACACATGCTGTTATGTGAAGGGTTTATCCAGGATGCCAGGACTGTATTTATTGCTGGGAACAAACTGAATAAAATTTTCTGTTTCATTTTGACACCAGCCCACGGAAAGCAGCCATATCTATAGTTTTAATGCAATCTCTTCCCTTTCCCTGACAGGATTCAGAGCAACTAACTGCCGTTGCAGAAGTAGTAATTACTAATGACGGTGGAATCGGAAAGACTAGAACAAGCCAAGGGAAGGTCAATCTGAAGTGTCCTCCAAATATACTTTTGAGCATGCTCAAAAGAAATCTTCCTCTAGCTTTTTCACATCTGTGCTGCACAGCCAGACTTCTAAAATATGTCCTTTACTTTCTGGAATCATTTTACTATTGACTTTTTCTAGCTGAAATTCCCATGCCCTGATTTGAGATGGCATAGACCATGAGCTGCTATCTGACCCAGAGCACGGAGCAACTTGGTCAGAGCAACAGTAACGCTAACGCTGTGGCAGCGAATCTGTGAGGCGGATTCCTCTGTCCTAGGGCTCTGGTTAAAACCACCAGATTCTTTGCATAAGGTGCTATATCACATGGCGGCCGTTTTGGGTACTGTTGGCCTAAAATTGAACTTGTGACATGAGGTAAAAATAAAAGAGAAAATAAATCCCTCGGTATTGCATTACCGTATCCCCAAGGCATCAAGGTTTCTCTCTTGTCTCTGTCTGTACTCAACAGAGAGAATTTAGCATCAAATTCCAAAATATTATCACCTGAAATGTTCTGGTAAAGGAATTCCAGTGGACTGAAAACTAATAAAAGAAGGTGAAGTTTCAATGTTGTTATAAAGGTAGCACGATCTAAATTTACACAGATTATTTAGACAAGGATACCTCTAATTTTAAAAGAACCCAATGAATAGTAAATGTTTTCCTTAGGATGAGTAAATTCAGATTTCAAATCAGTCATTTTAGATTATTATTCAGGATTGTAAGATCATTTGGAAACTGGTAGCAGTCTGAGGAGAAAATGCCTTAGTGTTCAAAAGCGTGAAGCAAGAATTCTGGAAATTTGGGGGCAAATGTAATTATAATATAGAATTAAGGTTAATCTTATGTTATTAACTCACTCTGTCTCCCCATATGTCTTTAAATAAAAATAACACTGTTCATAAATGTTATCTCCATGCTCTTGCTTTGTTACTTTTACTATCTCAAAGGCTTGTTCTTCTTCCTTCCCAATTATACCCTCAAACATGTATAAACACTATGAAGTACTGATTTGTTATCTCTGAGCCTATCTGTCTGTGCTCTGGCAGTTCTCTGCTGCTCTTAGCACTTTTTTACAGTACTACAGTGGTTTAACCTGAGTCAGGACCCTTTTCTGGATAGGCACTGGGCCGATCCTTGCAGAACTTCAAAGTTCCAGTGGAGAAGCTAGCAAGCTGAAGAGGCAATGTTCACAAATGGGAGGAAAAGGAAGGAAGATTTGGAGAGAGAAAGTAACTACCTGAATCATGGTACAGATAACAGCATTTTTGACTATGTGGAGATCAGTAGTACTTCGACCCATTGTTCATACCAGTCCTCTGACCCCCATCAAAAGAAGCACGTTAGCTTGTGCTTAGTTGTAAGTGGTTGAGTCACCTGGGAAAGAAACAGGAGGCTAAGAGGTGTCAGAAGCACGAACCAGGATCTTTTTATAGCCAAATGTTGCACTGTAAACATTTTGTGATCAATATCTACATTGTGATCATGATTTTAGGGCTGATCATTTTGCTCCAGTAAACATGCCAGTACTTGACTTGAAAGCCTAGTCTGTTTTCTTGTGGTTAGCTCATGGCCCCAACCAGTCCTTCCTGGCATGGGTCCCTAAGACTTCTCTGCCCTCACCGCAACCTGAGTACAACCCTTTACTTTAGCGGTGAGTAATCGTGTCAAATGGGAGCCTGCTTCTTTGTGAAGAGGTATTTTGTCTTTCATTCATATAAAAATAGCAGGGAAAATTAATTCTGGAAGGAAAAAAAGGGAGGGGGAAGTGGGTCAAATATCTTTCAGAATTGTCTGCTAGGTGGAGCCTGGGAAACATGTAGTTCTATAGTCTTGTCTAGGTAATACAAATCTGAATGCTTAAAACTCACACGTACTTTCTGTAATTCAAATTTTTCTCTTTTTTCTCTGTTTAACTTTGAATGTCTTTCCTTTTTTTCTTAAACAGAATTTAAGACACCCCTTTGTTAGCAATTGCAACAATATCCTCCAAAATTAAAATGAAAGAAACAGAGCATATATGCATCCTTTCTGTATCTTTTCATTTAAATTACTTTGTGTCACACATGTCACTTCTAATTTAACCATTTGAAGAATAAACAAACCATTGTGGACCTAAAAATCTGTTCAGATTTTTTTGGCAGGAAAAAAAGGACTATATTAATTTTCATTGTTGGTGAGGTTTCCCAACAAGCAGCTTTACTATTTCTTTTTTGCCTCCAGCTAGCAACTAAAGATCAATTATAAAACTGTATACAAATACTTCTATGTATTGAAAGAACAATATTTTGACACTCTGTGGCACAAGAAAAAGAAGGGGGGGGGGATGAAGCAGTAATCTAGTTTTTGATAACACAATGAGAACTTTGTATTCAGTTGAGGTACACGTGAGAAACATCATGTTGTGTTAACAGGGAAGGTTGACCTTTAAGTTTTATCTGGATTATAATTCTTGTGGTTTTTATTAATAAAACTGCCTACTAAAGTTTCACAAGTCCTCCTTGAGACCTGTAAAACAATTGGCCTATCTGCTTGCAAGAGAAAAGTTAGGCAGTATTTCCTAGTATTTCCTACAGATGTGAGGGCTTTTGTTTCAGAAGACATTGATATTGTTTTCATTCAAGATGCTCCACAAAGATTATCAGGTATTTTATTATCTTAGTAACTTTATAATTCTTGGATTATTATCTTTAAATATATCAGCTATTTAACTTGAAAGAAAAAAATCATGGATCTGAACACAGTTCAGCTCTGAACAAGTTCACATCTACAGCCAAACCATAGGATCTGACTAAATCGGAAGCATGCTTCAAATCACTCCTCTGGCAATTTACCAACTGTAACTTCAAAATACTCTGAGAAAGTTTATGAAATGAGTTGCAACATACTATCTCTGTAACTAGGTGATTTCTAATATGTATAGCAGTAAAACTGATTTTTGTTGTTTGTTTACTTTCTTGGGATTGTTAAGGTAAATTTTTTATTGTTTTTTATCAAATGATGAGTTTTTCCTCTTGGAGGAAAATGTTTTCATCTTGAATCTGTTCTCATTTTATACCTTTTCTGTCAGTGATGTAACTGTCTATGGTTTGCAAACGTCACATTTCTGAATGGAAGCAGCTGCCATGTCATAAGTACTCAATGTCTTCTCTGCCTGAGCAGAAAGGACAAGGCTAAAGGAAAAGCTCTGTACACAGACATTGGAGTCCTTATGTTCAGCATTATGCTGTTAAGGAAGAAGCATATCAAAATGTATTTAAACTTACAAGATCTGATAGATAGTTGAATGGTGTTCAGAAGGGTTTTTCCATGAATGGAGGTTCCTTGAGCAACAGATCTTGTACCAGTACTGTGATTTTGGGTGATCTGGGAAAACAAGATAACTCTTCAGGAGAAAGGAAGAGGTATGTGCCCTGCACTTCTTGGGCAGTACCTCTTTTGCTGTACATTTTAAGAGAGGATTCAGAGGTTATGAAAAGTGCCACTCTTGTTGCAATGATAGACAATGACCTCCACCATGAACTTCAGTTTGCCTTTCAGATACGAACTGTAAGAGCATAGTAAGGTTGTTGCTTATTGGATGTGCACCATTGCTGTTTAAGTAGTTGATCAAGAAGGGTTGTATATTAGGGTGAAAAAGAACCAACATAGGAGTACATCAATTATTCATACTCCCATATTCATGCTGCCACTAGCTTCTTGAGAGTATCAGCATGCCTGGCAGCACATCCCTGTGGTTTTCTTTGGCAAGAGTCTCCCTGCCGTGCTTGCCTTGCCTTATATTGTCAGAAACAAGCACTAAAGCAATAGCCATTACTTAGACTGAACTCCCATTGTGGCAGGGAGCATGGGATCATGCCCAGCACTTTTATGTTAGCTTTCAGGCTGAGGCAGCTTATACTTTACGCTGATCACAAGAGTTTTTTGCTGCACTTGAGCTTTGTTAGTGTTTTGCAGCCATGTGTGCTATTCCCCTATTTTGTGCAGAACACGTGTAAGCAGATTTTTTTTCCCTCTGTTGTGTATTATATGTATGTATCACTGTCTCTTCCTTATATAACACACTGTCATGCCTATCGGGTACACCCAGTACATACCTACACTTTTAACAGTCACAGAAGTTCAATCAGATGCAGGTGACTCAGCCAGCGTAGCACCTCTTCTTCCTTCCTTGCCCCTCCAAAAGTAAATAGATAAACTGGAAGTCAGTTTAGGTTCAGAGTTCTGAGTCGATGTCCCCAGTCTCACTTTTCTAAGGCACAATCATTGGTTGTGGTCATTTCTGTAGCAGCTTAAGAAACCACAGCCAGTCAGCGGGGTTGTGTCAGGAGGAGCTGGGTGATGGCATCTGGAACTACTTCACATCCAGGCAGGCAGGAAGTGCGTGGGCATGACATCTCCCCAAGTCGTGCAGTGCAGAAGATGCCAAGCTGTTTCTTTCCATTCCAGTGCAATTGAGTTGGAACAATGCAGAGAAGGAGGTAATACAATAACCCTGTCTTCTATGGCACAAAGGGAATGGTCCCTCATGATGCATGCAGGAACAGCAGTCATGCCAGGCCTTTGTGCTTGCCATATGGGGAGAAGGTTCTCCTTTGCTGCCACATCCCTGTAAAGACTCATCATGCTTTGGCCCAAAATGCTCAATTCTCCTTCTCAGTGGTGACCCCAGCAGGACAGCTAGGTTTGGGATCACTAGAGAGTACAATGTCCAACCCACTGAATTCTTCTGCCCACTTCTAGACAATAGAATATGGAATACTATAAAGACAGAATTTCTATAAATGGTGATAATGTACTCTTGGGTCTCTCTGGGTGGTAATGTTTTCTGACTTAGTCAGAAATTGCTCCCTAATTGTTGACAGCCTTGAGGTAACCCATGCCCTCTGCAAGTGATAAGTAAGTAAAGCTAGACATTCACCAGTCTCTCAATCTCCGCTTCTTTGTCTCTGAAATGCATGGACAGTGCATCCTGCATCAGGCTACAACTATCTATTCCATCTCCTAAAGTAAACATTGCTGATACGACTTTTTTTTTTTTTTTTTTTGGTTGGTCTGTGCAGCAAATACAAAAAAGTCATAAGTTCTCTGCATAATACCTAGAAATATGTATGAAAGATTTTTTTGACAGTATAAGGCTTGGAAAAAATGCTGTGTAGCAATGCAAGGTAATAGCAATTAGTACCAACAAGATCATTTTCCATTTATCACATTGTGTGTCTGTTCAGTCATATCTGGTTTGGGTCTTGCATTGCATGAGACATAAGAAAAGGCTTTACTAATTCTCTTGAGAAATCATCTTTTATTTCTAGAGCAGAAATCATCAGTTGTACTTTAAAGTCTCAGAAGTTGGATTTATGTTTCTTTTCCCCATTTAATAGGCAAATACATGATTGTGAGCCCATTTTAACAATATACAGTGCTAGACCAGACAGTGAAAGAGAAGTACCAAATATATAGAGTTAAATATAACCTCAGCTACCGAGTCTTTGTTATCCATGGATGACAGCCCAGTTAATAAATGTTTTCTCACTGGGATGCTGGACTGAAAGTTAATGGTGAAACACATATACAACATACTCCAGATGCTCAAGACAAGCAGACACATCACAACCATAACTGCAGTGACATGCACACAATGTATCTCTATGTGGCTTGTGTTAGTCCAGCTTGGGTTCTACCCAAGGTAGACTAGCCCAGGTACAAATGCTATGTAATTTGGGCAGGGAGAAGACTGGTTCGTGTTTTGGATATGTTTCTTTAAAGTGGTGTGTACTACTGGCAGGGGTTTATAAACAGAAAAGGGAAGAGGAGAAAGATGAAAGAGGAAAGATTTTGGCAGAGGCTGTACTTTAGGCATGCAGAACAGATATCCCAGTCCACATAATCATAAAAGTGTGTCCGCTTGCTAGACTTGCTATGTATCTCTCTCTGGTTAGGTTTCTGTCTTTAAATGTAAATAACATAGTGTCGCCTTTAGATGTTGAGTCACTAGGCCGGAACCAAAAAGAGTTCAAATATGAAAAGTATGTTTTGTTTCATCTGCCATTAAAGAAACAGCCTTATTCTAAGATAGACGAAGCCTGAATTGTTTCCATAGTAGTCTTCTTTTCAGTACTTGCCCACATTTTGTTAATTGCACCAAGCAAGAAATTAGGGAGGGGATGGCAGAACTGAACACAAATAATTTCTTGACTTGCTGTCAGCCTAGCCAAGAAAGCCTTTACAAAGAAATACAGGAAAATCCACGACTGTCCATTCGTGCACCAGAAAAAAATCCTAAAATATATGACCTTGTGATGATTAAAAGATAGCCAAGACCCAAAGCTGGGCAATGTTTCTATCCCAGTTCAGCCATGTCATGGGTCATGTGGTTCAGCATGTGAACAGGAAGGTGAGAATGGGTGAACTTTTGCCTCAGTTGTGCAGTCCATCAGAGAATAAATGGAGCAAATCACTCTGCAGCTGTATCAGGAGAACGGCTGAATACCTCTCACACAGAGGCCTTTGTGTTCTGGACATGATCTAGCATTACGATGGGATGCACTAGGCTGAGGCTTTGTAGCAATTACTAACCCATTATCACGCTAGAACATGAGATCATTTATCTTCTAATTCAGAGTGTCACCTGTTCTTCATTTGCCAGTCAATAACCATTAATTACTTTCAGTGGAAATTTAAACAAAGCTTTTCCCCTCTGTTAAAACTGGTAAGCCATTCAGTAATGACAAATAAACCTGGAGCTGTATGTCCCCCTTTCCTCTCATTCTCAGCCTGGAGTCTGGTACAATATGAACTCTTAAAGGAAATGCCTAGAAACTGATAGGTCAAGGGCCTTTATTAGTCTGATGTGGGGGGAACACATTCCTGGCACTTGCTGTATGGAAATTATATAGCTACTGCTTGTACACAGATTTCTCATTGGTTGTTATGGGCTGTACCTGTGGAATTAAAGATTTGAATGTGGAGCTTGTTCAAAGATTTTTCTATCTTCTGGCTTGCTTTTGTGTTTTTTTACAGACTGTTTATGCAGACCCATTCAAAGCAACAGCGTTTGGTCACTTTTCTCAAAGCAAGCGGAACTAGTAATTAATTTGTTCATAATATTTAGTATATTCTTTTTCTTTTCACACCTGATTTGATTAAGATAATTTTAAGTGCCAACACTTGTGAATGCCAGAAAAAAATAAAGGAACCAGCAGTGATAGATTCTCAAGTAATCATTAATCTAAACATTCTTTCCTGGTAGGAGTTGAAGCAAAAATTTCTTTTAGCAACTCTATCTGCATTTTTTGAGTGTTTCTAAGTTATTCCTGTAGAAATTTACTGCAGTTTAAGTTGGATTTTTAAGACGGTGATTGCTTGTTCTTCAAAATGGTAGACAAGAGCTGATATATCCAAGCACTTTGGTGCGACCAATTGCCAAAGGTTGGGGTTTTGTTAGTGTTTTGTAACTGTCTCCTTCAAAATATTGCATGTTTTAGAGTAAAGAGAAACTTCCAATGCTATTTTGTATCAATACACAAAATGTGTAAATATTTTAAATGCTCATTGGATTGGTGAATGGCTCAGCATAAGTACTTGCACTAAATTATGTCCAACAGATTACAATAGTGAGGTGTTTAAAAGTGGAGGGGTGGCAAAAAAATATCGTAAGTCTGATCCTGCTTCTACTTGGACATATTAGTACCACTCTTCAAATGTGCATAGTCAATAGCAAGTCCTTATGCTAATATTGCATATTCGGTCAACCTATGTGGCATTTGCGGCTGGGGGTGATTCTTACCAACCAGTATGGTTTGGACATTACATCTCTGTCAGATATAACTGACACTACAGTGTTGTCTATACTTCAAACAAAGGTGAGACTTTGAATTCAGTATGTAGAGCAAACATCCACTATAGTCAGGAGGGGAACAGCTATAAATTCTGACTCTGACTGACTATCTAAATCTTGGAAATCCTTATTTATGCAAATAGTGCCTTCTCACAGAAGGAAGTTTGTTGCTTTCAGCTGGGCTGCTTAATGAAAGCTGAAGATCTGTGAAATCAGAGACTAAGCTAGGAGAACCAGAACTATCAATTACTTTAGATACTCCTTTTACCCTTCTGTGAAGCTGCTGCTACTCTGAATCCTGCAAGCTTGTCCAGTCATGAAGAAACAGGAGTTGGTGATTTATGGCAACCTCTCAAATCAGCAGGGAAACCCCAATGTTCCAAGAAAGCTCATATGAGAGGTACGAGTTAAGACATCTCCTTCCCACAAGAGGAGTTTCATCAGCCAGTTGGGTATTTCTGCGTCATTGTCTAGGATGTTCATCTCTGGAAAGGAAAAATAAAGTTGCTGCCATTGTCCTGCCCAGCAGGTCATATCCCTAAAGCACAATTAATGTCAAGGACTTGCACAGCAGTTTCCCAAAACCCAGGCTTCTGTGCACGTTCAAGAAGCAAAAAGGTTCAAAAGGAAAATGTTAATAAAATCATGTGAAAACTTTGGAAGATGCATAAAATAATTACTGGGAAGAAAAATGACTTACAAATAGAACCATTTAAGTGGAATGTATCGCCTTGCTATGCTAGACACTGATTTATTAAGAATATGGGGAGAAAAATTGAATATTTCAGGTGGTATTTACGAAGAGAAACTGAGCTGTCCCAAAGCTTTTATTAATCTGATTTGCAGAGTATCCACTACCATCAAGGGACCTACTAAAGTTGTTTTCTTTAAAGCTGATGTGAAGAGGTCAATGCAAATAGCGTTCTGGATTACACTGTGAGAAGATGACAGTCTTTTTTACCATATGGAGAAAAAGTTGAATTATTTTGTTTTCCTTTTCTGGTTATTTATTAAATAAGGATCATGCCATACAGGTATTCCCCTTTCCTCTCCAAAGGAAATGAACTGTTTACATCATTTTGATTGATCTAAAGTAATAATTATTCTGTCTGCCTACAGTTCCTACGCAGTCAAATAGTCCAGTTGCTAGAGCAGTGGCTTGCACATCAAAAACCTGAAATGTACCTGCCATAATACCTCAGACAAGTCACACGCGTCTTTGTATGCCTCTTTTTCCATCTACTTTCCTGCCTTCCTGCTGACTTAGCTGCCGAGCCCTCTGAGATAGTGCTCATGCATCATTACTTGTTTGTGGGAGGGGACTGTGAAAGACATCACTGTGGGAAGTAAACCTGCTCCCCTGAAATGCAAATACGTTGACAATTCCATGAAGTTTGGCTTCCAAACCTATTGCAGTTTTTACCATTGTGCAAATGGTTCACTGAAAGAGATCTTGGTGGTTGTCTCACTTTTCTAACAGTATTTCTTGTGTTCCTGTGTCAAAAGAAAAAGTTTCTGCTATGGTGCTTTAATATGTAACATTCGGCACATATTCAGCAGGAAAAGCAGATTAATTTGGTCAAATACACTGTTGACTGTTCTTAGTTACCTTTTTAATTACTTACTCTTAATTAAGATCTCAACTTAGCCAAAACAAATGTGACAGAAGAAAGAGCCAGAAGGACCCATATTTTCATGATTCAATGTGTTTGACATCATTCCATAACAGACAGGCCAACAATGGCCTGAAACATTGCAAAATTTTGTTCTTTTCCCCATATCTGTGTCAATTCATGTAGTGCTTTAAACAAGTGAATCTATACTCAAGAGCATTAAACCAAGTCTCAGCGTTCAAAAGTAAACATATTAAAGTCTCCCCTGCAGAAACCCTGCTGTGAAACAAATTGAAAATCAAATACAGCATTGTTTTCTATAATAAGAAATAATAAACTCTTTTTAGAGTTGCACTGAACTGATTAATAGCCACTATGTTAAGAAGGTGCTAATTTCCCCATCTTGGGATATGTGTGTGTATGTCTAGCTATTTCCAAATAAAAAATGCAGTAATATAGTATCATGTACAAAAGAGGCTGCTTACATGTGCACCGAATCTGACTTTGTCTTTTCACAGGCCATGTGGCTGATGTTGCAAACAGATGAGCCTGAGGACTTTGTCATAGCCACTGGGGAGGTCCATAGTGTCCGTGAATTTGTGGAGAAGTCATTTAAGCACATCGGGAAAACCATTGTGTAAGTAGGAATGTGAGACAGCAGCCATGGGTTGAACATTTCCAGCCTCTTTCATTTGCTGTGTTAGAGTATTGTCTGTTTACATTCTTCTTTTTTTCCTCTCACTTTCTAATTTTGTAAGATTTCCAGGCATGAATGACTGCCACAGCAGATACGTCTAGTGTTGCCCTCTAGGTCATAAGGAAAAACATGTAGGTGCATACGTCTTAATTTTTTATTCCGAGTCTTCATTCTCTGTTCCCCCATTCATCTTTCATCTCGTGGGACAGATGCCCCACCAAGGAGATTAGTACCACGATGCTGTTCATTGCATTGCTGCAAAAAGGGTTTTTCTGCCTGATTCTCTATTTTGTGCCTCCAGATCCCCACAGTCCGGCTCCCATCCTCTGCAATCTCAAGAGGTGACACCTGCCAACCATGTTCTTTCAGCATGACAGCCCATCAGCCACACAAGGATTATGTAGCAACCCAGTCTACATTCCTATTAGCTCGTCTCCTACTAAGCCATAAAAATGTTGAGCAGCGGGTGCAGAATGTTTACAATACATATTCCACATAGTTTGATTGAAAATACAAAATTCCTTCTCAAGGCCATATAATAAAACCAGGATGGCTTGGTGAGCACTTTCTGTAATTTATATTTTTATTGTTTATTCTTTTTTCAATTTCCCTCCTTCTGTATCTTCTCTGGGCCCCATGCATCAACATACCAATCTCAGCTGGAAAAGGGAGAGGAAAGCCACAGGCTCTTCCATGACGCTAGAGCCAGGGCTGTTCCTTGGGCCATCAAAGTCACTTGTGCAGCTGGTGAACTTTTGACAGGGCCAATAAGTTTTACTTGGGAACAAAAACTTGACAAGTTCAATAAATATGCAGAAGTGCACAGATATATACAATATTATTTGAACAGCCAGTGGGTGGCTGGGGAGGTAATAATATTTTCTCCTCAATGAGCTTTTAGTCTGGTTTCAATTTTTGGCATCAACTTCCAGAAAAAATTCTGATGTGGGAGAGACGGACTGTATAAATGGAATTTCTAGCCCAAAAGCTCAATTTTGGGAATAAGTTTCTCTCCATATTTTTAGCATTTCTTGTTAGTGAGATGTCTCTGTATGGTCACACATTGTCCTATATGCCTTAGCAGTAGTGAGGTTTGACAGGGTAAAGGGGAGGTAGTAGGAGCTCTAGTAATTGCTTTCTTATTTTTCCTCCTTTTTTTATACTTTTGCTTCTTGTGTTTATAAGTTAATTCTCCCTAATAATCATTGATATGAATATGCTGTGAATTCAGTTGCTCCATATAATTAAGAATTCTTGTGATTTGAGAACTATTTTGTCTCTGTCTACTATTGTTTGCAAAAGCAAGAACAACTTTTCTTTTTTTCTTTTTAATTTTGATTACATGAAATTAGAAACTGAAACATATAGTTCAGTACCTAGCTGAATGTCTCTTTTTGGAGATGTTCCCAACATTGCAGTTTCTTTTTATGTCAATAAATTTATCTGTTAGTTTTAAATTAAACTCCCTGCTTTGGTGCTGGCCTAAGAAGCCTCATCATTTCCCAAGACTGACAAATCAGCATGTATCTTTTCAGAAATCAAATTAAACCCTTGAGAAGACCTAAAGAAAAGAACAACTACACAAATAAAAATTAAAGTACTTTTATGAATAGCTTCTGTTATAGAGAGGATAATAAATGCTTGCTTTAGATTTAGTTGGTCCTAACACAAAAAATTTTGTGTCCCATTTATTTAATTTTTTGCTCACATATGGCTCTGTGTGGTGGACTGCATAGCATTCATGTTAGCGATTAATGCAGTCGGTGTTTGAATTGAATCAATCAGTCACAAATTTCTCTCTCAGGGAAACTTTAGAGTATAAGTCCAAGTGATGAGATAGGGCAGGTATTTTGTGTGTACAAAGGCAGATTTGCCTTTTTTTTTTTTTTACTGATCAATAGAAGTAATTTTCAAAAATAGTATGAGAATCCACATGACATCTAATGAAATTACTTTCCAGGAACCTGAATCACTTTAGAAACAGGGCTTGGGCTGCTAATCCCCATGGCTCTTCTGAAATTTTTCTTCACTGTCAACAAGGTATTAATTCCTTAAGCCATTCACAGGTGATACATAAATAGCTATTCATATGGGGACTAAGGTGACATTTTAGGTGCTAATGATAATTGTATTGCTGATCTTTTTGACAGTGGTGTAATTCTGATCATTTTGGATATAGCTTAGCCAGATAAATCAGCCGTTTGTTTTCCCCTGCTCCCAGGGTGGGGATAGTGTCACCACAGACCCACTACTCATCCCGTAGCCATCATTCATCTTTCACACTGGACTAGATGTGAAATATTTCTCAGAATTTTGAAAGTCTTGTTGAGATCCTCTGTAATTTTTCTAGGTGTCAGCCTGGCCCATGCTATTGCAGCTCATACACGCTCTCTTCTTACCCTCATTGCTTTCTTGGCTGTCCGGCTGGTAACCTCTCATATTCTTCGAAACCCCCATCCAGTTTGAATATATCTTCTTCAGGGAGTAGCCTGGCAGCAAAATCCTCCCTTTTAACATTGTAGGACCCACTGGTGAGTCCTGTTGATCTGTTTCTTCACAATTTATGAAGAAGAATTCACCTAAGAACCAGCGCACCAGAGCGCAATTGCTAAATGACTTCCTGCAAGTCTGGCTGCTTTCTGCCTATGTCCCTTCCTCAAAGTTTGGTTGACTTGTTTGGTTGTTTGGGGTCATTTGGTTTGGTTTCAGGGTTGCAGGTATTACAAAATTCTGTAGTCTGAAAAACTTATCTGGGAAATTTCCAGCAGCCCTTTCCACTATTGTAAGTGATGGCGTGGCTTCCCAGTATTGCTGTACAATGCACCTTTCAAAATTGATGGAATGATGGAGTAAATGGCTGGGAAGGATGAGCAGTTGGCAGAGCTCCTAGCACATCTGAGAACACAGAAAACGTGCAGGGGCTGTTAACCATCCCTGCTTTCTGTTTGACAGGAAAAGTTCCAAATTTAACAGTCTTAGCTGTCACATCTTGATATTGCAGTAGAGAACAGGAAGAAAAGCAATCTAGCTGCCCTATCAAACAACTAAAAAAAATTTTTTTTTTTTTGTCTTCCTAGCAATTCACATTAACTTATACAGCTGAAAATCCAGGACTACCTAAAAAGTCTTTCCAAAAAGATAACATAATACTGTGCCATAGCCAGTCATTAGCACATGTCAGGACTATGTCTTCTAGCCAAAATAAGAGAGAAAGAAACTCTACTACATTTTTGAAACTAATGAAATGTACAGCTGTAATAAGACTGATTCTGTCTCTGAAGTTGACTGTAAAGTGTACACTGAAGTTTATCTACCTTGTGTGGGTTTTTTCTTCTAATATTTCTTTTCCAAGGAAAAAATTTCAAATTGTATTTATATAGTCCTCTGAATCATTCAAATTCAGTTCTTTGTACTAACAGGAAAGCCTCAGAGCTACAAATATTTCCCCCCTGCAAGGATTACACTTTTTTCTTTTACTTTCCCTTCTACTTATTACTAATTAAGTACTACTTGGGGGAAACACTTCCCGCCTATAATTTCAACTACAGCAGGGTAAACGAAACAGGCAAACGCTTGTCTTGACTAATTTTCTGTCATTAATCTTATTAAATTAGAACAGGATTGCAAAGATAGCCTGAAACCACTACAGCACTCAGAGTTCTTTGTAGAGTGCTACAAAGACTGCTGTCTGCAAATGTGGAAAGAAAAGGGGAAAAAAAAAAAAAAAAGAAGGAAAAAAAAAGTTCAAGCAGTGGAAAGATTTATTGTGGTTTTATTAATATAAAAATACATGCACATTTGTTACAGAAATATTCATTGCTTCCAGGATCAGAATTACTTCAGTAAAAATTAATATTTTACTCTAGTCATTTGGCTCTACATACAAATTTTATCTTAACTAACATGTCAGTTAGTCTTATAAAAGATCACCCTAAAAAGGGGAAGTTTGCAGATAAGGTATAAGGTCTAATGAGGTGAACTACTAGCAGAAGTGGAGAAGTGACCTCTTCAGTGACAGTGAAGGCTGAACTGAGATTGAACTGAGGAAGGAGGGTTTTACTGTTTTGTTGTGGTTTTTTTTTCCCTTTATCTTAAAATGGAAGGTTGGGTTACAGAAACACATGAGATTTGAAGCAGTGCTGTTAAGAATGGAAAGTCATCAATACATTAGTAATGGTGCTGGGGGAACACGGAAGAGGAGCCATCAAAAGTTATCATCATCAAAACAGCTGCTGTTTCCAGGTCTGGCCTTTGCCCACGAAAAAATTGCTGGCCAGCCAGTGCTATGTGTTGTATTTAACAGCTTAAGAAAATCAGAAGCTTTCAGATGAGGAGGAAGGGAACAGAATCTCCTACAGAAATAGGAGGCATTTTGAAGAGTGGTAGTTGAAAAGAACCCAGCCAGGTCGGTGAAGATTGGTGGCCTGGCTGAACCTACATAAGTGAGGGCCCTCACCTAGGACAGCGCCACTTCTTTCAGCATTCTCACTGTAGAATATATGTTTTAGGGGGGCATTTAACCCGCCTCAGCTGCAGAATTAACTCTTCCAGCTGAGCAGGCCTTTATTACTTTCTTACTGATACGAGCTTTTATTTGTAGGCAGAACTAATAACTGTTTCAGAATTCAAATTACGGTTTGAAGACTGTAACAATTTAATTATCGGATTTCATACATCATAAGAAGTATGAGAGTTTCTCTATAGGAAGACTGGGTGAGAATTAAATGTGGTGTTTCACTGGAAATTCCACAAATTCCCCCCCTCTGCAAATGAAATGAAAACAGTTCTCACAAATGCGATTTGGAAAAATATCTGATTTCAGGTCAGCTGGATTGCTTTGTTTCTCTTCTAACCTCCTTTTTAAAAAAGAATAACTTAAAAAGAATTTTTAAAGATATTCTGGGGAAAAAAAAACAGTTCTGAAAATGTCAAAGCATCTTCTTTAGATATTATTAATAGAATTTTGTTTCAACTTGACAGTAATGGAACTTACTTGAAAATAAAACTTTTCTTTCCAGATTGTTTTGATTTTCACAGAAGCATTAATATTCTCTGAGAAAACTCTTTCTTAACAACACAAACTTTTACTATTTGGAGTAAATGGACAAGAGCTTCAAAAGATTTAAAAATTAATTTTAAAAAAAAGGAAAAAAGGAAAAAATATAAGGATCCTAGCATGCAATCTTTTTTAAAGTTTCATAATGTAGGGAATAACAATTTAGATTTTAGAAACTTGAGCTTGACAGTGCAGGGAATATAAGAACAACAGCAGCATTGTTTTTACTATGTTCCTTTATTGAACAAACAGTGAAGACCTGATTCATCAGAGCATTTGAAAAAAATTTTAAGTACATCCCTCTATGATAGCATACTTGTTCTTTAGATTTAAGCATAAGATTGTGGTTAAGCAATCCCTATATCCTGGATTGTTTTGATGCATTAGAGCTGCTGGCAAGGTTGGTGGTTGAGCTGGTGGCCAATGAAGAGTCCTATTTAAAGCTTCTCTACAAAATATTACTTGCAAAAGACATTAATGGTCTGTTACATGGTGTCAGTTTTGCTGTTTATAAAGTGCCAGGACAGAATGAAGTGCTTTGGCTTAATTTTGTGTGTAGCAGCAATCAGGCCACAAATCTGAGAAGGCTACACAAATGGTATCTGGTATGAGCTGTGGAGGAAGACCAAAATTTTTATGAAATTTTATTTTTAATTCATTTATTGTTCATTTTCAAATCTGAAAACACTTTCAATTGGCAGGTATTTGATTTTAAAAGTGTATATGATAGTTTTATTTTTAATAAAGAGGCTGAGCAGCTGTAGCTACTAGTGGATTCTGAGTATTTTTGTAAATGCTATCAGTTCTGTTTCTGTGTAAAAATCAACAAGGAGATGAAAAGCGTATACTTGTTCAGTTTATCTGTACTTTTGTGAAAGGTTTCATTTTTGATTGATTTCTTCACCACATCAAAAATATACGTACTTTACCTTGTTTTTTTCCAAGTTACAACTATTCAGACCATTTGGTCCATTGCAGTGCTTTTCCCACTCTCTCTCAATTATCCTGGCTCCTCTGTGTCCTTTCCTGACCACCTCACACCCCACTGAGTGGATACCCCAGCTCTTCACCCTCAGAAAATCCTCTGTACCTGTGGATGTTTTTATAGCTGGAAGCTTACTGTGTTACTGAATAGTTATAGGAAATTAAAAAGAATTGGAATTTCCAGAGTTGAAGAGGCAAAGGAGCATTCATCACTGCTGATAATAGGTATTATAACAGTAGTGATCTACAGATATGGAATTAGCCTTAAATTAAATGCAGTCCGTTCCTCTGTAAATCCAGAGTGTAAAAGCTCTTAAGGTGAAGAACATTTTAAATAAGTAAACTTGCACATGCATCTAAAAAGTGATTAATTTTGTTTATGGAAATTTCTGAGATAGGTGATAGTAGTGGTATCCACCAGATCTGACCATGACTATCACCCTAAGCAACCCCAAAACAGCCATCTCCAACAGTGGGGCACTTGACATGGAAGAGTAGTTGCAGAAGACATCAAACCCACTTTGTCAGTAGCAGGCGTGTGGTCTCATACATCCTTCTCTGGGTGCAGAGCATTCTGGCATATGGCTGATGCCATCAACTATGAGGGCAAACCCATCCTTTACTTTAGTAAGAGGATGAAGCTCCCCAGAGTGGGGCAGGCGATGGTGTTGCTGTAGAGACATGCTGCCTGCAGGCTGTAGGACCAGCGTTTTGTGAAAAGCCTACACAAGGCCAGCAGGCACCTGCCTGGGAGCCCTGGACTTTGACACAGGCTGAGAGTCAGGGGGATCCACTGACTCTCAAGCATTTATTATCCTCTCTATAACAGAAGCTATTCATAAAAGTACTCCCCAACCTCTATAAATTTAGCCCAGCCCTGATTAGCCAAACTTTCTTTAGCCAGGGATCCTTTGCATTTCCCCAAAGTTACACAAAGCTGTTTTCTTGCCTACTTGGGCGCCCGCCCTAAGGAACAGAAAGCTGGGTTTTCCTTGTGGCTGGAGCTATCTAAAACCACAGCAACGTGAGCATTCCCCATGCATCTTCCATCATGCTCATGCTCCAGGATAACGTGGCAGTTAGTTAGCAATTCTGACTGCAACTTGACTATAAATTAAGGAGGGTTTCATGGGGTTTTTTCCCTTCCTTGTGGTTAGAGGAAGAGGGAAGGGAGAGTTGCTTAGCAAAATGCATGTCTTGCTCCCCGTGTCAGGCTGGCCCCTGCACAATCCCTTTTATCAGCAGTATGGTGCCCCCAGCTGTGAGTGCCGAGGTGTCAGGAGTAATTAGAAGTGTAGCTATCACATGCTACTTTGTTCACAATGAGAAGCACTTCTTTTTCCTTGTGAACTTTTCACATTACTGGGCTGAACAAAACGGGTGGAGATTTCTTCTTAAGCCATTTCTATTGTTATATAACTTTGATAGCGACATTAAGTGGGTCTTTATTGGCTCGGCCAAGCCTTCTGGAGCCTGTTGGGTGTTAAATGGGGTTCTCTGCTCAGTGACCTCCAACAACAACTGACGTCTCCTGATCTAAGCGCTTCCTGTTGTTTTACTGGTGACGGTTAGTTTTCTATTAAGCTCATTTGAGTCCTGCACATTTTTACCCTCTGCCCTTTAAAGGGAGGGACTAATGTTAGTTTTGGCTTCTGAATGAAAACTTTGCTGTTCAGGCTTCAAACAGAGCAACTGTGAAAAGAAAGAAAGAAAATTTAAATTATAAATCGTCTTTAACATCATGGCTTGACTGTTAGCAGCTGACTTCACTGTGGCTATTATCTGTTGGAAATTATTTCAGTGTGAAGTGTTCCCAGTACGAAGCATCCTAAAGGCTTGCTAGTCATCCAAAAGCCATGAGTTATGCTTCAAAAAATTGTGGTATTTAAAAACTAGTAATAATGCATATTTGGTATTTCCTTCTGCCTTTCAGTGTTTTAACCTTCATTGGTACACAGAGGTCACATTTTCAGACTTTCCTCTTTAGCCCTCAGGGCTAGAAACTCAAAAATGAAGGCTGAGATTGACAAAGAATTAAATTCTTCTAGGATCTGAGAGGGGGGGCAGGGGAGCAAGGAGAAGTCAAATCTGTGACAAAATCCCAAGAGCTAGCAGTACAATTAGTGAGTGAGAGGCAAGGGGTGCTTTTCTTTCACTGCTGGTGGCTGAGGCTAAATAGTCTAAATCACAGTGCCGATTTAAATGACATAGATTCTACTTAAACACAAAAAAAGTAAAGGACTTCATCACTACACACTTTTATGACAAGCTGATTCAGAGCCTCATGATGTATATACTTAGAGGTAAAAAGCAAAGAGAGGATACAGTTTCAATCATAACTCTGGATTTTGTGAATTCAATGGATTGCGTTCAATGCACATAGGTACATTCCTACATGTGTCATCTGAAGTATTTGTTTTAAAAGGAAGCATTGTCCTCAGGCTTCCGGGCTGCAGGCTGGCCTCTCCAAAGGCAGATATAGTTACCCACCAAACCATTCCTCTTTTGCTGCTCCCAAAATTTTAGACCAGGACAGTTGCTAACAAAATAGATCACATAAATGACAGCAAATTGTAGGCCATTCAACACATATTAGACTAATTTGGACAAAGTAGCTGGCTTTCAGCTCACAGGTAGTAAGTACTGTTTACACTACATGTATGTGAAGTGCCATGTGGAGCTAGAACTGAAAACTCAAGAACTGTTTTTGTTTTGTTTTTCCTAGTTAAGCATAAATTAAATTATGCAGCTTAATGATATTCAAACAGAGCTTCATGTCCGTAAAATTAACAGATTAAAGAGTTCCTGAAAGTATTTGCCAAAATACAAGAATTAAAAATATTAAAAAAAACCAACTTTGAACCAATCCACAAATGAAAAACCTCACTGTCATATTTATTTGCAGATACATGAGACATTTGAAATCAGGACATTTTATTTTCCCCTAGCATTATGTGTTTAATTTGGAAGTCCTGTATTTTAGACCTTCCACTGAATCAAAAACCAAAACAAAAAGACTTCAAAAGCCATTGTTGCTCCATTCAAGTCTAAACTCTGCCTTTGTTCCTATAGCTAATGAGTTTAGACTGTCCTGCAGGGAGAATTGACACCAGCCTCAAGTAAATGAAAGCAGGCCAAATGTTGGTAAGATCAGAGCACTAAAGTAATTATGGGTTGATTAAATGTTTATCTTCTTTACAGGTGGGAAGGGAAGAATGAAAATGAAGTAGGACGATGCAAAGAGACTGGCAAGATTCATGTGACAGTCAATCACAAGTACTACAGGCCAACTGAAGTGGTAAGAAAATGCCTCTCTCAGCTTTGCAAATGAATAATCCAATCACTCAGCCAATAAATTGCTGCAGTTGGCCAGCAGTCTGTGAAACGGGTTAATTGCGCTCCTGCTGCCAGCTTTTAGAGCTCTAAATTAGCCTGCTTGTTGGCCTCCTCACAGCCAGCTCCCTGAGAGCAAGCAAGCAGACAGCGCTGCCCAGGAGGAGCTGGTTTGCCCTGTCACAGAGACACCACTCTGCTTCAGTCACCCTCTCTGAATGGTAGAGGGGCTGCTTAGGGGGTTGAAACATCATCTTCTGGGAAACAAAATAAAGTGTAAAACAACTTCGTGTTCCTTCTGGTCTCGAATGGATATGTGGTCATCTCTCCTCCGCAAAAAGGGACAGCAGAGGAAGGTGGGCGCTAATAGGCTTGGTTCTTAAAGTGTCTATGTCTTCATGACAGTGTTTCAACTCCATACCATGAGTATCCCCTGTTCAGCTTAGATCTTTGTAGCTGTGAGTACCCATTTTAGAAGTGCATGTGTGCTTTGTTTTCTTCGGTGCTTTGCCAGCAGGACCAAGCCACTAACCCCTGTGCTCAAATGCCTAATGAGCATGCTAGGAGAGGGAAAAAAAAAAGCAACCAAAAAACCCAATAAAAACCACCAAAACAAACAAACAAAACACACCCCAGTATTTCCAAGTCAGGCAGGATGGTAGCAGTGCACAGAGACAACACAGGACACAGGACAGAGCCTGGTTTCTGGACACGGGGAGCAATAGCCCCAGTTGTGTGATGTGGGAGTGGGTGTGCCCAGGAAAGGATGTTCTCGTCTCCTGGTGGGAGGGGGGGATACCAGTCCCACTGGCTGCTGACGCAGCATTGGTTGTCTGTTCATCTGTTCAGAAGTGCTGGCTTCAGCTGCCTGATTCAAGCAAGGTGTGACAAGAACGCATTTGTCTTGACACAGATTGCAGGGTGGGAGTGGGGAGTTGCATGTGTGGAAGTGGACATGGGTTCTAAAGTGGAAATTCAGGGGGAGAATAGACTTTCATGTTAATGCATAAAAGGGCTGGGCCCTGTATCAGAATCAAACACTAGGAAGTCATTAAGAGCTGTCCGTCATTCTGGCTTTGGTAAGGTGTCAGGATGATACAGAGGACACAGAGACAAAAGGACTTGACAAACAGGAAAAGGACACTTGACCCAACAAGTCTGTGCTTTGTGAGACCCACTTTCCTGCTTTGTCGTACCTCTTACTAACAAGTACATATTCACTCCTCAAAATTCGTAGGTAGTATGTAGCTGTTCTGAAACCCTCACCGTAGTTCCACCTTATTCATATGCTCAGACATTTTCTGCTGAAATAGAGAATCTGATATTTATCTGAAATTATCTGGTCTGTCATAGGCCACCTTCCCTTGGGCTCCATCTCTCTCTTCCATTGCCCCCATCTTGCTTTGTGTTTAACACAATCGCTACTTGGATACTTGGAACCCAAGAAGGCCATGAAGCTGCTCAAGCATGATCCAGGTAGAAGCACAAAATGGAGTTTGAAGTACCTTTACCTTAAGGAATATGCAGATGTACTGTGAGCAAAATCTTCTATGAAAAGATGAGGCATCTACTTGCTGCAATAGGAGTTTCCTTTTTAAGCATCTCAGGATGGTAACCAGAATTACTTTTTTTTTTTTTTTTTTTTTTTTTAATTCTGATTTTATTTCCTTTCCTCATCAAAGGCAGGCAAACTTCAGTGTGTTTCAGTCAGGGAATCACATCTGTGCAATTCCGAAATACCAGATCAAAATCCAATCCATTGCGAGAAAGCAAGAAAAAGCAATGATAGAACTGAAACAGACTCAGAGCATGTGTCACCTTCCACCACCCTCACCAAGACCACTGAAGGCAAGAAAGCCTCAGGCTGACATTTTGGAGGGAGGCTTAGCCAGATCAGTCAACAGGAATTCTGCTGTTGAATCCCAGCTGACACAGAAAAACTGATGCTCAGATACTCACGTCTTATTTGAAAACGTTTGTCTGTCTGTCTGTCTCTCTAAAATTTAACATTATATTCTGAAAAGTGAAAATAAATATCATTTAATCTTGTGTACAGTCAGTTCTGACAGTGCCAATATATTTATTTGAAAACACATTTTTTTTCTTCAGTTAGTGATCCCTAGGGTCAAGGCCTCCCATTGAAAAGCTTAGCTGTACTGAAGAAGAAACCTTGAAATGTGAGACTGTCTTCTGGTCTAACTAAGTAGACCCTTTGCATGCCTTGACTCTAAATCTCTTCACTCTACTTTTGACTGCTTTGGGGCCCCCTGATATTTACTGGCCTTGGGAATTGTTTCTGCTAATGCTTCTAAAGCGTGTCTCCTTCCCTCCTTGCATCTTGCCAAGTGCAAGCCTATCGGTACCATTTCTTTCAGCTTCTATTGAATTCCTATCGATATCTTTTCTGACCCTTTTTTGATTGTATTTGGAGACTCTAGCCTGCTGCAAGGATTGGGGAAAAATCATTTCTTGTATCTTAAAATCAGCAGTTTTTCACAGAAACTTCATGACAAGTTTGCTTTTTATGCTGAACTTGATACACTGTGAAAGATGCTTTCACACATTGTGCAGGCTTTTTTAGCACATGGCTAGTAAGGTCATACTTTATACTCATTTGCTGCCCTCAGCATGGAAAGATAAGTTTCTGCTACAGTTTAATCACCTGTAAAATGTAGATACTTCAGAAATCATCTCACTAGTCTTTTCCATTTCTGTTGCAATCAAAACATTCATATTGTAGGTAGGCTACTTATCTATACTTGGATTTAAATAATCTATTTGGTATTCACAATAAATTATATGAAAATTAATTTTAAATTTCTTTTAAAAGTTACAACTGAAATTCAATGAGACACCTCAGTGAGTTGGAAACAAGCAGCCCTGCAGCACAGGATGTTGGAAATATCAGGTCTCTCAACCCCTGAAGTTGGGTAATTTTTAGAGAATTAGGGCCTGTCTTTAATTTTCTTATCTTTCAGAAAGATAATTACTATTCATTTGTATGCAGAAATTTCCCTCTAAGAATTGCACAGTTGCTTCTAATCAAATTATGCCCATTAAGGTGTTTGAGTAAAATTACTTCTATTATTATTGCATGTAGATATTAAGCGAACAGTTCTACAGGAGCTTGCTTAATTTCATTGCTCTTTCCTGCAACAATGAAGATTAACTCCAGGTCTCACTGGTCTGTCCTATCATCACAGAATTGAAGATGTATATAGCTCTCAGTTAGGAGTTTATTTTACTTTTTAAAACAAAACAAAACAAAAAAAAAAAAAGAAACCTTTCAACCATACCTAAAAAGTTACTTCTTCTCTGAATCTAATGCTCTGCATGTGTTGCAGAGAATTCTTCCCCTTCCTTCCCACCTGTTTCTGTAGTTGTCATACAGCTTGCCTAGGGTAGGAACTGCAGGTTGTATTCATGCATCACATTTGCTATGAGTGGTGTGGCTGTAATTCTGAGGATGTACATACATCAATGCAAATTTCCTTCCTTTAAGCAAGCCCTGGAAACTCTGTCAGTATGTGATGCTAATATTTAAGCCTTCATCTGGCCTCTTATTACTCTTCAAAGAAAAAAGGGCATGCTAACTTCTTCTTCCTTTTGTTACATGCCTTAAGCAGTAAAACATTTTTCTCCCAGGTCTTTCTGTACTGATATAAATGAAACTCCATGTAATGGTTAGGAGGAAAAATTCATGACAGTGTCAAAAAATTACTAGTTCCTCCTAGAATTATTTCTTTAAAACTGCTCTTTCTAACTCCTGAGAAGTTGTGTATCCCTCCTGAATAGGTTGTTTGCTTTTCAAATAGTTGTTTGTCTTATCTATATTATCTACAGATAGATAGATAGATGAAGATGACATTTCCAAGTTTTTTTATGTGATACCTACACTAAACTTTACGTTTTCACTTAACTGCATTTGGCCTCAGTTGCCCTTTTCCTCCTTGGAATTAAGCAGGATGGCTTTAAATTTCAGTCTCTTCAGATGTTTTTTAGAAATTCAGCTCTATGTTTCCCATGTTTCATAGGATTCCAGCTAAAATTCCTTGGGGCATATCACATTCTCCCAAAGTCAGCTTTCTTAAAGTCAAAAACATTTCTGAACTCCTCTAAGTGTTCCTGGCCTAAAGAGCATTTAGAGTCTAATGAAACCATGATCACAAAACCCTCGATGCCCCACACTTCCACTTTGGTTTTCATACGAGCTTCATTTCCTACTCTAAGTTCAGAGCCACCTGTGACTGTAAACTCGTTCAGATGTCTGCACGAGGAAACGCGTGCTTCCTTTCCTCAAGAATCTTTTTGCTCATCAATGGCAATATGGGGCCTGTATTAATACTCCCGAAAATTAAATGGGAGCATTCAAGGAAGAATGATCTTCAGATTGTTTTCCTGTCTACTTTCCTCACTAGCAGCCAGGTAAAGAAGTTGTCATAATTCTGACAGTCTTATCTGGGTTTTTTTCCCCTCCTTGTTCTGAAAATGTATGTCAACATCTTAAAACTACTGCCTTGGTAAATGATTACCTCTGTTATCCTTAATTTTCCTCCAAGCTGACTTTGCTGCTGTGTCAGCCAGAATGTTTATATCTTTCTTTGCTTCAAACTCAACATTGTCTCTGCATTGCTTTGCCACCCTCTTCCTTTTATTTGTCCCTCCTGCTAATAAAATCTGCAGTAGATTTTGTTTGTTTGTTTGTTTTAGTTAAGGCCTTACGTATCAGGCATTTCAGAGGTATCTCTGAAAACATACATGGCAAATTCAGCCAAGCAAAATAATGATTAGTAGTAACTTGTCTTTAGCATCACCAAGACACTGAGCACTTAACATATTTTAAATGTTTCTCAACAAGCATGTGAAAAATGTTTGGTTTTTTTAAAAAGACAGTATTACTGCATTTCTGCTTCTGAAACACATGTATGGCAGAGCAGACAGAATATGCTGTTTGAGAGATCATGAGGCAGTGGCAAATTTAGGAGGGAAGCCTGATGGCATTGTGCTCTGCTGCCATTCCTAGTGGACACAACCATCCCTCCACAGGTAGCTTTCTACTTTTTTTATCCCACCTTCATTTTGTTCATCTTAGTTACCCCTTAGAAAATAGGAAGATCTTTTTTGCTATCAGGTTTTCCTCTCGATATGTCACTAAACCTGAGAAGCTTCAGGAGGCTTATGTCCAGTTTTGCTTACTGTCTTTTTTAATCCTCTTAGACTTTTAGCATGAGGCCTAGCTTACCTCCTTTCTTGTGGAAGCAGATACCTAATATGTGCCCCTCCAACACTCCCACACAGATTTCTAACTTTTTGCTTCATAATTAGCTCATTACATCAGTATTAGACAGCCTCATCCAGTAAAGGAATCCCTCTGGACACCACTGTTTGCAGATCTCATATGCTGTGCCTTACTCAGTTGCTTCTCTTTGTGTCATCCTGCTCCTCCTCTGCTGTGCCTCCAACAAAATATTTCTCTGGCA